>NC_134082.1:117108370-117414542 GCF_000715075.1 Nicotiana tabacum
GATCAGGAAAAAACTTCGTTCATAACGAATTTTGGCGCATATTGCTATAATGTGATGGATTTCGTCTTAAGAATGTCGGAGCCACTTATTAGAGGCTTGTGGATAATATGTTTGAAAAACAAATAGGGAAAATCATGAAAGTTTACATAGATGATATGCTCGTTAAGTCTTTGAACGCAAGGGATCATCTTAAACACTTACAAGAAACCTTTGACATCTTAAGGAAGCACAATATGAAGCTTAACCCTAAAAAATATGTATTCGATGTCCACTCCGGTAAGTTCTTAGGGTTCCTATGTCATAAATAGGGATCAAAATCAATCCTGATAAAGTTAAAGCCACCGGGGACATCCCCGACAAACTCTCAAACGTGAAAGAGGTTCAAATGTTAACAAGAAGACTACTGGCCGCTTTAAACAGATTCATTTCCCGGTATTCAGAAAAATGTCATCACTTCCTCTCACTTCTGAAAAAGAAGACCAACTTCTAATGGACTTTGAAATGTCATCGGGCTCTAAAATATTTGAAAAGATATTTATCGATCCCTCTATTACTATCGAAACTGGAGGAAGACGGGCAATTGCTACTTTACTTAGCGTTCTCGGAGGTAGCGATAAGTGTTTTAGTCCGTGAAGATGAAGGTACGCAATCTCCAATCTGTTATGTTAGTAAAATTTTAACTGGAGCGAAAACTCACTACCAACATATGGAAAAATTGGCTTTAGCTAACCTAGTCTTCCTCGAAAACTTAGGCCTTATTTTCAATGGCATCCGATATCAGTAGTGACAACCTTTCCCTTGGGGAATATCCTTCACAAACCTGAACTATCAGGCCGATTTGCTAAATGGGCAGTCGAAATGAGTGAATTTGACATAGAGTATAAACCCATGATTGCGATCAAGTCATAAGTTTTGGTAGACTTTATGGCCGTTTTCACTCTCTGACTGCTGCCTTTGGCCACCAAAGAAGCAGCGATGGTGTCAGAATCAACATCGGGAGTCTGGATAAGGACATATCTTCCAATATGAAAGGGTTCGGGCTTGGGGTAGTATAATCATGCCTTCGGGAGAAACCTTGAGGCATTCCATAAGGACTGTTCCCTTGACTAACAATAAAGCGGAGTATAAGGCTTTGGTTGCAGGACTCAAGCTGGCTTAAGGACTGGACTTCGAGGTCATAGATATCAAATGTCATTCACAACTAGTAGTAAATCGGGTCTACGAGATCTTCGACGCCAAAGAGGAACGCATGCAACAATATGTGTGAAAGTCCAGACTCTGCTCGCATGGTTCAGCGAATGGTCAATCACCCACAACACAAAGGAAAAAAATGCGGAAGTAGACGTACTAACCAATCTGGGCTTGTCAACAAAAATGAAGGGATTAGACTATAGTATGGTCGTACAGCTTAGTATTGGATATGGATGGTTATTATGAAGCAAACACGGACCAATTTGGTCTAGGACTCAAGAAATGAGATCATTGACTATCTTGAGCACGAAAAACTACCCGAAGATCCCAAGACATCACGGGCGTTGTGCACTAAAGCAGACCATTACTGCTTTATGGGAGGCCAATTGTATAGAAAATCTTTCCAAGGCTCATTGGCCTAATGTTTAGGAGCCTCCAAAGCTAATTACGTCATGAGAGAAGTTCATGAAAGAATTTGCGGAAACAACTCGGGCGCGGCTCGTTGGTGTTAAAGATAATTCGAGTAGAATACTACTGGCCCAAATGGAACAAGACACTAAGACATTTGTTCGAAAATTCGATAAATGTCAATGCCAAGCGCCATTGATGCATCAACCAGCAGAACTATCGCACTCGATTTTGTCGCCCTGCCATTCATGAAATGGGGGATGGGCATAGTCAGTCCGCTACTGCCGGATCCCGGTAAAGTATGATTTCTTTTAATTTTAACTAACTATTTCCCTACATAGATTGAAGCATGTCCTTACCAAAAAATTAGCGAGCGTGAAGTGGTCGGTTTCCTGTGGGAGAACATAATTTGCAGGTTCGGGATACCAAAGGAGATAGCCTGCGACAACAGGCATAATTTATAGGCACAAAAGTCGCCAAATTTTTTAAAGACTTGAAAATCAAAAGAATCACGTCTTCGTCGTACCACCTGAGTGCAAATGACCAAGCGGAATCGACAGAAACAAGGTGATCATTCAAAAACTCAAAAAGAGATTGGAAGCGGCCAAGGGCAAATGGCCCGAAGAGTTATCGAGAGTGCTATGGGCATACCGGACAATGACCAAGTCAAGCACGGGAGATACACCTTTCTCTCTTGTATACATAGCATAAGCCTTGATCCCAGTAGAAGTGGGAGAACCTATCCTGAGATATTTCCGGTCGGATGAAGAGGCAAACAACGAAGCGTTGTTGGTTAGATTGGAGTTGCCTGACAAATGCATGGACTTGGCGCATATAAGGATGGAGGCCCATAAACAAAGAAAGGAAAGAACACTATGAAGGAAGCACTATTATCTGAAATAAGATCTTTAAACGACAAGGCATAGAAATGACAAGCCACTACAGGATGGTTAGATAGTCTTTGGCTCGATAGCAAAGTTCCTAACGGGAAACAACGCTTGCTATCGGACCAAAAAATATCCAACCGTTCACTAATGCCCCTTTACTTCAAGCCACTAGGAGTGGTTAGGTAATCTTTTGCTCTATAGCAAAGTTCCTAACTGGAAATGAAGCTTGCTTCCGGACCAAAGATTATCAAACTATTCATTAGTGGAGTTAGCAAAGGAACAAGACTTCTAGTGTTCAAATTTGCATTTTTCGCATTCGAACACTCGGGGGAATGATATGAGAATATGGCAATATGACTGCCTCATAAACTGGGACTAAGAAATCTGATAACAATAATATATCATCGGGACCGGAACTGCACAGCCAGCCCCGTAGAAACAAGTTGTACAAATTACCCACTAGTAATGACAATTTCTTTTAACCACAGCGAATGATTATGTACTTTTGAAAATGGAAGGAATAAAGTAAATTTCTTATATTTCTATTCTTGGACAAATGATGAATTAATTTTATCATTTGAAAGTTAATTAAGTACTTCAAATGCTAGTGCCAGAATGAACAAGAGACATCCTCTTCAAGAGCACCGTAAACATAAGAGGGCCCTCTTTTATGAAACCCTCAGAGTAAAGGGTTGGTTCCGGAAGAGTTTATGCCCGGAATCCAAATGACATCAGGGAAAAATGCACTCGAAGCATTGGATAACTCAACGCAAAAGAAGTAAAAAGAAATGCTTAAATGAAAAGGCACTTTTATGTAACAAACGTGCCAAGAGGCACAAGTACAAAAGTGTGAAAAATAAAAAAAAAAAAGGAAAAAAGGGAAAAAAACAAAAAACTAAACTACTGCGTCCAAATAACATCGGGGAAGAGAAGCGTCTGCGCCCCCAGGAGAAGTAGACAGATCTGCTGCCGACTACGGATCTTGACCTTCATCATCACCCCCTTCAAATTCCTCCTCAGTACCCGAGAATGCGAAACCAAAACCAGAAAAGTCAGTTGTATTAGGTTGGACTGGGAGGCCCCTTCAGGTAGTTGACTCCAGCTCATGGGCCTTGGCGATCTCCGCATCAAAATCAATGACACCCACTTTGGCCTCTTCCAAGGTTTTTCTCCTCATGCTATACATTGAATATGTTTTTTCAATAGTGAGGGAATTCGCTTGGCGCTGAAGCTCTATCTTAAGTGGGTCAACCTTGGCTAAAAGGTTATTTTGCTCGGATTTGGCAGCCTGAAGGCTGACGTCAAGGTCACAGATAGTGGAGTTATAAACTTTATTGTGCTATGTGACCTTCTTCTGCTTCTCTTCCATCTGGAGATGCTTCTCTTCAACAACAGCAACTTCCTTAGCTTTGGACTTCAAGGCTGCCTCCAAATTATTTATAGAGCCAGCCTCGCGTTTAGCAGCAGAAAGAACAACATTTTGGACCTCGGGCCACTTTGCCTTGGCCTCTTGAAATTGCACCCTTAACAGGACGGCCTCTTGGCTAAGGGTCATCACCTATTGCTCACTCTACTACAATCGAGCCTCCAACACAACGGCTTCGGGAGCCAGTGCTTCCAGTGCAAAGAGGCGAGCAACAATTTGCTTCCGCTCAGCCAATAATCAATCCCTCTTGGAAGCAAGTAAGTTAGCCTGCAAAGCAAAAGTTCAAATAAAAAATTCTGCCATAGCAAAGCTAGAAGAAACAGTAAAGGGAAAAAATATCGTACCGTTGTCGTGTTGTACATGGTATTATTTATCATACACTCCCCCGAGAGAGAGTGTATTTTATTCTTATCATTCTGTGAAGTTAGAGACTTGAGGTAACTGGCGAGTTCCACCGGTCGGGACAATAGATAACACTTGGTGGAAATCGAGAGGGAGACGCTCCTCCTCCTCTGGGAATTTGCAAAAGGGGTGAATAGTTATGCCCCAAATTCCCATAGACTAGGACTGGGGAGGAGGGACATCCTCCCCTCGGGTGTCTGCGGCCGGTGGGGAAGATGTATCAGTTGCTGGTGGAGAAGAAGAAGGAGATAAAGCTTATGGCGTTGTGGGTTGAGAAGCAATTGCAGTAAAAACAATGCTAGTTATTGGTTGCTCATCAATCGAAAATGAAAGAGGAGCGGTACCCAGCCTCACAGTACCAGGAGCAGTGAATGGGGTTCGGAAGTGAGAGTTGGCATCTTCTACTATATCACACTCTCCCTAGAGCATCTGAACATCGTCATCTGTTGGTGTTACTAACACAACCTATTGAGCATCCTGTTGAGCTGATGAAGGTCGTCGTATCCTTTTTATGGAAGCCCCTTCACCACTGGATTCCCCATCATCATCGATCACCACAGTGGATGCGGCTGGCTCGGGCACGACATTCTTTACCCTTTATTTTTACCCTCGATCGTAAACGAACATCACCTTTTTTATTGCTTGTTCTCTGGCCGAACTCCGAGAGGAAGCACCTATACTAGAAGCAGGTTTTATGGCACCCGTTCAGGTGAAAGCCTCATACAAAAACCTTGCCACCTCTGTGGGATCTGCAAAATCGTCCTCTTCGGGGACGGTAACAAAGCCCTGTGAAAGACCTGAATTCAACGGAAAGAGGAGTTAGCCAATTTTCTTATACGCGAGGTAAAAACAAGATTAGTTTGAGAATCAAATTACCATAATTTTTGTCCTTCCAGCTGTATTAGAGGGCCAGCTCTTTCCACCAGCAGGTCTCATGTGTGTTAATGTCCAAAATCTGACCCACTAGTCCAAGACATCAACCTTTAGAGGTATCCACCGAGTTGCTGAAATAGTGAGAAGAGAGAGATCAATAACAACATGGAACAACCTTTGATAAAGGAAAAGACAGATGTTGAACTTACGTGTACGAGTCCATGACTCGGGAAAAGTTGGAGTTGTGGCCGGGATAATGTCCCTGATGGTAACTACAATGAACCACTATATCCATCCGCGGTTGTTGTCATTATTCATGCTGGTAAGCAAAGCTTGGTGGCTACATTTGCTGAAGTTTATCATTCCCCTACGCAAGATTTTGGGGGAGTAAAAATTCATCATGCGGGCCAAGAAGAGGTCTTCCCTCGTCTCCTGGCATCGCCGTCGTAGACAAACTACCGCCCGCCATACAAAGGGGCTTATTTGTTCCAAGCATACTTGTAGACATGTAATTTTTGACCCGCCACGTCATCAAGATTAGTACTCTTAGCATTTTAAAATATTTATTTGAGTTATTTCAATAGTATTTAACCTATTTTTCACTTTTACTTTTATTGTAAAACATAAAATGGAAAACACAAAAAATAGTTTCCTTATATATTTTCTTATTTTTACTTAAGGCCATTAGTATTTTATGGCAATATATTTTTACTATGATTTTTAGTTATATATTGAATATAATAATGTATATAAATAAATAATACATATAAAATATATATAGTTTATAGTATGATATATTTACTTTAATCAATTATAATTAATTAAATCATTTAAAAAAAGAGAAAAGGTTTAAGTTTTCTTAATTGGTGGATTTAAAGGGTTAAAGTCCCAAATTATAGGCCCAATTCGGGTGCTAAAGAGGCCCAAATCTGGGCAACCCAATCCCATAACCCCTTCAAAGCAGCTGACCCCTTGCCCTGAACCAAACCCGCCCCAAATACCCGTCCAACCCGCCCCATCTCTCCATTAAATCTCAGCTATCAATAAATTTTAATCCGATGGTCATAAGTACTCCCTCACCCCATATAAATATCATTTTTTGTCATAACCATAACCCTAAATGAAGAACACCAAACGACGCCCTTTCTCTTCTCAAACCTGCCTCTTCCAACTCGAGCCAAACTCGCCGGAAAACTCAGAAAAAATCGGCGAGTTCGTTCAACCGAGTTCCATGGTCCCCCCCTCATCTTCTCCTTCTTCCACGTCATCCCTTCCGTACTAAATCTCATAATTCCTTAATCGATTCGCGCGTACTCTGCATTCTTTTCTCGTTTTTGTTGGAGAAAATTCGGACCCTTGGATAAATCTTGGAAGAATGGGAACCGCTGGATGAAGATTTTTTTTTGTCCAAAGTTTCCATTTTTCTGATTTTTGTTTATGAAAGGGGATTTTCGAATTTGTTGAGGTCCCACATGTTTTCTTGAAGGAGAAAAATTGAAGCTTCGAGAATAACATATATAGATTTGGGGTCTTCTTTCATGGGACAAAGAAGAAAAAAATCAGAAAATTGGACAGAAAAGGAGAGAAAGAGAGGAGGGTTTTGGATCTCTACACTTCTTTTGATCTTGGTTCTAGTTGTTTTTTTTCATATAAAAAAAGAAAAAGTAATTCTTCTTGGCTTGGAATCTTACTCCCAGTTCGAAAAATACAAAATGAGTTATTATTGTTTCCAGTTTGGTTTCGATTCCCTTTCATGGAGTTCCGCGGAGGCCTCATGGGGTTGAGGTTGTAGTTCGAGATTTTTGCCGAGGTCGTTTCGAAGTTGTTCTTTGACTGCAGATCGAGGTTTCTGTCCGGGGCTCTTGGTTTCTTTTGTTGTGTTGCTGTTCATTCTAAAATCTCATTGTCGAACCCGTTTGTGTTTATTCTTCAGGATTAACCAAAATTCTCGCCACACCAGGTTCACTTCTCTTCTTTTATTGACTATTTTGGTGTGATTGGAATATAAGGCTTGATAATTTTCTCCTTATTTACTTGTTTAGAGTATTCCAACACTAATTTAGTTTTAATCCAGATCTGACTTTGATTCCAAATGCTTGAATCCATGTTCAATATATTTAAATATATTACATGTGAAAATGTTGTTTCTAATAGTCGTGCGATTTTCATGACTCCATATTTAATTAATCTAAACTCAATATTTGAGATACTATCTTCTTGTGTGTTTGGAACTAAATGTTTAATTTTAGGATAGCTTTTGAGACGACTCGGCCAGTCGTCTCATGAGCTACTGCTCCATCTCCCCTATTTCAGCTTCTTTATACTTTGTTATCCGTGTTTTATGTGATCGAGATGATTAGTTCGAGTTCGGAGAGGATTTAGTAAGAAATGAGACACTTAGTCTCTTTTAAGAAGGCTTAAGTTGGAAAAGTCAACCGGATGTTGACTTATGTGTTAGAAGGCTCGAAAGTGAGTTCTGTTGGTTCGGTTAGCTTCGGGAGGTGATTTGTGACTTAGAAGTGCGATTGGAATGGGTTTTGGAGTTGTAGAGAAGATTTAGGCTTGAATTGGAGAAATTGATATTTTGGCAAATTCCGGTTGATAGGCGAGATTTTGACATAGGGGTCGGAATAGAATTCCGAGAGTTGCAGTAGCTTCATTGTGTCATTTGGGATGTGTGTGCAAAATTTCAGGTCATTCGGACGAGATTTAATAGACCTTTTGATCGAAAGCATAATTTAAGAGTTTTTGGAGTTCTTAGGCTTGAATCCTATGTTAAATTGGTGATTTGATATTGTTGTGAGCGTTCCAAAGTTTTGAGCAAGTTTGAACGATGTCATGAGATGTGTTGATACAATTGGTTTGAAGTTCCGGGAGTTCCGGGATGTTTTAGTGCAAAAATCATAGCTGTAGCAGGCCCCAGAACTCAACCATGCGGTCCGCACAAAGATGAGTGCGCCCGCGGTGAGTTCCGTGCAGACCGCACAAAGTCGGATGCGGCCGCAGTAGGTGTCATGCGGACCGCACAAAGTGGTGTGCGGCCGCGGTGGGGAATGATCCGCTGGTCCTACTCAGAAGCTCATATCTTTTGATCCACAAGGAATTTTGAGGTGATTCAAAAACGAAAGTTGTAGCCCTTCGTGTCTAGTTTCAGAAAGATAAAGATATCGCTATGTGGACATCTGTAGCAAAAGTTATGGCCGAAATACTAAAACCTGTCACTGCAGAGGGCGGCTTGTGCGGCCGCGCGTTGCCTTTGCGCGGACCGCACTGGCTTGCACGGACCGCGTGCGTTTTGGTGCGGCCCGCGTGAGCTGAAACCTGAGGGGTACCTATAAATACGAGGTTTTAGGTTTTATTTAATATTTTGACCTAGAGAGCTCGGATTTTGGCGATTTTTTGAAGGTTTTTCAAGAAATTCATCGGGGTAAGTGATTTTAACTCAGATTTGGCTAGAATACATGAATCTATCACTAAATTCATCATTTAATTCGTGATTTGAGATGGAATTTGGGAAGAAAATTGTGGAACCTTTCAAAAATGTGAAATGATGATTTGAAGGACCAAATGGTATTAGAATTGGATAATTTTGGTATGGTTGGACTCGTGGGAGTATGAGGATTCTGAAAATGTAACTTTTACCCGATTCCGAGACGTGGGCCCGGGGCTCAGTTTTTGCTAATTTCGAGATTTTTGATATTTTTCGAGTGTTTTCACTTGGGCTTTGTTCCCTTAGCATATTGTGACGTATTCTTTCTGATTTCTGATAGATTCGACGTGTGTGGAGGCCAAATCAAGGGGCAAAGGCGTCGTGAGCTAGAGAATTAGCTAGTTCGAGGTGAGTAATGGTTGTAAATGATGTCTTGAGGGTTTGAAACCCCGGATTGCACATCGTAGTGCTATATTGAGGCAAGATACGTGCTGGATGATGAGCGTGTGGTGTTTCACTACTGGGGATTATGACTTGGTCCATCCCAATTGATGATTTTACCGAATATTTGACTGAAATTCATTTGTTACCATCATGATTTGGGCTGATTGCCATATTTGGGCTTCGTGCCAACTATTTGAACCCTTCGGGGATTTTTATCACTGTTTCCTTATTGCTTGACTTATTATTTGAACTCAGTCCTGTTGATATCTACTGTTTACAAACTCAGTCACTTTTACTCAGATTTGAAACTTAAATGATATTTCTACATCATGTTTTGGGCTGAGAACTACTGTTTTACTAATGCCCAATGGGCTTATGATGATTTCTGGACTGAGTGAGGCCGAGGGCCATATGTGAGGATATGCTGAGTGATATGAGGCCGAGGGCCTGAGATACTATTTATGCCATGCGGTGGCTTAAGTGATGTGAGGATATGCTGAGTGATGATGCCACGAGGTGGTTTGATATAGCGCTTGGGCCGTAAAGGGCCCCTTCGGAGTCTGCACACCCATAGTGAGCACGGGTACCCATGTGATTTGAAACAGTGGTAACAATGACACTGTTTGATGAAATTTGGTTAGGTAACAATGGCTGACCATTATGCTGAGTGATTGTGAGGTAGCCCGAGGGGCTGATACTGTACTAAGAGTGAGTCTGATGGGCTGATACTAAGCTGAGCGATTGATACTACGCCCGAGGGGCGGATTTCTACTTGTTAATTACCTGTTTTACTTGTTTTAAAAAGGAATATCATTTGATTTCTTCACTAATTTACTGCTTTAAGTGATACTGCTTGATATGGAATTGCTTTGTGCCTTTACATGTTTTCATACTTTCAGCCATTATTTGTAATTATTACTCACTGAGTCGGAGTACTCACATTACTCCCTGCACCGTGTGTGCAGATTCAGGTATAGCAGAGTCCGCACCCGAGCGCTGATTCCTTCCAGGCTAGGCAGTGATTTGGAGTTACGAGGTAGCTGTTGACGTTCGCAGCCCCTTGTCTCGCTTATTCTCTATCATTTATGTTTTCTTCAGACTGTTGTATCGGATTCCGTACTTTATAGACCTATAGCAGATTCTATAGTAGCTCATGATTTGTGACACCCCGGTTTGGGCTGTGTCGGGATGGTTCCTGCTGTTATTATCATTAAATTCTGCAATTTATGAGCCTTATATTATATGTTATTACTGTTTATGATGATTATCTGTTTAAAAGAGGTGTTCCGTTTTGGTCTGGCTGGCCTTGTCTTCACGAGAGGCCACATCACGACCGGGTTCGAGGATTGGGTCGTGACAAGTTGGTATCAGAGCCAAGGTTACTTAGGTCTCACGAGTCATGAGCAGGTTTAGTAGAGTCTCGCAGATCGGTATGGAGACGTCTGTATTTATTCTTGAGAGGCTGTAGAACCTTTAGGAAAAATTTCATATTCTTGAAACTCTTGTCGTGCGAACTTGTTGGTCCGAGTACTAAACTTCTGATATTACATTCTCTCACAAATGGTGAGGACGCGAGCTACCGGACGAGGTGGACGACCACCAGTGCCACCCACTGAGGCCAATAGAGGTCGTAGATGCGGTCGTGGACGTGGCAGGGGCAGAGCAGCGAGGGCAGCACTTGTTGATGCATCGATTGCCTCGGCTTCGGATCAGGCTCCCGCTATGGATGCTCCAGCACCAATTCAGGCACCAATTGTGCCTATCATGGTTTCGGGTCTTTAGAAGGCCTTGGCACAGATCTTATCAGTTTGCACTGGCTTGACTCAGGCAGTTTCAGCCACTACAGCAACAACTACTTCACAGGCCGGGGGAGGCAATTAGACCTCCGCTGCTCGCACACCTGAGCAGGTAGTGCAGGGACTACAGACACCGGGGGCACCTCCAGCTCAGCCGGTTGCACCAGCTCAGGAGTTTATCATGCCAGTTATGTCGGATGATGAGCAGTGTCGTCTTTAGAGGTTTGGTAGACTCTAGCCTCCGTCATTCAATGGTGCCGAGGGCGAGGATGCCCAGGGTTTTCTTGATAAGTGTCAGCGGATGCTCCGTACAACAGGGATTCTTGAGACTAGTGGTGTGGCATTTACCACCTTTCAGTTTACTGGGGCTGCCTTCACATGGTCGGAGGCGTATGAGAGGCGTATGCCGGTTGGAGCAGCGCCCCTTACTTGGCAGCAGTTCTCCACTCTCTTCTTGGAGAAGTATGTGCCGCAGTCCCGCAGAGAGGAGCTGCGTAGACAGTTTGAGTGGTTGCGATATGGGGATATGAATGTGTCATAGTATGAGTCGAGGTTTTCTGAGTTGGCTTGTCATGCCATTTGGATGGTTCCGACAGATCGTGAGAGGATTAGGAGATTTGTTGATGGCCTTAACTATCATCTCCGTATTCTTATGACCTGAGAGAGGGTGTTGGGTGCTACGTTCGAGGAGGTGGTCGATATCGCTCGCGAGATTGAGATGGTTCGCCGTCAGGATCGAGAGGAGAGGGAGGCCAAGAAGCCTCGAGGATCTGGCAATTATAGTGGTGCTTCTTCGAGGGGCCAGTTTTAGCATGGTAGAGGCCGTTCTTTTAGGCATGCTCAGTCAGCCTGCCCAGAGTATCGCGGGGCATCTTCGGGTCATGGTCATCATGGATCTCAGCGGGGCCAGTCATCACTCAGTGCCCTTCCAGCCTAGAGTTCATCTTGTGCCCCGTCAGCTCAGGGTTCTTTTCTGCCGAGTGCATCAGCTGGTCACTTCGGTGTAAGGGGTTCCCTTCAGTCCCCTTCTCTAGCACCTTGGAGTGGTTATGAGTGTGGAGAGTTTGGACATGTGTGGAGGCAGTGTCCTCGTCGTATGGCTAGTTCATCTCAGCAGAGGGGACAACCCTCGACTACTACTCCAGTTACCTCACCACCTGCCTAGCCAGCTAGGGGTGGAGGTCATGCAGCTAGGGGTTGCTCCAGAGGGGGAGGTCGATCAGGGGGCGGTCAGGACCGTTTCTATGCACTTCCTGGCAGGCCAGATGCTATTGCTTAAGATGTTGTCATTACAGGTATTGTTTCAGTCTTCCACAGAGATGCCTCTGTATTATTTGATCCCGGTTCCACCTTTTCTTATGTGTCATCATACTTTGCTCGTTATTTGGGTACGCCCCGTGAGTCTCTTGCTTTACCTGTTCATGTATCTACCCCAATGGGCGATCCTGTTATTGTAGACCGTGTGTACCAGTCATGTGTGGTGACTATTGGGGGTCTGGAGACCCGAGTGGATCTATTGCCATTGAGCATGGTGGATTTTGATGTCATTTTGGGCATGGATTGGCTATCTCCGTGTCATGCTATTCTAGACTGCCATGTTAAGACAATCACTTTGGCTATGCCGGGTGTACCGCGGATCGAGTGGCATGGTGTGACTGATTATGTCCCTAGTAGAGTGATCTCTTTCTTGAAGGCCCAGAGTATGGTTGGGAAGGTATGCCTTTCATATCTAGCATTTGTGAGGGATGTTGGAGCTGAGACTCCTAGTATTGATTATGTCCCAGTTGTAAGGGATTTTCCCGATGTTTTTCCTGCAGACCTGCCGGGCATGCCACCGGACAGGGATGTTGATTTTGGTATTGACCTGGTGCAGGGCACTCAACCCATTTCTATTCCGCCATATCGTATGGCACCAGCAGAGTTGAAGGAATTGAAAGACAAACTTCAGGAACTCCTAGATAAGGGGTTCATTCGGCCTTGTGTGTCCCCTTGGGGTGCACCGGTTTTGTTTGTGAAGAAGAAGGATGGCACGATGAGAATGTGCATTGATTATAGGCAATTGAACAAAGTAACAATCAAGAACAAGTATCCTTTGCCTCACATTGATGATTTATTTGATCAGTTTCAGGGAGCGAGGGTGTTCTCCAAGATTGATCTCCGTTCGGGTTATCACCAGTTGAATATTAGGGAGTCAGATATTCTTAAGACTGCTTTCAGGACCAGATATGGTCATTATGAGTTTCTTGTTATGTCTTTCGGGCTAACCAATGCCCCAGCAACATTCATGCATCTGATGAACAGTGTATTTCTGCCTTATCTGGATTCGTTCATTATTGTATTCATTGATGATATTCTGGTGTACTCGCGTAGTCAGGAGGAGCATGCAGAGCATTTGAGAGTTGTGTTGCAGAGACTGAGGGAGGAGAAACTTTATGCAAAATTCTCCAAGTGTGAGTTTTGGCTCAGTTCAGTGGCTTTCTTGGGGCACGCGGTGTCCATCGAGGGTATACAGGTTGATCCAAAGAAGATAGAGGCGGTTCAGAGTTGTCCCGAACCATCCTCAATCACAGAGATTCGTAGCTTTCTTGGGTTAGCAAGCTATTATCGCCGGTTTGTTCAGGGATTTTCATCCACTGCATCGCCCTTGACCAAGTTGACTCAGAAGGGTGCTCCATTCGTATGGTCAGACGAGTGTGAGGAGAGCTTTCAGAAGCTCAAGACAGCCTTGACCACAGCTCCAGTGTTGGTTTTGCCAACATCTTCAGGTTCATATACTGTGTATTGTGATGCTTCAAGAGTTGGGATTGGTTGTGTGTTGATGCAGGTGGGTAGAGTTATTGCTTATGCTTCTCGGCAGTTGAAGCCCCATGAGAAGAACTACCCCGTTCATGATTTGGAGTTGGCTGCCATAGTTCACGCATTGAAGATTTGGAGGCATTGCTTGTATGGCGTATCTTGTGAGGTGTTCTCTGATCATCGCAGTCTTCAGCATTTGTTCAAGCAAAAGGATCTTAATTTGAGGAAGCGGATATGGTTGGAGTTGCTCAAGGATTATGATATCACTATATTGTACCATCCGGGAAAGGCCAATGTGATGGCCGATGCTTTGAGCCGAGAGGCAGTGAGTATGGGGAGTTTGGCATATATTCCAGTTGGGGAGAGACCTCTTGCAGTTGATGTTCAGGCCTTGGCCAATCGGTTCGTGAGGTTGGATATTTCAGAGCCCAGTCGGGTGTTGGCTTATGTGGTTCCTCGGCCTTCTTTATATGATCGCATCAGAGAGCGCCAATATGATGATCCGCATTTGCTTGTCCTTAGGGACAGAGTCCAGCATGATGATGCCAGAGATGTGACCGTCGGTGATGATGGTGTGTTGAGGATGCAGGGCCGGATTTGTGTGCCCAATGTGGATGGGCTTAGAGAGCTGATTCTGGAGGAGGCCCATAGCTCGCGGTATTCCATTCATCCGAGTGCCGCGAAGATGTATCAGGATTTGAGGTAGCACTATTGGTGGAGAATAATGAAGAAAGATATTGTGGGATTTGTAGCTTGGTGTCTCAACTGTCAGCAGGTGAAGTATGAGCATCAGAGATCGGGTGGCTTGTTTCAGCAGATGGTTATTCCCGAGTGGAAGTGGGAGAGAATCACTATGGACTTTGTGGTTGGACTTCCTCGGACTTTGAAGAAGTTCGATGCTATTTGGGTGATTGTGGATCGGCTGACCAAGTCTGGGCACTTCATTCATGTGTGTACGACCTATTCTTCAGAGCGGTTGGCAGGGATTTATATCCGGGAGATTGTTCGGTTGCATGGCGTTCCTGTTTCCATCATCTCAGATAGAGATACTCAATTTACTTCGCAGTTTTGGAGAGCCGTGCAGAGAGAGTTGGGTACTCAGGTAGAGTTGAGCACAACGTTTCATCCTCAGACGGACGGACAGTCCGAGCGTACTAATCAAATATTGGAGGACAACAACATGCTAGTGTTATTGACTTTGGAGGTTCATGGGATAAGTTTTTACCACTTGTAGAGTTTGCTTACAATAACAGCTACCAGTCGAGTATTCAGATGGCTCCATATGAGGCCTTGTACGGGAGGCGATGTAGATCTATGGTTGGTTGGTTCGAGCCCGGCAAGGCTAGACTATTGGGGATAGATTTGGTTCAGGATGCCTTAGAGAAGGTGAAGGTGATTTAGGAGAGGCTTCGTACAGCGCAGTCACGTCAGAAGATTTATGCGGACCGGAAGATTCGAGATGTGTCCTACATGGTCGGTGAGAAGGTATTGCTGAAGGTTTCACCCATGAAGGGTGTTATGAGATTTGGGAAGAAAGGCAAGTTGAGTCCTCGGTTCATTGGGCCTTTTGAGGTGCTTCGGAGGATTGGGGAGGTGGCTTATGAGCTTGCTTTGCCACCAAGCCTGTAGAGTGTGCATCCGGTATTTCATGTTTCTATGCTCCAGAAGTATATTGGGGATCCGTCTCATGTTTTGGACTTTAGCACGGTTAAGTTGGATGACGATTTGACCTTTGATGTGGAGCCAACAGCTATTTTGGGTCGCCAGGTTCGGAAGTTGAGGTCAAAGGATATAGCTTCACTGAAGGTGCAGTGGAGAGGTCGGCCCGTGGAGGAGGCTACCATGGAGACCGAGCGGGAGATACGGAGCAGATATCCTCATCTGGTTGAGGCTTCAGGTATGTTTCTTGACTCGTTTGAGGACGAACGTTTATTTAAGTTGGGGAGGATGTGACAACCCGTCCATTCGTCTCATGAGCTACCGCTCTATCTCCCCCATTTCAGCTTCTTTACGCTTCGTTATCCGTGTTTTATGTGATCGTGATGATTTGTTTGGGTTCAGAGAGGATTTGGTAAGAAATGAGACACTTAGTCTCTTTTAAGAAGGCTTAAGTTGGAAAAGTCAATCGGATGTTGACTTATGTGTTAGAAGGCTCAGAAGTGAGTTCCGTTGGTTCGGTTAGCTTCGGGAGGTGATTTGTGACTTAGGAGCGCTATCGGAATGGGTTTTGGAGTTGTAGAGAAGATTTAGGCTTGAATTGGCGAAATTGATATTTTGGCAAATTCCGGTTGATAGGCGAGATTTTGACATAGGGGTCGGAATAGAATTCCGAGAGTTGCAGTAGCTTCATTGTGTCATTTAGGGTGTGTGTGCAAAATTTTAGGTCATTCGGACGAGATTTGATAGACCTTTTGATCGAAAACATAATTTAAGAGTTCTTGGAGTTCTTATGCTTGAATCCTATGTTAAATTGGTGATTTGATGTTGTTGTGAGCGTTCCAAAGTTTTGAGCAAGTTTGAACGATGTCATGAGATGTGTTGGTACAATTGGTTTGAAGTTCCGGGAGTTCCGGGTAGGTTCCGGGATGTTTTAGTGCAAAAATCATAGCTGTAGCAGGCCTACAGGGGTTGCAGGCCCCAAAACTCAACCATGCGGTCTGCACAAAGATGAGTGCGCCCGCGGTGAGTTCCGTGCGGACCGCACAAAGTCGGATGCGGCCGCGGTAGGTGTCATGCGGACAACAAAGTGGTGTGCGGCCGCGGTGGGGAACGATCCGCTGGTCCTACTTCGGAAGCTCATATCTTTTGATCCACAAGGAATTTTGAGGTGATTCAAAAACGAAAGTTGTAGCCCTTCGTTCTAGTTTCCAGAAAGTTAAAGATATCGCAATGTGGACATCTGTAGCAAAAGTTATGGCCAAAATACTAAAACCTGTCACTGCAGAGGTAGGCCTGTGCGGCCGCGCGTTGCCTTTGCGCGGACCGCACTGGCTTGCACGGACCGCATGCGTTTTGGTGCGGCCCGCGTGAGATGAAACCTGAGGGGTACCTATAAATACGAGGTTTTGGGTTTTATTTAATATTTTGACCTAGAGAGCTCGGATTTTGGCGATGTTTCGAAGGTTTTTCAAGAAATTCATCGAGGTAGGTGATTTTAACTCAGATTTGGCTAGAATATATGAATCTATCACTGAATGCATCATTTAATTCGTGATTTGAGATGGAATTTGGGAAGAAAATTGTGGAACCTTTCAAAAATGTGAAATGATGATTTAAAGGATCAAATGGTATCGGAATTGGATAATTTTGGTATGGTTGGACTCGTGAGGGTATGAGGATTCTGAAAATGTAACTTTTACCCGATTCCGAGATGTGGGCCCGGGGCTCGGATTTTGCTAATTTCAAGATTTTTGATATTTTTTGAATGTTTTCGCTTGGGCTTTGTTCCCTTAGCATATTGTGACGTATTCGTTCTGATTTTGGATAGATTCGACGCGCGTGGAGGCTAATTCAAGGGGCAAAGGCGTCATGAGCTAGAGAATTAGCCAGTTCGAGGTGAGTAATGGTTGTAAATGATGTCCTGAGGGTTTGAAACCCCGGATTGCAAATCGTAGTGCTATATTGAGGCAAGATACGCGTTGGATGATGAGCGTGGGGTCTTTCACTACTGGGGATTGTGACTTGGTCCATCCCGATTGATGATTTTACCGAATATTTGACTTAAATTTATTTGTTACCATCATGATTTGGGTTGATTGCCATATTTGGGCTTCGTGCCAACTATTTGAACCCTTCGGGGATTTTTATCATTGTTCCGTATTACTTGACTTATTATTTGAACTCAATCCTGTGGATATCTACTGTTTTACAAACTCAACCACTTTTACTCAGATTTGAAACTTAAATGATATTTCCACATCACGTTTTGGGCTGAGAACTACTCTTTTACTAATGCCCAAGGGGCTTATGATGATTTCTGGACTGAGTGACGCTGAGGGCCATATGTGAGGATATGCTGAGTGATATGAGGCCGAGGGCCTGAGATACTATTTATGCCATGCGGTGGCTTGAGTGATGTGAGGATATGCTGAGTGATGATGCCACGAGGTGGCTTGATATAGCGCTTGGGCCGTAAGGGGCCCCTTCGGAGTCTGCACACCCATAGTGAGCACGGGTACCCATGTGATTTGAAACAGTGGTAACAATGACACTGTTTGATGAAATTTGGTTAGGTAACAATGGCTGACCATTATGCTGAGTGATTGTGAGGTAGCCCGAGGGGCTGATACTGTACTGAGAGTGAGCCCGAGGGGCTAATACTATGCTGAGCGATTGATATTGTGCCCGAGGGGCAGATTTCTACTTTTTAATTACCTGTGAAATTACCTGTTTTACTTGTTTTAAAAAGGAATATCATTTGATTTCTTCACTGATTTAATGCTTTAAGTGATTTTACTACTTTATGTGGAATTGCTTTGTGCCTTTACGTGTTTTCATACTTTCAGCCATTATTTGTAATTATTACTTACTGAGTCGGAGTACTCACATTACTCCCTACACCGTGTGTGCAGATTCAGGTATAGCAGAGTCCGCACCCGAGCGCTGATTCCTTCTAGGCTAGGCAGTGATTTGGAGTTACGAGGTAGCTGTTGACGTTCGCAGTCCCTTGTCTCGCTTATTCTCTATCATTTATGTTTTCTTCAAACTGTTATATCGAATTCCGTACTTTGTAGACCTATAGCATATTCTGTAGTAGCTCATGACTTGTGACACCCCGGTTTGGGCTGTGTCGGGATGGTTCCTGTTGTTATTATCGTTAAATTCCACAATTTATGAGCCTTATATTATATGTTATTACTGTTTATGATGATTAACTGTTTAAAAGAGGTGTTCCATTTTGATCTAGCTGGCCTTGTCTTCACGAGAGGCACCATCACGACCGGGTTCGAGGATTGGGTCGTGACAAGTTGGTATCAGAGCCTAGGTTACTTAGGTCTCACGAGTCATGAGCAGGTTTAGTAGAGTCTCGCGGATCGGTATGGAGACGTCTATATTTATTCTCGAGAGGTTGCAGAACCTTTAGGAAAAATTTCATATTCTTGAAACTCTTGTCGTGCGAACTTGTTGGTCCGAGTACTAAACTTCTGATATTCCATTCTCTCATAGATGGTGAGGACGCGAGCTACCGGACGAGGTGGACGACCACCAGTGCCACCCATTGAGGCCACCAGAGGTCGTAGACGCGGTTGTCGACGTGGCAGAGGAAGAGCAGCGACGGCAGCACCTGTTGATGCATCGACTGCCCCGGCTTCAGATCAAGCTCCCGCTATGGATGCTCCAGCAGCACCAGTTCAGGCACCAGTTGTGCCTATCGTGGTTTCGGGTCTTCAGGAGGCCTTGGCACAGATCTTATCAATTTGCACTGGCCTGGCTCAGGCAGTTTCAGCCACTACAGCAACAACTACTTCACAGGCTGGGGGAGGCAATCAGACCCCCGCTGCTCGCACACCTGAGCAGGTAGTGCAGGGACTACAGACACCGGGGGCACCTCCAGCTCAGCCGGTTGCACCAGCTCAGGAGTTTATCGTGCCGGTTATGCCGGATGATGAGCAGCGTCGTCTTGAGAGATTTGGTAGACTCCAGCCTCCGTCATTCAGTGGTGCCGAGGGCGAGGATGCCCAGGGTTTTCTTGATAAGTGTCAGCGGATGCTCCGTACAACAGGGATTCTTGAGTTTAGTGGTGTGGCATTTACCACCTTTTAATTTACTGGGGTTGCCTTCACATGGTGGGAGGCATGTGAGAGGCGTAGGCCGGTTAGAGCAGCGCCCCTGACTGGTAGCAATTCTCCACTCTATTCTTGGAGAAGTATGTGCCGCAGTCCCGCAGAGAGGAGATGCGTAGACAGTTTGAGTGGTTGCGATAGGGGGATATGACTGTGTCACAGTATGAGTCGAGGTTTTCTGAGTTGGCTCGTCATGCCATTTGGATGGTTCCGCCAGATCGTGAGAGGATCAGGAGATTTGTTGATGGCCTTAACTATCACCTCCGTATTCTTATAACCCGAAAGAGGGTGTTGGGTGCTACATTCGAGGAGGTGGTCGATATCGCTCGCGAGATTGAGACGGTTTGCCGTCAGGATCGAGAGGAGAGGGAGGCCAAGAAGCCTCGAGGATCTGGCAGTTATAGTGGTGCTTCTTCGAGGGGCCAGTTTCAGCATGGTAGAGGCCGTTCTTTCAGGCATGCTCAGTCAGCCTGCCCAGAGTATCGCGGGGCATCTTCGGGTCATGGTCATCATGGATCTCAGCGGGGCCAGTCATCACTCAGTGCCCTTCCAGCCTAGAGTTCATCTCGTGCCCCGTCAGCTCAGGGCTCTTCTATGCCGAGTGCATCAGCTGGTCACTCCGGTGTGAGGGGTTCCCTTCAGTCCCCTTCTCCAGCACCTGGGAGTTCATTATGAGTGTGGAGAGTTTGGACATGTGTGGAGGCAGTGTCCTCGTCATATGGCTAGTTCATCTCAGCAGAGGGGTCAGCCCTCGACTACTACTCCAGTTACCTCGCCACCTGCCCAGCCAGCTAGGGGTGGAGGTCATACAACTAGGGGTCGCTCCAAAGGGGGAGGTCGATCAGGGGGCGGTCAGTACCATTTCTATGCACTTCCTGGTAGTCCAGATGCTATTGCTTTAGATGCTGTCATTACAGGTATTGTTTCAGTCTGCCACAGAGATGCCTCTGTATTATTTGATCCCGGATCCACCTTTTCTTATGTGTCATCATACTTTGCTCGTTATTTGGGTACGCCCCGTGAGTCTCTTGCTTTACCTGTTCATGTATCTACCCCAGTGGGCAATACAATTGTTGTAGACCGTGTGTACCAGTCATGTGTGGTGACTATTAGGGGTCTGGAGATCCGAGTGGATCTATCGCTATTGAGCATGGTGGATTTTGATGTCATTTTGGGCATGGATTGGCTATCTCCGTGTCGTGCTATTGTAGACTACCATGCTAAGACAGTCACTTTGGCTATGCTGGGTGTACCGTGGATCGAGTGGCATGGTGTGACTGATTATATCCCTAGTAGAGTGATCTCTTTCTTGAAGGCCCAGCATATGGTTGGGAAGGGTTGCCTTTCATATCTAGCATTTGTGAGGGATGTTGGAGCTGAGACTCCTAGTATTGATTCTGTCCCAATTGTGAGGGATTTTCCCGATATTTTTCCTGTAGACCTGTCGGGCATGCCACCGGACAGGGACATTGATTTTGGTATTGACCTGGTGCCGGGCACTCAGCCCATTTCTATTCCGCCATTTCGTATGGCACCAGCAGAGTTGAAGGAATTGAAAGAACAACTTCAGGAACTCCTAGATAAGGGGTTCATTCGACCTAGTGTGTCCCCTTGGGGTGCACCGGTTTTGTTTGTGAAGAATAAGGATGGAACGATGAGAATGTGTATTGATTATAGGCAATTGAACAAAGTAACAATCAAGAACAAGTATCCTTTGCCTCGCATTGATGATTAATTTGATCAGCTTCAGGGAGCGAGGGTGTTCTCTAAGATTGATCTCCGTTCGGGTTATCACCAGTTGAAGATCAGGGATTAAGATATTCTTAAGACTACTTTCAGGACCAGATATGGTCATTATGAGTTTCTTGTTATGTCTTTCGGGCTAACCAATGCCCCAGCAGCATTCATGCATCTGATGAACAGTGTATTTCGGCCTTATCTGGATTCGTTCGTTATTGTATTCATTGATGATATTCTGGTGTACTCGCGTAGTCAGGAGGAGCACGCGGAGCATTTGAGAGTTATGTTGTAGAGACTGAGGGAGGAGAAACTTTATGCAAAATTATCCAAATGTGAGTTTCGGCTCAGTTCAGTGGCTTTCTTGGGGCACGTGGTGTCCAGCGAGGGTATACAGGTTGATCCGAAGAAGATAGAGGTGATTCAGAGTTGGCCCAGACCGTCCTCAGTCATAGAGATTTGTAGCTTTCTTGGGTTAACAAGCTATTATCGCCCATTTGTTCAGGTATTTTCATCCATTGCATCGCCCTTGACCAAGTTGACTTAGAAGGGTGCTCCATTCGTATGGTCGGGCGAGTGTGAGGAGAGCTTTCAGAAGCTCAAGACAGCCTTGACTACAGCTCCAGTGTTGGTTTTGCCATCAGCTTCAGGTTCATATACTGTGTATTGTGATGCTTCAAGAGTTGGGATTGGTTGTGTGTTGATGCAGGAGGTTAGAGTTATTGCTTATTCTTCTCAGCAGTTGAAGCCCCATGAGAAGAATTACCCCGTTCATGATTTGGAGTTGGCTGCCATAGTTCACGCATTGAAGATTTTGAGGCATTGCTTGTATGGCGTATCTTGTGAGGTGTTCACTGATCATCGCAGTCTTCAGCATTTATTCAAGCAAAAGGATCTTAATTTGAGGCAGCGGATATGGTTGGAGTTGCTCAAGGATTATGATATCACTATATTGTACCATCCGGGAAAGGCCAATGTGGTGGCCGATGCTTTGAGCTGAAAGGCAGTGAATATGGGGAGTTTGGCATATATTCCAGTTGGGGAGAGACCTCTTGCAGTTGATGTTCGGGCCTTGGCCAATCGGTTCGTGAGGTTGGATATTTCAGAGCCTAGTCGGGTGTTGGCTTGTGTGGTTCCTCGGTCTTCTTTATATGATCGCATCAGAGAGCGCCAGTATGATGATCCGCATTTGCTTGTCCTTAGGGACAGAGTCTAGCATGATGATGCCAGAGATGTGACCGTCGGTGATGATGGTGTGTTGAGGATGCAGGGCCGGATTTGTGTGCCCAATATGGATGGGCTTAGAGAGCTGATTCTAGAGGAGGCCCATAGCTCGCGGTACTCCATTCATCCGGGTGCCGCGAAGATGTATCAGGATTTGAGGCAGCACTATTGGTGGAGAATAATGAAGAAAGATATTGTGGGATTTGTAGCTCGGTGTCTCAACTGTCAGTAGGTGGAGTATGAGCATTAGAGACCGGGTGGCTTGTTTCAGTAGATGGTTATTCCCGAGTGGAAGTGGGAGAGAATCACTATGAACTTTGTGGTTGGACTTCCTCGGACTTTGAAGAAGTTTGATGCTATTTGGGTGATTGTGGATCGGCTGACCAAGTCTGGGCACTTCATTCCTATGTGT
Source organism: Nicotiana tabacum (assembly GCF_000715075.1). NCBI lineage: Eukaryota > Viridiplantae > Streptophyta > Magnoliopsida > Solanales > Solanaceae > Nicotiana > Nicotiana tabacum. The sequence continues at coordinate 117,131,180 of NC_134082.1, forward strand.
ACTACCTATTCTTCAGAGCGGTTGGCAAGGATTTATATCCGGGAGATTGTTCGGTTGCATGGCATTCCTATTTCCATCATCTCAGATAGAGGTACTCAGTTTACTTCGCAGTTTTGGAGAGCCGTGCAGAGAGAGTAGGGTACTCAGGTAGAGTTGAGCACAGCGTTTCATCCTCAGACGGACGGACAATCCAAGCATACTATTCAAATATTGGAGGACAACAGCGTGCTTGTGTTATTGACTTTGGAGGTTCATGGGATAAGTTTCTACCACTTGAAGAGTTTGCTTACAACAACAACTACCAGTCGAGTATTCAGATGGCTCCATATGAGGCCTTGTACGGGAGGCGGTGTAGATCTCTGGTTGGTTGGTTCGAGCCCAGCGAGGCTAGACGATTGGGGGCAGATTTGGTTCAGGATGCCTTAGAGAAGGTGAAGGTGATTCAGGAGAGGCTTCCTACAGTGCAGTCACGTTAGAAGAGTTATGCGGACCGGAAGGTTCGAGATGTGTCCTACATGGTCGGTGAGAACGTCTTGCTGAAGGTTTCGCCCATGAAGGGTGTTATGAGATTTGGGAAGAAAGGCAAGTTGAGTCCTCGGTTCATTGGGCCTTTTGAGGTGCTTCGGAGGATTGGGGAGGTGGCTTATGAGCTTGCTTTGCCACCCAGCCTGTCGAGTGTGCATCCGGTATTTCATGTTTCTATGCTCCAGAAGTATATTGGGGATCCGTCTCATGTTTTGGACTTTAGCACGGTTAAGTTGGATGACGATTTGACCTTTGATGTGGAGCCAGCAGCTATTTTGCGTCGCCAGGTTCGGAAGTTGAGGTCAAAGGATATAGCTTCACTGAAGGTGCAGTGGAGAGGTCGGCCCGTGGAGGAGGCTACCTGGGAGACCGAGCGGGAGATACGGAGCAGATATCCTCATCTGGTTGAGGCTTCAGGTATGTTTCTTGACTCGTTTGAGGACGAACGTTTATTTAAGTTGGGGAGGATGTGATGACCCGTCCAGTCGTCTCATTAGCTACCGCTCTATCTCCCCCATTTCAGCTTCTTTACGCTTTGTTATCCGTGTTTTATGTGATCGTGATGATTTGTTTGGGTTCGGAGAGGATTTGGTAAGAAATGAGACACTTAGTCTCTTTTAAGAAGGCTTAAGTTGGAAAAGTCAACCGGATGTTGACTTATGTGTTAGAAGGCTCGGAAGTGAGTTCCGTTGGTTCGGTTAACTTCGGGAGGTGATTTGTGACTTAGGAGCGCGATCGGAATGAGTTTTGGAATTGTAGAGAAGATTTAGGCTTGAATTGGCGAAATTGATATTTTGGCAAATTCCGGTTGATAGGCGAGATTTTGACATAGGGGTCGGAATGGAATTCCGAGAGTTGCAGTAGCTTCATTGTGTCATTTGGGATGTGTGTGCAAAATTTCAGGTCATTCGGACGAGATTTGATAAACCTTTTGATCGAAAGCATAATTTAAGAGCTCTTGGAGTTCTTAGGCTTGAATTCTATGTTAAATTGGTGATTTGATGTTGTTGTGAGCATTCCGAAGTTTTGAGCAAGTTTGAACGATATCATGAGATGTGTTGGTACAATTGGTTTGAAGTTCCGGGAGTTCCGGGTAGGTTCCGGGATGTTTTAGTGCAAAAATCATAGCTGTAGCAGGCCTACAGGGGTTGCAGGCCCCAGAACTCAACCATGCGGTCCGCACAAAAATGAGTGTGCCCACGATGAGTTACGTGCGGACCGCACAAAGTCGGATGCGGCCGCGGTAGGTGTCATGCGGACCGCACAAAGTGGTGTGCGGCCGCGGTGGGGAACGATCCGCTGGTCTTACTTCGGAAGCTCATATCTTTTGATCCACAAGGAATATTGAGATGATTCAAAAATAAAAGTTGTATCCCTTCGTGTCTAGTTTCCATAAAGGTAAAGATATCGCAATGTGGACATTCGTAGCAAAAGTTATGGCCAAAATACTAAAACCTATCACTGCAAAGGGAGGCCTGAACGGCCGCTCGTTGCCTTTGCGCGGACCGCACTGGCTTGCACGGACCGCGTGTGTTTTGGTGCGGCCCGCGTGAGATGAAACCTGAGGGGTACCTATAAATACGAGGTTTTGGGTTTTATTTAATATTGTGACCTAGAGAGCTCGGATTTTGGCGATTTTTTGAAGGTTTTCAAGAAATTCATCGGGGTAAGTGATTTTAACTCAGATTTGGCTAGAATACATGAATCTATCACTGAATTCATCATTTAATTCGTGATTTGAGATGAAATTTGGGAAGAAAATTGTGGAACCTTTCAAAAATGTGAAATGATGATTTGAAGGACCAAATGGTATCGGAATTGGATAATTTTGGTATGGTTGAACTCGTGAGGGTATGAGAATTCTGAAAATGTAACTTTTACCCTATTCCGAGACGTGGGCCCGGGGCTCGGATTTTGCTAATTTCGAGATTTTTGATATTTTTCGAATGTTTTCACTTGGGCTTTATTCCCTTAGCATATTGTGACGTATTCGTTCTGATTTTGGATAGATTCGACGCGTGTAGAGGCCAATTCAAGGGGCAAAGGCATCATGAGCTAGAGAATTAGCCAGTTCGAGGTGAGTAATGGTTGTAAATGATGTCCTGAGGGTTTGAAACCCCGGATTGCACATCGTAGTGCTATATTGAGGCAAGATACATGCTAGATGATGAGCGTGAGGTCTTTCACTACTGGGGATTGTGACTTGGTCCATCTTGATTGATGATTTTACCGAATATTTGACTGAAATTCATTTGTTACCGTCATGATTTGGGCTGATTGCCATATTTAGGCTTCGTGCCAACTATTTGAACCCTTCGGGGATTTTTATCACTGTTCCTTATTGCTTGACTTATTATTTGAACTCAATCATGTTGATATCTACTGTTTTACAAACTCAACCACTTTTACTCAGATTTGAAACTTAAATGATATTTCTACATCATGTTTTGGGCTGAGAACTACTGTTTTACTAATGCCCAAGGGGCTTATGATGATTTCTGGACTGAGTGAGGCCGAGGGCCATATGTGAGGATATGCTGAGTGATATGAGGCCGAGGGCCTGAGATACTATTTATGCCATGCGGTGGCTTGAGTGATGTGAGGATATGCTGAGTGATGATGCCACGAGGTGGCTTGATATAGCGCTTGGGCCGTAAGGGGCCCCTCCGGAGTCTGCACACCCACAGTGAGCGCGGGTACCCATGTGATTTGAAACAGTGGTAACAATGACACTATTTGATGCAATTTGGTCAGGTAACAATGGCTCACCATTATGTTGAGTGATTGTGAGGTAGCCCGAAGGGATGATACTGTACTGAGAGTGAGCCCGAGGGGCTGATACTATGCTGAGCGATTGATACGGTGCCCGAGGGGCAGATTTCTACTTGTTAATTACCTGTGAAATTACCTGTTTTACTTGTCTTAAAAAGGAATATCATTTAATTTCTTCACTGATTTACTGCTTTAAGTGATTTTACTACTAGATATGGAATTGCGTTGTGCCTTTACGTGTTTTCATACTTTCAGCCATTATTTGTAATTATTACTCACTGAGTCGGAGTACTCACATTACTCCCTGCATCGTGTGTGCAGATTCAGGTATAGCAGAGTCTGCACCCGAGCGCTGATTCCTTCCAGGCTAGGAAGTGATTTGGAGTTACGAGGTAGCTGTTGACGTTCGCAGCCCCTTGTCTCGCTTATTCTCTATCATTTATGTTTTCTTCAGACTGTTGTATCGGATTCCTTAATTTGTAGACCTATAGCAAATTCTGTAGTAGCTCATGACTTGTGACACCCCGGTTTGGGCTGTGTCGGGATGGTTCCTGCTGTTATTATCGTTAAATTCCGCAATTTATGAGCCTTATATTATATGTTATTACTGTTTATGATGATTAACTTTTTAAAAGAGGTGTTCCGTTTTGGTCTAGCTGGCCTTGTCTTCACGAGAGGCGCCATCACGACCGGGTTCGAGGATTGGGTCGTGACAAGTTGGTATCAGAGCCTAGGTTACTTAGGTCTCACGAGTCATGAGCAGGTTTAGTAGAGTCTCGCGGATCGGTATGGAGACATCTGTATTTAATCTCGAGAGGTTGCAGAACCTTTAGGAAAAATTTCATATTCTTGAAACTCTTGTCATGCGAACTTGTTGGTACTAGTACTAAACTTCTGATATTCCATTCTCTCACAGATGGTGAGGACGCGAGCTACCGGACGAGGTGGACGACCACCAGTTCCACCCACTGAGGCCACCAGAGGTCGTAGACGCGGTTGTGGACGTGGCAGGGGAAGAGCAGCGATGGCAGCACCTGTTGATGCATCGGCTGCCCCAGCTTCAGATCAAGCTCCCGCTATGGATGCTCCAGCAGCACCATTTCAGGCACCAGTTGTGCCTATCGTGGTTTCGGGTCTTCAGGGGGCCTTGGCACAGATCTTTTCAGTTTGCACTGGCCTGGCTCAGGCAGTTTCAGCCACTACAGCAATAGCTACTTCACAGGCGGGGGAGGCAATCAGACCCCCGTTGATCGCACACCTAAGCAGGTAGTGCAGGGACTACAGACACTGGGGGCACCTCCAGCTCAGCCGGTTGCACTAGCTCAGGAGTTTATCGTGCCAGTTATGCCGGATGATGAGCAGCGTCGTCTTGAGAGGTTTGGTAGACTCCAGCCTCCGTCATTCAGTGGTGCCGAGGGCGAGGATGCCCACGGTTTTCTTGATAAGTGTCAGTGGATGCTCCGTACAACAGGGATTCTTGAGACTAGTGGTGTGGCATTTACCACCTTTCAGTTTACTGGGGCTGCCTTCACATGGTGGGAGGCGTATGAGAGGTGTAGGCCGGTTGGAGCAGCGCCCATTACTTGGCAACAGTTCTCCACTCTCTTCTTGGAGAAGTATGTGCCGTAGTCCCACATAGAGGAGCTGTGTAGATAGTTTGAGTGGTTGCGATAGGGGGATATGACTGTGTCACAGTATGAGTCGAGGTTTTCTAAGTTGGCTCGTCATGCCATTTGGATGGTTCCAACAGATCGTGAGAGGATCAGGAGATTTGTTGATGGCCTTAACTATCACCTCCGTATTCTTATGACCCGAGAGAGGGTGTTGGGTGATACATTCGAGGAGGTGGTCGATACCGCTCGCGAGATTGAGACGGTTCTCCGTCAGGATCGAGAGGAGAGGGAGGCCAAGAAGCCTCGAGGATCTGGCAGTTATAGTGGTGCTTCTTCGAGGGGCCAGTTTCAGCATGGTAGAGGCCGTTCTTTCAGGCATGCTCAGTCAGCCCGCCCAAAGTATTGCGGGGCATCTTCGGGTCATGGTCATCATGGATCTCAGCGGGGCCAATCATCACTCAGTGCCCTTCCAGCCCAGAGTTCATCTCGTGCCCCGTCAGCTCAGGGTTCTTTTATGTCGAGTGCATAAGGGGTTCCCTTTAGTCCCCCTCTCTAGCACCTGGGAGTTGTTATAAGTGTGGAAAGTTTGGACATGTGTGGAGGCAGTGTCCTCGTCGTATGGCTAGTTCATCTCAGCAGAGGGGTCAGCCCTCGACTACAACTCCAGTTACCTCACCACCCGCCCAACCAGCTAGGGGTGGAGGTCATAAAGCTAGGGGTCGCTCCAGAGGGGGAGGTCGATAAGGGGGCGGTCAGGACCGTTTCTATGCACTTCCTGGCAGGCCAGATGCTATTGCTTTAGATGTTGTCATTACAGGTATTGTTTCAGTCTGCCACAGAGATGCCTCTGTATTATTTGATCCCGGTTCCACCTTTTCTTATGTGTCATCATACTTTGCTCGTTATTTGGGTACGCACCGTGAGTCTCTTGCTTTACCTGTTCATGTATCTACCCCAGTGGGCGATACTGTTGTTGTAGACCATGTGTACCAGTCATGTGTGGTGACTATTGGGGGTCTGGAGACCCGAGTGGATCTATTGCTATTGAGCATGATGGATTTTGATGTCATTTTGGGCATGGATTGGCTATCTCCGTGTCGTGCTATTCTAGACTGCCATGCTAAGACAGTCACTTTGGCTATGCCGGGTGTACTGTGGATCGAGTGGCATGGTGTGACTGATTATATCCCTAGTAGAGTGATCTCTTTCTTGAAGGCCCAGCGTATGGTTGGGAAGGGTTGCCTTTCATATCTAGCATTTGTGAGGGATGTTGGAGCTGAGACTCCTAGTATTGATTCTATCCCAGTTGTGAGGGATTTTCCTGATGTTTTTCCTGCAGGCCTATCGGGCATGCCACTGGACAGGGACATTGATTTTGGTATTGACCTGGTGCCGGGCACTCAGCCCATTTCTATTCCGCCATATCATATGGCACCAGTAGAGTTGAAGGAATTGAAAGAACAACTTCAGGAACTCCTAGATAAGGGGTTCATTCGGCCTAGTGTGTCCCCTTGGGGTGCACCGGTTTCTTTGTGATGAAGAAGGATGGAACGATGAGAATGTCCATTGATTATAGGCAATTGAACAAAGTATCAATCAAGAACAGGTATCTTTTGCCTAGCATTGATGATTAATTTGATCAGCTTCAGGGAGCGAGGGTGTTCTCCAAGATTGATCTCCGTTCGGGTTATCACCAGTTGAAGATCAGGGATTCAGATATTCTTAAGACTGTTTTCAGGACCAGATATGGTCATTATGAGTTTCTTGTTATGTCTTTCGGGCTAACCAATTCCCCAACAACATTCATGCATCTGATGAACAGTGTGTTTCGGCCTTATCTGAATTTGTTCATTATTATATTCATTGATGATATTCCGGTGTACTCGCGTAGTCAGGAGGAGCATGCGGAGCATTTGAGAGTTGTGTTGCAGAGACTGGGGGAGGAGAAACTTTATGCAAAATTCTCCAAGTGTGAGTTTTGGCTTAGTTCAGTGGCTTTCTTGGGGCACGTGGTGTACTGCGAGGGTATACAGGTTGATCCGAAGAAGATAGAGGCGGTTCAGAGTTGGCCCAGTCCATCCTCAGTCACAGAGATTCGTAGCTTTCTTGGGTTAGCAAGCTATTATCGCCGGTTTGTTCAGGGATTTTCATCCATTGCATCGCCCTTAACCAAGTTGACTCAGAAGGGTGCTCCATTCGTATAGTCGGACGAGTGTGAGGAGAGCTTTCAGAAGCTCAAGACAGCCTTGACCACAGCTCCACTATTGGTTTTTCCATCAGCTTCAAGTTCATATACTGTGTATTGTGATGCTTCAAGAGTTGGGATTGGTTGTGTGTTGATGCAGGAGGGTAGAGTTATTGTTTATGCTTCTCGGCAGTTGAAGCCCCATGAGAAGAACTACCCCGTTCTTGATTTGGAGTTGGCTGCCATAGTTCACGCATTGAAGATTTGGAGGCATTACTTGTATGGCGTATCTTGTGAGGTGTTCACTGATCATCGCAGTCTTCAGCATTTGTTCAAGCAAAAGGATCTTAATTTGAGGCAGCGGAGATGGTTGGAGTTGCTTAAGAATTATGATATCACTATATTGTACCATCCGGGAAAGTCCACTGTGGTGGCCGATGCTTTGAGCCGAAAGGCAGTGAGTATAGGGAGTTTGGCATATATTCCAGTTGGGGAGAGACCTCTTGCAGTTGATGTTCAGGCCTTGGCCAATCGGTTCGTGATGTTGGATATTTCAGATCCCTGTCGGGTGTTGGCTTGTGTGGTTCCTCAGTCTTCTTTATATGATCGCATCAGAGAGCGCCAGTATGATGATCCGCATTTGCTTGCCCTTAGGGACAGAGTCCAGCATGATGATGCCAGAGATGTGACCATCGGTGATGATGGTGTGTTGAGGATGCAGGGCCGGATTTGTGTGCCCAATGTGGATGAGCTTAGAGAGCTGATTCTGGAGGAGGCCCATAGCTCGCGGTATTCCATTCATTCGGGTGCCGCGAAGATGTATCAGGATTTGAGGCAGCACTATTGGTGGAGAAGAATGAAGAAAGATATTGTGGGATTTGTAGCTCGGTGTCTCAACTGTCAGCAGGTGAAGTATGAGCATTAGAGACCGGGTGGCTTGTTTCAGCAGATGGTTATTCCCAAGTGGAAGTGGGAGAGAATCACTATGGACTTTGTGGTTGGACTTCCTCGGACTTTGAAGAAGTTCGATGCTATTTGGGTGATTGTGGATCGGCTGACCAAGTCTGCGCACTTCATTCCTGTGTGTACTACCTATTCTTCAGAGCGGTTGGCAGGGATTTATATCCGGGAGATTGTTCGGTTGCAAGGCATTCCTGTTTCCATCATCTCAGATAGAGGTACTCAGTTTACTTCACAGTTTTGGAGAGCCATGCAGAGAGAGTTGGGTACTCAGGTAGAGTTGAGCACAGCGTTTCATCCTCAGACGGATGGACAGTCTGAGCGTACTATTCAAATATTGGAGGACAACAGCGTGCTTGAGTTATTGACTTTGGAGGTTCATGGGATACGTTTCTACCACTTGCAGAGTTTGCTTACAACAACAGCTACCAGTCGAGTATTCAGATGGCTCCATATGAGGCCTTGTACGGGAGGCGATGTAGATCTCTGGTTGGTTGGTTCGAGCCCGGCGAGGCTAGACTATTGGGGACAGATTTGGTTCAGGATGCCTTAGAGAAGGTGAATGTGATTCAGGAGAGGCTTCGTATAGCGTAGTCACGTCAGAAGAGTTATGTGGATCGGAAGGTTCGAGATGTGTCCTACATGGTCGGTGAGAAGGTCTTGCTGAAGGTTTCTCCCATGAAGGGTGTTATGAGATTTGGGAAGAAAGGAAATTTGAGTCCTCGGTTCATTGGGCCTTTTGAGGTGCTTCGGAGGATTGGGGAGGTGGCTTATGAGCTTGGTTTGCCACCCAGCCTGTCGAGTGTGCATCCGATATTTCATGTTTATATGCTCCGGAAGTATATTGGGGATCCGTCTCATGTTTTGGACTTCAGCACGGTTCAGTTGGATGACGATTTGACCTTTGATGTAGAGCCAGCAGCTATTTTGGGTCGCCACGTCTGGAAGTTGAGGTCAAAGGATATAGCTTCACTAAAGGTGCAGTGGAGAGGTCGGCCCGTGGAGGAGGCTACCTGGGAGAACGAGCGGGAGATACGGAGCAGATATCCTCATCTGTTTGAGGCTTCAGGTATGTTTCTTGACACGTTCGAGGACGAACGTTTGTTTAAGTTGGGGAGGATGTGACGACCCATCCAGTTGTCTCATGAGCTACCGCTCCATCTCCCCCATTTCAGCTTCTTTACGCTTCGTTATCCGTGTTTTATGTGATCGAGATGATTAGTTCGAGTTCGGAGAGGATTTGGTAAGAAATGAGACACTTAGTCTCTTTTAAGAAGGCTTAAGTTGGAAAACTCAACTGGATGTTGACTTATGTGTTAGAAGGCTCGAAAGTGAGTTCCGATGGTTCGGTTAGCTTCGGGAGGTGATTTGTGACTTAGGAGCGCGATCGGAATGGGTTTTGGAGTTGTAGAGAAGATTTAGGCTTGAATTGGCGAAATTGATATTTTGGCAAATTCCGGTTGATAGGCGAGATTTTGACATAGGGGTCGGAATGGAATTCTGAGAGTTGCAGTAGCTTCATTGTGTCATTTGGGATGTGTGTGCAAAATTTCAGGTCATTCGGACGAGATTTGATAGACCTTTTGATCGAAAGCATAATTTAAGAGTTCTTGGAGTTCTTAGGCTTGAATCCTATGTTAAATTGGTGATTTGATGTTGTTGTGAGCGTTCCGAAGTTTAAGTTTAAGCGATGTCATGAGATGTGTTGGTACAATTGGTTTGAAGTTCCGGGAGTTCCGGGTAGGTTCCAGGATGTTTTAGTGCAAAAATCATAGCTGTAGCAGGCCCCAGAACTCAACCATGCGGTCCGCACAAAGATGAGTGCGCCCGCGGTGAGTTCCGTGCGGACCGCACAAAGTCGGATGCGGCCGCGGTAGGTGTCACGCGGACCGCACAAAGTGGTGTGCGGCCGCGGTGGGGAACGATCCGCTGGTCCTACTTTGGAAACTCATATCTTTTGATCCACAAGGAATTTTGAAGTGATTTAAAAACGAAAGTTGTAGCACTTCGTGTCTAGTTTCCAGAAAGGTAAAGATATCGTAATGTGGACATCTGTATCAAAAGTTATGGCCAAAATACTAAAATCTGTCACTTCAGAGGGAGGCCTGTGCGGCCGCGCGTTGCCTTTGTGCGGACCGCACTGGCTTGCACGGACCGCGTGCGTTTTGGTGCGGCCCGCGTGAGCTGAAACCTGAGGGGTACCTATAAATATGAGGTTTTGGGTTTTATTTAATATTTTAACCTAGAGAGCTTGCATTTTGGCGATTTTTCGAAGGATTTTCAAGAAATTCATCGGGGTAAGTGATTTTAACTCAGTTTTGGCTAGAATACATGAATCTATTACTGAATTCATCATTTAATTCGTGATTTGAGATGGAATTTGGGAAGAAAATTGTGGAACCTTTCAAAAATGTGAAATGATGATTTGAAGGACCAAATAGTATTAGAATTGGATAATTTTGGTATGGTTGGACTCGTGAGGGTATGAGGATTCTGAAAATGTAACTTTTACCCGATTCCGAGACGTGGGCCCGGGGCTCGAATTTTGCTAATTTCGAGATTTTTGATATTTTTCGAATGTTTTCGCTTGGGCTTTGTTCCCTTAGCATATTGTGACGTATTCGTTCTGATTTTGGATAGATTCGACGCGCGTGGAGGCCAATTCAAGGGGCAAAGGCGTCGTGAGCTAGAGAATTAGCCAGTTCGAGGTGAGTAATGGTTGTAAATGATGCCCTGAGGTTTTAAAACCCCGGATTGCACATCGTAGTGCTATATTGAGGCAAGATACGCGCTGGATGATGAGTGTGGGGTCTTTCACTACTGGGGATTGTGACTTGGTCCATCCCGATTGATGATTTTACCGAATATTTGACTGAAATTCATTTGTACCATCATGATTTGGGCTGATTGCCATATTTGGGCTTCGTGCCAACTATTTGAACCCTTCGGGGATTTTTATCACTATTTCCTTATTGCTTGACTTATTATTTGAACTCAGTCCTGTTGATATCTACTATTTTACAAACTCAGCCACTTTTACTCAGATTTGAAACTTAAATGATATTTCTACATCATGTTTTGGACTGAGAACTACTGTTTTACTAATGCCCAAGGGGCTTATGATGATTTCTGGACTGAGTGAGGCCGAGGGCCATATGTGAGGATATGCTGAGTGATATGAGGCCGAGGGCCTGAGATACTATTTATGCCATGCGGTGGCTTGAGTGATGTGAGGATATGCTGAGTGATGATGCCACGAGGTGGCTTGATATAGCGCTTGGGCCGTAAAGGGCCCCTTCGGAGTCTGCACACCCATAGTGAGCACGGGTACCCATGTGATTTGAAACAGTGGTAACAATGACACTGTTTGATGAAATTTGGTTAGGTAACAATGGCTGACCATTATGCTGAGTGATTGTGAGGTAGCCCGAGGGGATGATACTGTACTGAGAGTGAGCCCAAGGGGCTGATACTATGCTGAGCGATTGATACTGTGCCCGAGGGGCGGATTTCTACTTGTTAATTACCTGTGAAATTACCTGTTTTACTTGTTTTAAAAAGGAATATCATTTGATTTCTTCACTGATTTACTGCTTGATATGGAATTGCTTTGTGCCTTTACGTGTTTTCATACTTTCAGCCATTATTTGTAATTATTACTCACTGAGTCGGAGTACTCACATTACTCCCTACACTATGTGTGCAGATCCAGGTATAGCAGAGTCCGCACCCGAGTGCTGATTCCTTCCAGGCTAGGCAGTGATTTGGAGTTACGAGGTAGCTGTTGACGTCCGCAACCCCTTGTCTCACTTATTCTCTATCATTTATGTTTTCTTCAGACTGTTGTATTGGATTCCATACTTTGTAGACCTATAGCAAATTCTGTAGTAGCTCATTACTTGTGACACCCTGGTTTGGGCTGTGTCGGGATGGTTCCTGCTGTTATTATCGTTAAATTCCGCAATTTATGAGCCTTATATTATATGTTATTACTGTTTATGATGATTAATTGTTTAAAAGAGGTGTTCCATTTTGGTCTGGCTGGCCTTGTCTTCACGAGAGGCGCCATCACGATCGGGTTCGGGGATTGGGTCGTGACAGTTTTCCAATACATGTTTCTTTCATTACGTTGCTAGTCTTTCTTGAAAATCGTTTAAAAATATCAGTAGTAGTATAACTTGTGGAATAGTTTAACCCTGTCTTCATGTGTTTGGATTTAAGTTAAGATTAGTATGGTATTATGATACATATACTGTACGTATACTTTAACATATTAACGTATGTTTACTGAAAATTTCTTTCGACACTTGAATCCAGTTTAACTAGGAATAGTATATTCATAAAGGATATCACAATGGCCCCCATAGAGTTGGTTAAACTAATCTTGAATGACTCTCACTATTTTATCCACTTTCTGTTACTTTAAATTATTAGTATTAGTTTTTTTGTTTTTTTTTCACTGTTCTTATGTGCTTTGGATGTTATGTCTATTTTGGATAATTATGGCATTTACTTTAAATTTGTTATGATAAATATAAAATCGTGGGGGTGGTTATTAGAAGTTTAAAAGGAATTTTAGTTGAACATGTTCATCGTTTTGCTTTATTTATTTACTTCTTTAACCGGTAGGAGCATGTTAGGCCGACCACATTTGGGTAGTCAAGCCTTAGAATTTTTGTTGGTTTCGAGGCGAAAGGTTGTTCCCTTAGTTAAATTTATCCGGGGAATGCCCTGAAGGATTTGTATATATTTTATTCCGGGGTATGTCCCGAAGTATTTGTATTTGGAGATCGATAATAGAATTCGTAGTATTTTTGTTTTATTTTCCCTTTATTAGGTGGGACGACCTCGAGCTTCTTTTTGATTGTTTATTTTCTTTTGTGTGCTTTTACCTCAATTAGAATATTCTTAAAAGTCAACTAGATCGAGTATGCAACCGTACTAGTTACGGGACTTGGGGAGTGCCTAACACCTTCTCCCCGAGTCAAATGAACCTCTTACCCTAATCTCTGGTGCGGACTTGGTTTTAGAGTCTAAAATGTTTTAAAAGGAAAAAAATCATTTTTTTTAAAAACGTTGACCTGCACACCGAAATCAAAGTCAGGTGGAGACTCTGAGTTATTTCCTTTTGAATACAATTTTGTCACTTTTCAATTGAAAACCCTTTTCGAGCTTTTTTATTATTTAAAGAGGTTTAGTGGAAGTTGATTAAAAAGGGGGTGTGACAGTACTTGATACCGGTAGCAAAGCTCCATAATTACGGGGTCAAGTTCCTCACTCAATGAGAATGGACCCAAGGTAAAGGATACATGTAAACGTATGTAAAACTCTTCTTTGGGAAAGTTACTCGCTCTACCAGATCGGGAGCGATGATGTTCAAATCATGACAACCACAATCTTTCTTTACAACCGGAATGCTAGAAGGATGGATGAAAGAAGGGTAAATGCCAACAGCCCATATGCGGGAGTTAGCAGAAGGAAACTTCTCTTCAAAATCCTTGGATGTACTAACCCTTCTGAGGATAATGGTGCTCACTGTTGGAGGAGCAACATCATTGATGCTTTATTTGTTTTTTGAAGAGCTGGAGTTCTTGGAGGAGGAGTCCATGGTTAGCAAATGAAAGTAAGAGTTCTTTGAAGAAGAAAATCATAGAGGAGCGAATGATAGAAAGAGTTGGATGCAAAGAAATTGAGAGAGTTAAAAAGTGTGAAGTGTAAAAGAAGAAGGAGGAGACGTATAAGTAAAAGAATAGGCGGCTAAAATCATGGTCATAATTACCTCGAGAACTGGCAAAAGTATTGCTAAATCGTGGAGTGATGCGTGTTCGGGGCATTAAATGCGGGGAGACGTACGTCTAATCAAGCGGCAGAAACTTTTCAGAGGAGAAAATTTCCCGCCCAGAAAGGTGTCTTCATCAACTTTTTGATGATACCATGATGTACCACCGGAAAGCAGGGGGACTATCTGTATAGGGTAAAATCGGTTCACATTAAATTCTCGTATAACAGAACAACACGTTGAACCGGAGACAGATGGAAACCAAGACCAGGGACAACAACTCCAATTGGAACCGGAAAGAGAATATTGTTAATAAAGACAAACGAATGCCTGCCACCCGGTGGCATTCAATGAGAAATATTCTGCAGTACTAAATACACAGTCCTTTATGGAGAATTTTGGCATTCATAGCTAGCCGTTTCACATTCTTCAATAGCTCCCATAATTTTCATTTAAGAGGGGCTTGATCCTAGGACCTTGTTTCGTGGGTACAACTATAAATAGAGATTTCAACAGCCTTTGTGGGACATACAAATTTTCTAAAAAAAACTTATGTATATATTATTCAAAAACTCAATAATACTTTATTTCTTGTCTTCTAATACTTGTATTACTACCTTTGGAAGCTCTGTTCCCGGAACGAGAGCAGCTATCTGCTGCTTTATCTCGATTTCAACCCTAAATCTTATATTTTATTTAAGTTATTTATCATTTTAGAATCAAATCGATTTGCTTGTCTATAAACCATGTTACAAATCAATTGGATCATTTTACAGGTAAGCAAAGGATTGACAAGTTTTTGAATTTTGTTGAAGCAATTAATATGAGCTAAAAGTTCAGATATTTTCACCAGAAAATGACTTAGATTTTACCTTTACATTAAGTAAGGAAATCATTTCTCCATTTTTTATATAAAAATAGTTTAAATAATATTCAACAAACCAAACACTACAAAATAGTTTTATAAACGAAAACATCCCATCATCTCAAACACAAGATTTAGAGGTCGCCAACGAAAAGGAGCAATAGTGCATGATTGGGCATACAAACATTGGGTACACCAAATGTTATTAATGGCACCTAATGTTGCAATAATGAACTTTGTTCATTGATGACCAAAAACTCAACTCTAAGAGAATATTAAATTAGGCAGAGAAAATGCAAACAGAGGATTTTCGCGGTTTCAGGGCTTGTATGCGTAAATCCTAACCTAAGAGGAATAGGAGTTCAGCGACATATTATAGGAGTAGTAATTTTATCCTCGTTCTTTTCTTAATTGCTTCTCTTCGAACTAAGAAAGGCTGCAAAAGAAATTTTAGTTGATAAAATACTATACACCATAGAAGAGATCGAAAAGTAAAGACATCAAAAGGGAAAAGTATTACATCATCTGCTTTTTATGGTATCATGGACTATTGATCTGTGCAATCAGGGGCGGAGCTATATCAATCTTAATTTCCTATAAATAAACAGATCAGGACATATTTAACTTACAACTTCAAGAGCTACCTATTTGGATAGTTTAAAATAGAACTCATCGTAGAATAATCTCTATTTCTAATCTGAATCTTATTCTTAATAATAAGGATTTAATACAATAGGCGGTTGGATAATAATTGGTAAAAGCTGAGATTTGAAGTTGACAAAAAAAAAGTAATTGTAAATGAAAATCTGTGAGTATTTCATGAATACTGGAATACTCCATCATTTATAGTTAAATGAGGCTTTTAATTTTCTGTTTAATCTTAAGACATTTTAAGTCGAAAGTCATTAAAAATAAAGAATAAAAGAAAAGTAGTGGTAGGAACTAGAGTAGGACATCTGGCTTTACTAGCTTGCCTTAGACTTAGAGCAGTAATAAACCTGAAAGTAAAATCTGGACAATTTCCTTAAGTGTTGATATGACAAAAGAAGTCAAGAATGATTCTGAAATTGATCATCACGTAGGGTTTGGCACAGGAGATAGGGTCCAGGGACGGCTTTCTATTAGCTGTATGATCAGAATTCCACTTGTCGTTTTCTCTATCGTTACGCATATAAAAAGCTCTCAAACTTCACACTATCACCAAGCCTCCAATTGTATAATATCATACAATTAACAGAAAAACAATGGGCAAATTGACGTCCTTAAAATATTCAGCTGCAATTCTAATATTGCTATATGCCTTGACCTTTTCCTTCTCAGTGAGTGCACGACCCGCCACTTTTCTACAGGACTTTAAGGTCTCTTGGGCCTACTCTCACATCAAACAAATCGATGGCGGCAGGGCCATTCAGCTTATTCTCGACCAAAACTCAGGCACTAATTCATTTTTTTTTGGTTCTGCTTTAGGTTTTATGTCGTACTCTTGCATGAGGTGTAAAACTGATCGTTGATTGATTATTTCTTTCAGGATGTGGGTTTGCTTCCAAAAGCAAATACCTCTTTGGACGTGTTAGCATGAAGATCAAGCTCGTGCCTGGTGACTCTGCTGGAACCGTCACCGCCTTTTACGTAAGCACAGAGTTTGTAAATTTTACACTAGACTTCATGTTCAATAAAAATTCTGCATGACATTTTTTTTTGCAGATGAATTCGGACACAGACAACGTAAGGGACGAGCTAGACTTCGAGTTCTTGGGAAACAGGTCAGGCCAGCCGTACACTGTCCAGACGAATGTTTATGTTCATGGAAAAGGTGACAAGGAACAAAGGGTCAACCTTTGGTTCGATCCATCCGCTGATTTTCACACTTATACCATTCTTTGGAACCACCACCACGCCGTGTAAGTAGACACATCTTGTAAAATCGATAAAAACATGGATTTGAGTTATATATACTGACCATATAGTTTACCTTGTTATAGCATATGACATGTTAAATAGTATCATTTTTCTATCCAAGAAATTTAGTTATGATTAACTTATTTGACCAGATGCAAGTAAGTATTACTGATAAACTGTTTGTACTATTGAAGATTCTACGTGGACGCAGTACCCATTAGAGTGTACAAGAACAACGAAGCAAAAGGAATCCCATTCCCCAAATTCCAACCCATGGGAGTGTATTCCACATTGTGGGAAGCCGATGACTGGGCAACGAGAGGTGGATTAGAGAAAATAAATTGGAGCAAATCCCCATTTTACGCATACTACAAGGACTTTGACATAGAGGGATGTGCAATGCCAGGACCAGCAAACTGTGCCTCAAATCCACGCAATTGGTGGGAAGGAGCTAATTACCAACAGCTCAGTGCTGTGGAAGCAAGGCAATATCGCTGGGTTAGAATGAACCACATGATCTATGATTATTGCACTGACAAATCCAGAAATCCAGTCACCCCACCAGAATGTGTGGCCGGAATATGAAACTTTACATCAACTGTTAATTATTTATACATATTCATTCCAGCTGCTTATAGATATCCGTACGTACATGTGACCCTACAAAAGAAAGTTGTTATATTTGTATTGATATGGACAGTCATGCTCATGTCTGGATGCTCGGTGATATTGTGAACGTGAGATCAGTACTAAGATTAAGGAGTGAGCAAAAGTCAGATGTCCTCTTATTGCTGTAATATATTGTTGTTGTTGTTTGTATTTGCTGTACACTGTACGAGAGCCAATAATGTCTCGTCTTGTTTGATTGAGAAATGTGAAAAGGATGTGATGTTTATTGAGTTCTCGATGTTTATTCTTCTTTTGTTTAAATGGTTTTCAACCTCAAAGTAAATTGCTAACTCATCAAGTTCTAATTCTGGTGTGAACACTCTTGCTTGATCACTTCATGCATATGTGACCGTACCTCGCTCTTAGTTTGTCAAATGTTACATTTATATATTTAGAACAATTAAACTTTAAGTTTTTTCTATACTCCTAATTAATGAGATGATCCATAATCACACAAAATTTTATAACTTATTTTTGACGACATAGGACATCTCTTTCTTAAACTTCGTCACAAGTCAAATACCGTCGCATAAGTTCGAAAGGGAGGAGTAATATTCCGATTATCAACTGAAGAATAGACGTCGTCAATAGGAGCACTTGAGTTTTGCCGATCGAGTTGGCATGCCTAATACTTGTGAACTGTATCATAAGTTATTTAATGGATTAATCAAAGTGCGGATAATTTGATTCTAGATACTATCATCCTGAGAGAGAGAGAGATATGCATGATCCACAGTGACAATAAAACCTTCCTCAAATCACATTCCGATTAAACTTTATGTATTAACTGATCTGCAATTCAGATATTAGGCAAATTTTACGCATTAACGTAAAATTGGGAAAATACATAAGAAGTATATTTTCCTATGGTCTATAACAATAATTTGGCTCGGGAAAGTTAACCTTAGATTTTCAGGGAATTTATTCATGAATCTTTTAGTTGAAATTTTCTGAATTTCTTGTTATGTAGGTAATGTACATACATAAACTTTGTTAGATGGACAAATATGTCCTCCCTAATACGAAGCAGGAGGAATGTGAACGCAGTGGCAGATATAGCTTATTAGTTGTGTGTCAATCAAACTCATTAAGTATATATATATATATATATATATATATATATATATATATATATATATATATATATATATATATATATATGTGTGTGTGTGAAATATCACTAAAATTTTAACAAATATTTATTTTATGAACTCAAAATGTTAAAAGCCATCAAAAGCCCGAAACATTTCAATATTAAAAACTTTAAAAAGCACACATATAAAATTTAAATTATAAACTCACCTCTAAAAGAACGTTAAATCTGCTCAAGTGCCGTAATACCAAACCTAATCACTGTCTCCTACAAAGCAAGAGAAAAGTAGACAGGACTGAGGACCATAAGTTGTCTATTAATTTACAGCTGAAAGTTGAATAGTATGATCACCATAACTCTAGCTTTAGCTTTTGTTAAGTCAACTAAATTAGTCAAAAGTTATATTTATTTAAGTCGCGTCTAATGTTTTAATTGATGCTTTTTGTCTCTGTTATCAAAAGGATCTAATCTAATTAAATGACTCATTCATTTACGTTCCGAATCGGTATATTATACCGTTAATCGTGTAAGCTTACCAGCTCATCTTGTTTGGGACGCAATACTAGCAAATTTACTGGAAGCTTTGTGTTGAAAAAATGTAACAACTTCTGGAATTCTTATTCTTATTACTTTCTCTTTCATTGAAGATTTCCTCTCCCTTTCTTAAAAGTTAAAACACAAGATCAAGAATGGGAAGTACTATTCCTACACCTCAGAGGCAGTCTATTGAATTTATATTATTTTCTCTTTCCTATCCATTTTATTTTTGAATTCTCATCTGAACAGGGAGTGTTATATTTTCCAAAATAGCAAGCTTATCTTGGTTCGGCTTAGGGTAAATAAATAACAAATGCAAAGGAAAATCGTCGTACGAAGTAATTATTCCTATATTGGACTTGATTTGATAAATTAAACCCACCGGGGGACAATAATGTTTTTTCATCTTTTTCGCAAGTAACTGTATTATCACCTAGTGTATAACTCCTTTTAACATAACATTGCTTACAAACAAATTCAATACCAATTTATAGGTAGTGTAATCTTATTTCTAATTTTATTAGTGTTAGAGCACAAGTAGTCAGACAATCAGTTGCAGGGAAAGTTACCATATCATCAATCAATTAATTGTCCTTCAAGGTTCAAGCTCAAAAGCTGGACGCGAATGCATTATATATTAGTAATTAACTTTTCATTACATGGGTAGAGCGTCTAAATCACTAGTCCATTTTCTCGTTGGCCCACTTATTCAATAGACTTAATTTGGTCAGTTTCATTTCAAAGCCAAAACTGTACTTTTTCTTATCATGTTCTCCTCCAATTGTGTTTTGCCACGTCAACTGTGATTAAGAAATGGCACTGCTGTTAGGGCACTGAAATCAAAGATTAACGTGGTGGGGGCGAACGGCACAAATAGCCACTAAAAGCTGTGGCTTTTATTTTAAAGCCACTGTTTTCAATATATTTAGACTTTAGCCACTCCTTTAAAAAACCTTATATCTGACTGGACGAAAATACCCTTCTGGTATAACTTATACCTACGCTATCAACACAAGCAGCAGTTACACAAAGAGAAAAAGCGAGCAACAACAGCAGCGGCGATCAACTGAGGACGAACCACCATTTCTCTTCCTGATTTCAAAAATTCAGCAATCTAATCCAAAAAAACAACATAGATAAACAGTAAGTTGTAATTTCATGTGTTTCTATCAATTTTTATTTCGCTATAGTTATACTTTTTAAAATCTGTATTGATTTGATTATATATTAGATAAGAATTTGATTTTTTTTGAATTTCTGTATTCCGGACATAGTGTCTTCAATTTGGAAATTGAATTCAAAAAAATAAGAACATTTTTTTTCTGATTCAAAAGTTAAGGACTAGCAATCCTTAAGTTTTAATTCCATGTTTAAATGTTAAGGACTGACAGTCCTTAACTTTTAATTCCTTGTTTAAATGTTAAAGGACAGACAGTCCTTAGCTTTTAATTTCTGGTTCAAAAGTTAAGGACTGGTAGTCCTTAAGTTTTAATTCCATGTTTAAATGTTAAGGACTGACAGTCCTTAACTTTTAATTCCATGTTTAAATGTTAAAGGACAGGCAGTCCTTAGCTTTTAATTTCTGGTTCAAAAGTTAAGGACTGGTAGTCCTTAAGTTTTAATTCCATGTTTGAAACTTAAGGACTGGCAGTCCTTAACTTTTAATTTTAATTCCATGTTTAAATGTTAAAGGACAAACAGTCCTTAGCTTTTAATTTCTGGTTCAAAAGTTAAGGACTAACAATCCTTAAGTTTTAAATTCCATGTTTAAATGTTAAGGACTGACAGTCCTTAACTTTTAATTCTATATTTAAATGTTAAAGGACAGGCAGTCCTTAGCTTTTAATTTCTGGTTCAAAAGTTAAGGACTGCTAGTCCTTAAGTTTTAATTCCATATTTAAAACTTAAGGACTGACAGTCCTTAACTTTTAATTCCATGTTTAAAACTTAAGGACTGACAGTCCTTAACTTTAATTACATGTTTAAATGTTAAGGACAGACAGTCCTTAACTTTTAATTCCATGTTTAAAACTTAAGGACTCGCAGTCCTTAACTTTAATTACATGTTTAAATGTTAAGGACAGACAGTTCTTAACTTTTAATTCCATGTTTAAAACTTAAGGACTCGCAATCCTTAACTTTAATTACATGTTTAAATGTTAAGGACAGACAGTCCTTAATTTTTAATTCCATGTTTAAAACTTAAGGACTCGCAGTCCTTAACTTTAATTACATGTTTAAATGTTAAGGACAGACAGTCCTTATCTTGGTCTTGCACTTACAGTACACCTGTTCTTAATTCTACAAGGATTGCTTTATAACGTATGTCCTTTGTTTCCCATTCTCTTGACTTGTAGGATGGAAACAATATGCATAATAGTTGCTTTTAATGGTAGATGGACTGAAGACTATAAATATCTTGATCATCAAACAAAGCTTTTCCTAGCACCTGAGTCAATTCAGTTTGAAGATTTCGTTAAACAGATTTTTGAGCTTATTGAATTGGATAGTGAAAAGTTTGAAATAGTGATATGGTTTGATATCAACCTTGGAACAAGCAAAAGAATGCTTGTATCCAAAGATTTAGATCTTCACACATGTATAGAGTTGCTAAAAACTCATTCACTCTTCAAGAGCTGTCGTTTCATAGTTAATATTTTGGAAAGAGTTTTTGCATCAACAAGCAATGAACATGCCAACACAAAAACTCAACATGACAATCAAGAGCGATGCCAACAAATAGTTGAAGTAGATATGGTTGAAGCTCAACCATTAAATGAAGAGGTGCATCAAACATTTGATTCTATTCAAGTAGAAGGACAAAGTATTATAGAGATTGACAACGAACAAGCTTTGGGTATTCAAGTCTTAGAGAGTGCACCGGTAATTGAAGTAGTTGCTGACAAAACCTGCACTCAAATAACTAAACGAAGATCAAATTTGAAACAAAAAGAATCCCCAACTACAATATTAAGAGAAAATGCTTCTTTGGATCAAATAAAAGTCGGATCAGTATTTGACAATAAGAAGAGCATAATTAATTGTTTTTCTAATGTAGCAATCAAAGGACATTTTGAATTCAAAGTTGTTAGATCAAGCTCAACAAGATATTCGTTGACATGCAATGATGATAGGTGTCGTTGGTGTGTGCGTGCTTTCAGAATTAAAGACTCAACATTATTCAAGATAGTAAAGCTTGAGAAAAAGCATGACTGCTCTGTTAACACTAGGAAAGCAGATCAAAGGCATGCTACTTCAAAGTTGATTAGTGGTTACATTATCGATAATCTTCGGGACCCAAGATTTGAAGTTACACCAGCTTTTGTCATGGCAGAGATGCAAAAATTGCATGGACTAGACATTGGATATCACAAGGCGTGGCGTGCTATTCAACATGCTTCCGCTTTAATAAGAGGAAGTCCTGAAGAAAATTATGAATTATTGTGTTCATACTTGTATATGATGACAAGAAAAAACCCGGGAACTTATACTAACATAAAGATAGACGACAACAATAGGTAAACAATTTAGGACATGCTGTCTTTAGCCTTGTTAACTTTTGAGTTATAACCAGAAGTTGAGGACTGCCTATCCTTAAGTTTTGAACTTGTAATTAAAAGTTAAGGACTTCCAGTCCTTAAGTTTTGAACTTTGAAATAAAAGTTAAGGACAACATGTCCTTAACTTTATAACTTGTAAATGTAAGTTAAGGACTGACTGTCCTAAACTTCGAGTATTTTAACCTTTTTTTATATTGTATTTTCAGGTTTCTTTATATGTTTTACGCATATGGATCATCGATAGCTGGTTGGAATCATTGTAGACCAGTGATTCTTGTTGATGCGACTTTTTTGAAGTCAAAATATCGTGGTGTTTTAACGATTTCAATTTCAAAAGATGCAAATAACCAAATTTTCCCATTAGCCTTTGGAATAGCAGAATCTGAAAACAACAATTCCAATGAGTGGTACTTTAGTCAGTTTCGCAATGTAATTGGGAGTCGTGAGAATTTGATTTTTTTATCAGACAGGCATCAAGTTATTGCAAATGGCATTGTAAAGGTATATCCTGAAAGCCATCATGGGATTTGCATCTATCATTTGGAGCAGAACCTAAAGCGAAGAAAGGTGAAAAGTGAGGTCATAAAACTTTTCCAAAGTGTTGCAAGAGTATACAAGCGTAAAGAATTTGACATATACATGTCAGATATTGCAAATGTAGATAAGAAAACTTATGACTACTTGATGGAAGAACCACCGGAAAGATGGTCACGTTCTTGTAGTCCACAACGAAGATATGACATGCTCACAACAAATATAGTTGAGTCGATGAATTCAGTGCTATTAGAAGCAAGGGAGCTGCCTATACTAAGAATGATGGATTTCATTCAAGTGAAGCTACAACATTGGTTTTATGAAAGAAGAAATAAAGCAGAAGGAACATTTTATGATGTTTCTTGTTGGGTAGAGGAGGAATTGAAGAACATAATAGATTTAGCATTTACTTTGAACGTAAGTATTATGTTTTATGTTTATATTATAATTTTGACATTTTTTAACATAATGTACTCACTTATAAATTTTCAACATTGAAGGTCTTCCCTGTTGATTCATGGCGTTCTAGAGTTGAAGAAGAAGGAATAACTTTCTTGGTGGACTTAAACAAAAGAACATGTGATTGTTTTAAATTTCAACTTGATGAATTACCATGCATACATGCAATTGCAGCTATCGAGAAGAGAAACATCAAGAAGTCTGACTTTTGTTCGCACTGGTACTTAAAGGAATCTTGGCTGAAAACATATGAAAGACAAATACATCCTGTAGGACATACTGATTCATGGATTGTACCAGAGAGTGTTAAGTCACAAATTGTTAAACCTCTAGATTTCAAAGTGCCACCAGGTAGAAGGCAAAAGAAAAGGCATATTCCTGCTACCGAGCCATCAAAAATAAAATTCAAATGTGGTCGTTGCAGAAGAATTGGTCATAATAGAACAACTTGTATATATTCTCCGGCACTCCATCCATTTTCAAGAAAGCATAGAGAAGAGTAGAAATATACACTTATGTTTATCGACTCTTTTAAGTTTTTGCTATAGATTGTATTCATTATTATTCTAATTTGAGCGGATGCTAGATTTTTAATATTTATATCATGTTACGTTCTTTTAATTTCTTTAGAGTTCAACAATTAAAAGTTATTAACAGGAGTCAGTAAGTTCAACTTGCAATTTTGAAAACGTAATGACTGTCTGTCCTTAACTTTGAATTTCAAATTCAAAAGTTAAGGACATGAGGTCCTTAAGTTATAGTCTCATGTTAAAAACTTAAGGACTGTTTGTCCTTAACTTTGAATTTTAAGTTCAAACATTAAGGACATGAGGTCCTTAAGTTATATTCCCATATTAAAAACGTAATGACTGTCTGTCCTTAACTTTGAATTTCAAGTTCAAAAGTTAAAGGACATGAGGTCCTTAAGTTATAGTCTCATGTTAAAAACTTAAGGACTGTCTGTCCTTAACTTTGAATTTTAAGTTCAAACATTAAGGACATGAGGTCCGTAAGTTATAGTCCCATATTAAAAACGTAATGACTGTCTGTCCTTAACTTTGAATTTCAAGTTCAAAAGTTAAGGACATGAGGTCCTTAAGTTATAGTCTCATGTTAAAAACTTAAGGACTGTCTGTCATTAACTACAGGAGTCCTTAAGTTTGAAATACAAGTTAAAAAGTTAAGGACTGTCTATCCTTAACTTTAAATTTTAAGTTCAAACGTTAAGGACATAGGTCCTTAAGTTATAGTCCCATGTTAAAAACTTAAGGACTGTCTATTCTTAACTTTGAATTTCAAGTTCAAAAGTTAAGGATATGAGGTCCTTAAGTTATAGTCCCATGTTAAATACTTGAGGACTGTTTGTCATTAACTACAGGAGTCCTTAAGTTTGAAACACAAGTTAAAAAGTTAAGGACTGTCTGTCCTTAACTTTAAATTTTAGTTCAAAAGTTAAGGATATGAGGTCCTTAAGTTATAGTCCCATGTTAAATACTTGAGGACTGTTTGTCATTAACTATAGGAGTCCTTAAGTTTGAAATACAAGTTAAAAAGTTGAGGACTGTCTGTCCTTAACTTTAAATTTTAAGTTCAAACATTAAGGACATAGGTCCTTAAGTTATAGTCCCATGTTAAAAACTTGAGGACTATTTGTAATTAACTACAGGAGTCCTTAAATTTGAAATACAAGTTAAAAACGTAATGACTGTCAGTCCTTAACTTTGAATTTCAAGTTCAAAAGTTAAGGACATAGGTCCTTAAGTTATAGTCTCATGTTAAAAACTTAAGGACTGTCTGTCCTTAACTTTGAATTTTAAGTTCAAACATTAAGGACATGAGGTCCTTAAGTTATAGTCCCATATTAAAAACGTAATGACTGTATGTCCTTAACTTTGAATTTCAAGTTCAAAAGTTAAGGACATGAGGTCCTTAAGTTATAGTCTCATGTTAAAAACTTGAGGACTGTTTGTCATTAACTACAGGAGTCCTTAAGTTTGAAATACAAGTTAAAAACTTAAGGACTGTCTGTCCTTAACTTTAAATTTTAAGTTCAAACGTTAAGGACATAGGTCCTTAAGTTATAGTCCCATGTTAAAAACTTAAGGACTGTCTATTCTTAACTTTGAATTTCAAGTTCAAAAGTTAAGGATATGAGGTCCTTAAGTTATAGTCCCATGTTAAATACTTGAGGACTGTTTGTCATTAACTATAGGAGTCCTTAAGTTTGAAATACAAGTTAAAAAGTTAAGGACTGTCTGTCCTTAACTTTAAATTTTAAGTTCAAAAGTTAAGGATATGAGGTCCTTAAGTTATAGTCCCATGTTAAATACTTGAGGACTGTTTGTCATTAACTACAGGAGTCCTTAAGTTTGAAATACAAGTTAAAAAGTTAAGGACTGTTTGTCCTTAACTTTAAATTTTAAGTTCAAACGTTAAGGACATAGGTCCTTAAGTTATAGTCCCATGTTAAAAACTTGAGGACTGTTTGTCATTAACTACAGGAGTCCTTAAATTTGAAGTACAAGTTAAAAACGTAATGACTGTCAGTCCTTAACTTTGAATTTCAAGTTCAAAAGTTAAGGACATGAGGTCCTTAAGTTATAGTCCCATGTTAAAAACTTGATGACTGTTTGTCATTAACTACAGGAGTCCTTAAATTTGAAATACAAGTTAACTTTTGAAATTGTAATTTTGCATAGCTGTTACAAAAAATTACGCTATGCCAACAAAACAAAATATAAGTGCCTTTTCACAAATTTACAGAATATTTCAGAACTATCCTAAACTGGCATAATTCAGATGTCACCTTTACAGCAATTTTATACAAAAATAACACCACAATTTCTTTACAACTCCTTTGGACAGAATGTTTCATTTTCACTCTCATAATCATCACCAACATTTTCTGGTGGAGTATCATAACCAGAATTTCTTTTCCATTCACCATGTGCCCAAAGATTTGCAGCAAGTTCTTTTCGAAAGTCTTTTATGTCTTCGGGTTGGAATTGTTGCACGTCCTTTCCAATCATCAGTAACTCGACAAATTTGATCAGGAATGCACCACAGTCAGTCCTAAGAGAAATGTAAGATATGCAGTGAATTAAACAATAAATCTTAAGTACATATAAATAATATAAGAAATAATAACATGTACGATCCAGTTTGGTGTGGTGATCTTTGCCACTGTATATCAAATTTGTTGAAAACATTCCCAAAAGACTTGTGATTTTTGTCAAACTGTGAGAACTTTAGCAAATGGGGGATCATGCATGCATACATTTGCATGTAGTTCATTCCTGCTTCATATGGCTCACTGTATATGGAATCATATACATCAATCTTTTTTTGATTCAAGTCCAATACTCCCAACAAAAAGTGTGTCACAGCTTCATCATCTTCTGAAGGAAGCCGACATGGAAAAAAGATTTTGTCAACCTCAGTCCATGCAATTCCACATCTACGGCTGTCCCCCCACACATATGGTGTCAGAAATAACTGATTATCACCAGCACACCAAAACTCATCACTAGCATCTTCACTGAAATCTTTATACACAAGTGCCATATAATTATCAAAAAGAACATCAGTAGTTGTGCATCGAAAAGGATGATCGCGAGGGTGGTAGCATTCCTTCTTTCTCAGATAATAGAGAGCAATGTCAATATGCTTCATAAAAAGGCAAAAAATAAAATAAATCAGTCATAAAATAATGAAAAAATGATAAATTAATTATAAAAAAAATAAATGCCTTGTGAATTATCTAACCTTATCATCAAGAACAAATTTGCTATCTGAAAGCTCAAGGAAAAACATTTTGCTACTGATTTTTTGATGATACAATTTGTATGATCGCCTTCCATTATAACACTAGAAAAGAAGGAAAAACAAACAAAGATTAGGACTTAACTTAAAATTTCAAGTTTAAAAGTTAAGCAAATACAATCCTTAACTTTAAATTTTAAGTGCAAACGTTAAAGAAATACAGTCCTTAACTTATATTTTCAACTTCCAAAGTTAAGGACACTTAGTCCTTAACTTCAAGTTTCATGTGCAAAAGTTAAGGACAAATAAGTCCTTAACTTTAAATTGTAAATGCAAAGGTTAAGGAAATACAGTCCTTAACTTATACTTTCAACATCCAAAGTTAAGAACACTTAGTCCTTAACTTCAAGTTTCATGTGCAAAAGTTAAGGACAATCAGTCCTTAACTTTAAATTGTAAGTGCATAGGTTAAGGAAAATACAGTCCTTAACTTATACTTTCAACTTCCAAAGTTAAGGACACTTAGTCCTTAACTTCAAGTTTCATGTGCAAAAGTTAAGGACAATAAGTCCTTAACTTTAAATTGTAAATGCAAAGGTTAAGGAAATACAGTCCTTAACTTATACTTTCAACATCCAAAGTTAAGGACACTTAGTCCTTAACTTCAAGTTTCATGTGCAAAAGTTAAGGACAATCAGTCCTTAACTTTAAATTGTAAGTGCATAGGTTAAGGAAATACAGTCTTTAACTTATACTTTCAACATCCAAAGTTAAGGACACTTAGTCCTTAACTTCAAGTTTCATGTGCAAAAGTTAAGGACAATCAATCCTTAACTTTAAATTGTAAATGCAAAGGTTAAGGAAATACAGTCCTTAACTTATACTTTCAACATCCAAAGTTAAGGACACTTAGTCCTTAACTTCAAGTTTCATGTGCAAAAGTTAAGGACAATCAGTCCTTAACTTTGAATTCCAACTACAAAATTTAATGTCGTTTCTTCCTTACATTTAATAAACACAGTTAACTGAAAATTCATAATCACAGTAAGCTTATGAACAAACTTCACACATATACTACACTGAATCAACATATAATGCTAATTTTTGAAATTTCACCCATACTTCACACGGCATTGAACAAACTTACAAATAAAGAAAAACGAAGATGACGGAGAAGATGACGGAGAAGTTGAAGGACAGAAGATGACGGAGAAGATGAAGATGAAGATGACGGAAGATGACGGAGAAGATGCAATTTGAATACGAGGAAGATGAAGAAACACAGAACTCTGAACGAATGAAATAAGGGTTCTCGTCGATTTTGGGATTATACAAGAAATAGAGAAAGGGTAATTGTGTCTTTTCCCCCTTAGTAGTGGCTATTTTTGATAAGCATTTTAAATAGTGGATAAAAATTAAATACACCCTTATTTAGTGGCTACTACACGCCATTTTCACACATTCGTTGTCATTATTCTTTTATACATATACTAGACTAGTTCTTCTGCACGTGAGTCTCCCTAAGCTAGGCCCATTTGGTTGGGCCCTCTGTTTACTCTCAGATTTGATAAAAGAGGAGTTTTACGAAACCACTATAGTTAAGTGGTTATTAAGGTACGATAGCTATAATATTCATATTTATTGGTCGTAACTACAATTTTGTTGTTACTGTGTTGTATTTCATATATTCGCGCGACTGTATTTATAAATACAGTAAGGTAATTTGCCTAAAAAATAGGAATTTCAGCTGTTTAATTTTGTTATTCCATATATTCGCGCGACTGTATTTATAAATACAGTGAAGTAATCCACTTAAAAATAGGGATTACAAGTATTTAATAACGGAAAGCACAATATTGAATTGTATTCAATTTCACTATAATGAATACTGTAGTATTCAAAAAAAAAAAAGAAATAGGGTGTATACGACTCTATTCAATTCGGCTGTATACACTATATTCAATTCAGCTATATTCATTCTTAACTATTTTACATTATATTCAATTTCACCATATTCAATTCGATTGTATTCAAATAACAAAATATATATATAAAAAAAGGATATTCGGTTGTATTCAAATAATAAAATTCAAAAGATACAGGGATCTACCATAAAAAATAACCTTCAAAATACATAAATACATGCAAAAATATAATGTATTTGAGGTAATTTGTACAAAATATAATGTATTTGTCTCATTGTATGTGACTTAATAGCAAAGAAAAGAAGAATGTTCGCCGGAGATGGCGTCTTCCGGCCAAACAAAATATTATATACATTGTATTAAAATTAAAAATGGAGACGAACAAAAATCCGACCAGATCTAAGAATATACTATCACATCGTATCTACCAAAAGTTTCAGATCTATTCTCTTCACCGAGCTAACAGAACTATATGTAAATTCATCTGTGCCAGAAAGTTTCAAATCTATTCTCTCCGTCAAGGTAAGAGTCGGAGGCACGATGAAAATGGCAGACTCCCGATGGTGGGAGCAAGAATGGAGTAGGAGAACAAATTTGGCCATGGCTATGGATTAAGCTTTTGAAAATCTGAAGCAAAGTCGCCGGAAAAGAAGAAAATCTGAAGCAGAGTCGCCGAAAAATCTGAACAGATCTGGCCATGGTGGTGAATCGCTGATGAAGAAGGCGTCCTTGCCGAAGAGAGAGGGAAAAGGAAAGAGAATTGAGGGAGAAGAGAGAGAGGGCTGAAGGATCAGTTATATATATATTTGCACTTTGCTATAAAGTATAAAAAATGACTATAAAGTAATATTTTTAAAGTGTTTTGGTTTATAATAAATATAGTGCATTATTTATCTATAGAATATAAAATATCCTTGATAAAATCATGTCAGATAAAGAAAATTTTAGGGCAATAACTAGGCATCTCCGACCGGCCTCAGTCCAATTGGACTTCCACTGTTTACTAAAGGAATTTTTATCCGCTATAGCAAAGGTTCTGCTATATTTATTTATTAAATAAATATTCTATTAAAAAATTATATTCCATAGCCACCTTTTGATTTTTACAGCCAAATATCTATTTATGGTCACATCCTACCCTTAAACCATAAAATACACTTTGTATTATTTTTCTCTCTCATTCTTTCAGATTTTTCTCCACCCTCTCTCTCTTTTTATTCCATTGAAGAATCTCTCTGTTTCGCTAACGCCAATGGCGATTTCTGTATCTGCCCTGTACACAACTGTGGCCTCACTGTTGGAATTAACAGAAGTGTTCATCGCCTCCCAATTCACAATGTTAATTTAATCCCATAACCGTTAAGTTTTAACTGCAATCTCAGCTCTCCTCTCCACTTAACGCCCACTTTTTTAGCCTCCCACAGGTCCTCTGCTATCTCCATAAAAGCCCAACCTAACAAACGTTTCCTCACCTAGGGTTCTTGATCGAAACGGGAACAGTGACGTATCGAGTCAGAATCGTGGCCCTTTCGACAAGACGACATTAGGGTTGTTCTTGAACAAATACGACGGAGTTTGGGCTGAGCAACTTGAAGATTCTGTTACCTTTTTTAATTGTATTTCAATGTATCTCATTGTATTTCCATGTATTCATTGTATTCAATGTTTTTTTTCATTGTATTTCAATGTATCCAGCTGTATTCTATATATTTCATTGTATTCACTGTCTCACTATATTCCATGAATGTATTCATATGTTTTTTTAATTAATATAATTTATGTATTCAGATGTATATATGTATTCAAATATATCTGCAGTATGTATTCATATGTTTTTGCACTATAGATAACATGCTATACTTTATGTATTCAATGTATTTTTTTTTGTATTTAACTGAATTCAATGTAATTATATAATTTCTCTGAAGATTGCTATATTTTTGAGGTGTTTTTCGATTGAGAATCTTTTTTATAACTGGAAATATAAATTTTGTGTGTTATAATTGAGTTTGAGTTATATTAGGAGTCTATTATGTTAATTGATTCACTTTTCATTTAAAAACAACTTAATAGACCATAAATTGTGCTATTTATCCCCTGTTTCACGTTGTGAATACAGTCGAATACAATAATATGTCAAGCTGTAATCTCCTGTTTCACGCCGTGAATATAGTCGAATACAAAAATTTGTCTAGCTAATCCCATGTTTCACGCCTAGAAATGCTATTGTATTCATGAATACAGTAGCTTAAATACATCGAATACACTCTAAAAAACCTGAAAACATAGCTATAGGAAGTAATATAGTAAATGGTAGCTACAACTAGCTAATAACCACTAAAACATAGTGATTTATGAAAGTTTCTCTTTACTAAAAGTTGATGAATTTTCATAAGGGATCTTTACATAAATAGCTACAAGAGCACTCTATCCAACTAAGCTACAAGAGTTTGTTGCTCTTTTGTTCCAGTACAAAATAATTGATCTCTCATTTTATGGATTTGCTATAAAATTTAAATAGAGCCATGAATGATAAATTTTCTAAAAATATAATTACAAATGATAAATACAATGTATATGTTTGACTTGTTGCATAATTTTCTAGTTGCTACAAATAAAAGAGAGAATCTGGGCTTTTCATGTGTCTCAAATTTTAATGTGCCCTACTCGCGATGCCAACCTAAAGCCAGATCAGAGCCCAGATAGGGGTCCATGCTGACTGTGTTTACCAATATGCCATGAAACATCGTGGACCGCCAATGGCCGAGCGCAGAAATTGCGATTGGGACAGCATTAACTTTCCAGAAATGTGATTCAGAGTGATACTTCTATTTGTTTATATTGGCTTTTGGTTTGTGCCAAAGAGACACAAGCAGACTCTTAGGGTCATTTGATTTACGATACAGTTACCAGATGACTATAATGCACGAATTATAATGTACGGATGACTTATATGATAGAATAATAATGTAAGCATCATGATATAATGGAGTGAGTGGTATATGGTGAATCATGATATATAGATTTTTTTTTTTTTTTTTTGGTGAAATGAGAAATCTTTATTAATCACCAGCACAGAAATTTACAAGAATTCCCTCCTATTACTGCCCCTTCCTATTCTATCTTTTAATCTATGTTGACATATTATTCCTATCTATTCATTAAGCAAATTACAGTAGTTTCTTTATCCACAGCTTCTGTCTTCTCGATGTTGTCCTTCGTTCCATGATTGCATGTATCTTCATCCTGCATTCTTCCTTAATAGTACTTACTATCGTTTGAGGTCTGAGCACTTTTTGATTCCACAAAGCATCATTTCTGACTTTCCATATAAGATAGATTGTCGCTGCCAAAATTGTGCTTACAGTTGATCTGCATGTTTTGCCCCTTATCTTCCTTGTCATTCTTCTCCAAATGCCTCCTATTCTGCATTGCTGCACTCTTATATTCAGCCATTCTAATATCCCATTTAGACAACTCTTGGAATATTTACACTCAAAGAATAGGTGGTCTATTGTTTCAGTTCCCTCCCCACATATGACACAATGATCTTCTTGACATATCCCCAGTTTTGCCAGCCTCTCTCTCGTTAGGAGCCTTCGATGCATAGCTAACCAGCAAATAAAGCTATGCTTTGGAATGTTATTCCTGTCCCACACCCATCTACCATTGCCACATATAGTAGTAACAAATATAGATTGTTACTATGTGTAGCGATATTGACTAATTTAAGGATATTTTAATCTTTAGATACTCTTATTCACGTATTTTTAATACATAATTCACATTTTATCTTGTATAAATAAGACATATCGTATACATATAAATTAGCCAGAATTAATTAGTAATACATCATCTGACTTACGGTATTCAAATTCGCATAATCTATGTAGAGCGCTCTGTTTTATATATACTAGAGAGCTCTCGGTTTTGATCTAGAGAGAGATAGAGAGAGATTATACTAGTTATGTATAGTTTATACTAGAAAGCAAAAACTATATGAGTAATACAAATTTTACACGAGAATTAAATTTTCTTGTGCTTCAAACATAACGACCTCTTTTTTCTAAGAGGCAAACACAGAAGAAATCGTAGTTTACATATTGTTGAAAGGAGCAAAAAAAAAAAAAAGAGAGAGAGAGAGAAAATCTACTTTGGGTTTTACGAAGGTGAGGATAGATCATACAGAAAGAGAAAAAAAAGTTCAAGTAAAAAGAAGAAACTGATGAACAAGAAAGAGGGAGAAGTGGCTTCTATCTTGAAAAGTTGTATCCTCAATAATCATAGCATAGGTCCTCAACCTACGTTAGCAATGATGCATGATTGACCAGCCAAACACTAGGTGTACCCATTAACGTTATTTATGGCACTTAATGTAACAGTAATGAAGTTTGTTAGTTCATAATTAACCCCCTCCAAGACCAAACAACAAAGGCAGAGAAAAATAAAGAAATAAACTAAAACAAACAAAGTAGGTTTCAGTGTACATCCAGATCATAAGCCGTTGAATACTACAACACCAATCAGGGATTGACTCTAATCAGGACATTTAACTGCAAAACGGAAGCTATTTGGATAGTAGAAGTTGCAAAATATCATGATAGAGACATGAATGCATGTTCGGTTCAAGTAGAACTCACGATGATAGAATAAACATCTATTGTAACGTGCACCTATGAAGTGAAATGAAACGAAGGCATAGAAAGTCAAAACTTATAAAGCTAAACTTTAAAAAAAAAAAAACAATAGGGAGTAGATTAGATAGGACATGTAGCTTATTAGATTACATTAGAGGACAGTAAGAAATCTGAAAGGAAAAATATGGGGAGTTCTTAAATGATGATATGACTAATGAAGTTAGGCGCATAAAGAATTAGGTGTACAATATATATTAGGGGGTCCAATGACTGCTTGCAATTAGCTGTATGGAAAGGTAATCCTTAGATGGAGGCTTTTCCATTTGAATTCACCAGTCTCCATCATCTTCCTTTCTTTCCTTTCCTTCTCCTCATGTTAACGCATATATAAAGATCGCAAATTTCAGACAATCAGCACAACTTCAATTGTATAATCTATATACAGTTCTTATTGGTTTCTTTTATAGAAAAAATGATTTCCTCTTCTTCCTTATATTATTCACCTGTCATTGTAATATTGCTATATGCCTTGACCTTTTCATTTTCAGTGAGTGCACGACCCGCCACTTTTTTACAGGACTTTAAAGTGGCATGGGCTGACTCTCACATCAAGCAAATCGATGGCGGCAAGGCTATACAGCTTATACTCGACCAAAACTCAGGTTATAAGATAGTTAATTACTACATTTCTTGTTTTTGTTTAGTTTATTCTGCGTTTAATTTAAATTGTCATGATCATGCATGAAGCAAGTAATTGAATATCGTTGCCTTCTGATTTTAGGATGTGGGTTTGCTTCCAAAAGCAAATACCTCTTTGGACGTGTTAGCATGAAGATCAAGCTCGTTCCTGGTGACTCTGCTGGAACTGTCACCGCCTTTTACGTAAGTAGAGTGTACTTAGTTTATGTAATAGCCCTGTCCACTAGTAATATTGTACGATTTGGGCTCAAGCTTACTCAAATTTATACCCAGTATCTCTCTCGTATTTTTATCAATGAGAAATTTACTTGGGGTGTCACAATTTACCCCTAGATTTCATTTCCTGGAAAAGTAAAAGAAAGAGGTTTAATCTAAATATGAACAGAATTTAGTTATATAAATTTCAGTGTAAAATATTTAACTATGGTTTTTAATCACTTAAAGCATTGCATTTTCATGACATCATGTTACCAATTTAAAATCACTATAGATAACGTAATTATAATACGTAAAATAATTATATACTATTAGTGCAAAGAAGTTAAAGCTCGCGGAAATTAATTATTGCATGTGACATTATCATTTGTAGATGAACTCGGACACAGATAACGTAAGGGACGAGCTAGACTTCGAGTTCTTGGGAAACAGGTCAGGCCAGCCGTACACTGTCCAAACGAATGTTTATGTCCATGGAAAGGGTGACAAGGAACAAAGGATCAACCTTTGGTTCGATCCATCCGCTGATTTTCATACCTACACCATTCTTTGGAACCACCATCACACTGTGTAAGCCGTACTTAACAATTATTCTTCCATCGATCTTTTAATTAAAAATCACAAAAAATAATACTATACTGTTTGTACTATTGAAGATTCTACGTGGACGCAGTACCCATTAGAGTGTACAAGAATAACGAAGCAAAAGGAATCCCATTCCCTAAATTCCAACCCATGGGAGTGTACTCAACATTGTGGGAAGCCGACGACTGGGCAACAAGAGGTGGATTAGAGAAAATAAATTGGAGCAAATCCCCATTTTACGCATACTACAAGGACTTTGACATAGAGGGATGTGCAATGCCAGGACCAGCAAACTGTGCCTCAAATCCACGCAATTGGTGGGAAGGTGCTAATTACCAACAGCTCAGTGCTGTGGAAGCAAGGCAATATCGCTGGGTTAGAACGAACCACATGATCTATGATTATTGCACTGACAAATCCAGAAATCCAGTTCCCCCACCAGAATGTGTGGCCGGAATATGAAACTTTACATCAGCTGTCCATTATTTGTATACATATTAAATGGTGCATATAATTGGAGCGGTGATTAAATTCGGAAACCAGGTGAAAAAGAATGCTGCATATAGATATCAGTATATAATCATGTTACCGACACTGCACATGTGTCCCTACAAAGAAGGGGGAAGGGGAAAAGAGAAGAAATTTGTTGTATTTAATTTATGTTGATATTGTCATGGGTCGCTAGCTAGCTCATATTATTGAAAGCTCCGTGTTGTTGTGATTTGTGAACGTGAGATCTACTAATAAGGGGTGGGCAAAAGTCAAATGTCATTTTATTGCTTTAATTGGTGTTGTCTGTATTTGCTGTAAACTGTACGAGAGCCAATAATGTTTCTTCTTGCTTGCATTGTGAAAAGGATGTGATGTTTATTCTTCTCTTGGCTATAATCTTTTCAATCTCAAAATAATGTTTGTCATACCGTTCTTATTATAACAAGGAAAACATGAAAATATGAAGCCAAAAGGCAACAAAACGTTATCAAATGCGTAATCTATTACTCAATATCTAAGTTCCTTGTAGGTTTAAATGCTTGATAGGCATGCCGATGCCTTTGAAAGTGTCTTTTGCGAAGGCGAATCGGTACTTCAGACTCATTTGAGATAATTTCTTTAAAATTTGCAAAGCTAATAGACATGAATCTTCACTAGCGAGATACCAGGTCATTTGATATAAAAAGAAAACGATTTTTTTTTAAACCGCCTTGAAGTAGCGGGGCATTTTGGCATCGACCCCTACCATGTAGATTAATAACCAAAAGATGAATACATAAATGAGGGACATTAAACTTAACCTCCTCAGAATATGAATGAGAGTTGTACATGCCCGGTTCTTTACGGTAAGCTTGCATCATGAAAGGTATTACGTATCGGAGAATGTACAGTATAATACATAGAATTTTCTCTCCATTAAGTTAATGCTAATTCTATGAAGCTTGCCATCTGGTACTTATCCATGTACCACTGGGCTCTAGCTTGACTTGGAAGCTCTTGAGCAGAGAAATACCATTTAGTGTTGGTACTTTCTGATCCTTGAGCATCAACAACTCTATTAGCCTCCTTATAGCAACGTGTGATGTGGAAATACATGGCTGAAGATCAGCAACACAGAAAGGAAATAAAATTAAAAGGTAGATGACAAATATATAGGTGAAATTTAGGCACATGTAAGCATGAGGCTTGTTACAATAAGGACTGCCTCAAATCATATTGAAAAGTATGATTCATTTTTCTTAAATTTGCTTATTGTTCTAAACATTGTCTTCAAGCTCAGCACTGTTCATACTCAAGATTAAATTTGAAGACAAGATACACAGAAATTGGAGTGATTAAAATTTTGGGAAGCAGTCGAATCACTGATCAAGAATATGTGCAACCCAATTAAAGGAGCTTTATGTGTAATCTCTCATGGTAGGAAAGAAGTGAATTTTCCAATTAAGAAATTCAAATGCCACCATCATTTCGTGGTCACACTGGTCCCTCGTCCATGGAACATGAAATATGAAAGGACAAACAGAAGCTTTGAAATAGAGTGCTCTTTGGTTGAGAGACATTCTTCTTTTAATAGTGAAAAATGTTTGTCCAAACGACACTAAGATTCTTCTGCGAGGGAAAATCCACTTCATAAAACACGCTCTCTCGACTCGACGAGATATACCCCAAAAGAAATGGTAATTAATAATGCAAACATACATGCCAAATAATCTTGGAATAAATATTACAGCAGCATAGCTATGCTAGCCAATTTTTTAATGTACTATTCTTTTGGTGAACAAATTACCTATCTTACTCAATTTATGGTTCAAGTACGAAGTCACTGGAAGCAACTTCGATCTTCTCCTTATTGACAAAACAAATTGACAACTTAAAAGTAGAATGACGGAACTATCATTTAACACATTTCATGTGCGACGTGGAGATGAGCATTAAGTTTGAAAAAGGTCATCTCGAGTGGATAGTTACATCTCAATTTTCAATGTTTGTTCGGTAAAGATAACCGTGACCCCATCACTTTGAGCCATGCTCTGTGATTAATGATTTGACAGAGTTAAACTGGAAAGAACCGTACCCTAACAAGACAAGTAACACCGCCATTAATTGTTAACGAGTCTGGAACCTAAATGTGATTTTTTTGGACTCAAAATAAGTTTTTAAGTGTAAAAAAAGAGTTATATTTCTATATAAAATGTGGTACAGTACCGTGTTTTACTTTAACAGCCGTTTGGACCGTTAAGGTAAAATGCAGTATGTAACCGCGATTTATATAGAACGCGGTTATATACCGCGATTTATAGGGAGCTGAAAAGACTGGTATATAAAACACGGTCCATTGCCGCGATTTATATAAAACGCGGTAATGGACCACATTTTATATACAAAGTGGCCCCACCAATAATTCTTCTGCGCTTAACTGACATAACAATAATTCAAATATGTAAAACGCTCTTTAAAACCGCATTTTACTTCCAAAAATTTGACCCCCCGGATTGGGAATTGCCTTATATAAAGGCGTTAAGTGTTTTGAGAATTATCATTCAGAAATACTCCAACTTTGTGATAAATTTTCTTGTTGTTAAATTCTCAAGCTTTGTTCATAATATCTGAAGAGCGAAAAGTAAGGATTTCATTATATTGGGAGGGTGAGGTTATGGTGGCGAATAACTCAGTGAGCTATAGTTCATCTCCACAGAGTCATGTTAAGTTGCCACTTACAATGCAGTACGATAGACTGGTATCATTGTTATGCAATAAAATGAGATTGAGCAAACGTTCGGTGAATCATAAAATAACTAGAAGATATCCGTATTCTGTGACTCCATAGGGGTTTGCTTGTTATTCTGAGTTTAACATCGAAGACAATGAAACTCTGAGAGATTTTTCAGGGATTCCGGATGAATACAGGGAATTTATTGTGATAAAATTATTAGAAATGTACGTCAAGGCTGAAGACATTCGCAATAATGAGATTGCGCAAAGGAGGGATAACCCTTAATCATCGGGTTGTTATTCAGGAGCAGTTTTAGCCCAACAGGTTTCGACTGAAAGAGTTTGGCCAGATCTAAACTTATCTCCGCGGGCGAACGAGGAGCGAGAAAATAATTTCTCCCCTACTTTACATAATCCACAAGACAACTGGTAAACTTCAATTTTCCTTTCTTTTACGATGTTTATTTTTTGTTGAATTGAATTTGTATTAACACTCATATTCCATAGGGGGTACTGTTCGGATATGAAATTTACAAGTTATGACCCCACGCTCAGTTGGAATATGCGTAGTTTTGGCATGTTGGATCACGGTGGCCCATCCGGGAGTCATCACCAACAGAAAAATATCCATCATGGAATATCAACACAGTACGACTTGTAAGTGAAGTGATATAGCTATATGTAAAGTATTTATCAATTTGAGTAGCTTATCATTTTGTTCTTTTTGTGCAGTGAAAATGAGCAACTTGATGGTCCTGATCTCACTCAGTTGCCCGTAGACGACGTATTTACTCGTGATTTGGCAGATGCGCAGAATCAGGAAGATAATAGTGATTATGACAATAATGCCGATGAGTCTGGAGATGAGACACCCTTCCCTGATGAGGGTGATGATGAGGAGGAAGTGAATGTCGAACCTGAGCTAACGAGGGAGCATGCTCCTCCACCTCACGTTAGACCAAGAGTGTACGAGTCCCACGTGCCATTTTATGAGCGGAATATGCCCTACTTTGATAATTTTCCAAGTATACCAGATATGGATGCCCTTACAAGGGATCTTGACGAAATTCGGTCAACAATGTGGGATGAGTCTAGACCAACGGTGCCAGCAAAGGGCATGTATTTTCCCGATAAAGCTCACCTATCGAGGGCTTGTAAAATGTACAACGTAAGAGAGCGTCGTGAGATGACAGTAAGGGAGTCAACTTCGGATGTATACAAGGCAGTATGCCATAGATATTTTATCGGTTGTAACTGGATGTTGTGTGCGAGCAAGAAGGAAACAGGGTTGTGAAAAGTGGGTAAATATATTGGCACCCACGTTTGTGAAATGGACACATTCAATGAGAATCACTTCTACTTAGATGTTGACTTGATTTCTCTTATTTTGATTCCACACTTGGAAGTGTCCATTAGGTACAAGATCAAAGAGTGTATTACATCCGTCCACCAGGAATATGGGTGTACTATAACCAAAAGAAAGGCATATCTCGGGCACAAACGTGCATTTGAAATTATTTATTGTGATTGGGATAAGTCATTTTCATCTCTACCCAGGTATATGGACGCACTGAAACACTTTAACCTCGAGACCGTTGTTGAATGGAAGCATGAGCGGAGTCCAAGAATATCGGAATATATATTCAAATATGTGTTCTGGGCATTTAAACCAGCAATTGATGGTTTTGTGCATTGATGTCCGGTAATTTCCATAGACGGTACTCATGTCTATGAAAAGTATGACATTAAGCTATTGATCACCGTTGCAGTAGATGCCAATGGACAAATATTTCCACTAGCTTTGGCCATTTGTGCCAATGAAAGTGAAGAGATGTGGACACTATTTTTGAACCACTTGAAGCAACACGTTGTCAAACAACGTTTAGTATTTGTCTAATATCTGATCGGCATGGTGGTATTTTAAGTTCTATATGGCATTTTCCTGAATGGTGGGAACCCTATGCATACCACCGTTACTGTGTGAGGAACCTGAAGGCCAATTTCCAGAAAAAATATCCCGACAAGGCCTTGCATGATTTAATATGGATGGCTGCAACTGAGCACCAACAATGAAAATTCAGAAGGCGCATGAAATCAATCCGACAGTTAAACGAAAGAGCCTATAATTGGTTGATGAGACATGAGCTTCACAAGTGGACATTGCATTCTAATGGTGGCAGACGATGGGGAGCCCTGACTACAAATATGTCGGAGTCATTCAACGGGCTATTGAAGTCTGCACGTGGATTGCCTGTCACTTCCATGGTCCGATGACATTCAAACAGATGGCGGAGAGGTTTGTTGAAAGGAATAGAGCTGCATCAGAATTGATGGACAGAGGTGTTGAATTTATGCCAATACCAATGAGAAGATTTGAGAAATACAGGAGGCGATCACATTGGCATTCATATTTACAGTATGATCACGACCGGGGTATTTTTGAACTTTGTATCGCTATCCGCGGACACTGGGGGAATAATCTACACACCGTGAATGAAGCCAACAAGTTGTGTTCATGTGGGAAATGGACCATCTACCACATGCCGTGTGCACATGCCATGAAGTGCTTTCAACAAGTTGGTTTAGGGGCAACCAACTATGTTGATAGTCAATACATTGTTGTTGCATATGTAAACACATATAGTGGGTAGTTGCAGCCATTGGGTGCTGAGCATTATTGGCCACCAGAACCATTTAAAATGTTGTGTAACAAGGACTATTTATGCAAGCTACAAGTGCAAAAGAGAACACGTATACGGAACCAAATGGATGTTGGTGATACTGTTTATGCGCGTAAATGTGGCATATGCTCGCAAATAGGACACGACCGTAGTAAATGTCCTTCAGCTGGTTTGGGTGGTGGTGATAATCCATCTCCCGGTGCAAGTTCGCCTAATGTACCTAACTAACAAGGATACACCTAGTATTTTATTTTCATAATGTTTTTTGTAATAAGTATCTGTACTAGTTTATGTTGCAAGATGTATCAAATAAAATTATGTTCCACAGCCTTGTTACATCTTATTATCTAAAATTATTAGAAAATTAAACTGTCAAAGGAGGAAGATGTTTGAGATGATGACCTTTTGAATTGGGATAATGATATGATGGTTCCAACATTCAACTTATTGGTGTTAGTAAAGAAGACCAATATGAAGATTAAAATTTCATAACATAATACTTCAAGAGAAAAAAACACAACAACCATAACTAAAGCAACAAACATGAAAATAAAAGATAGTAAAAGGATAAATCAAGACAAACACATCCTAGTACCAAGTAAAAAATGGATTAGTACAAACAGGATATCCGTTTCCCTTCACGTCCACATTGAAGATAGCATGCAGTGGTGAAACATCAACCAATGTAAATTTGACGACGAAACCTCGTCTGATAAAATTCTCCAACACAAAAAGTCTCCAGCCTACCTTGAACCTTCTTTGATCACCAACACTCATATTTACATACCACTCTTTGCCACGATGGTGAAGATACGCGTGTTCTAATATTGGAGGATGATGTTTGCAGATTTTTCTTGGAATATACTTTAAAAAAAAGCATTACTATTAAGTTACGGAAAATATGAAACTCAATGAAGATATACAATACTGATGTATATATATTTTCTGGAGTTAAGGTATAAGAAACAAAGTTTAATGGACATAATAATTTACTAGATCGTTGTCGTCGACGCATGAATCAATCATAACCACTTCGAATGTTGGAGGATTCTCTTCTTTATTATGTCACGACCCTAAATCCGGACCCGGTCGTGATGGCGCCTCTCGTGAAGACAAGGCCAGCCGACACACTCCCAATTCATTTTTAAGCAATTAAATAATAAAACTAAATCTTTAACATAATAAGAATAATCCCAAAATAAGGTGGATAATACAGTTTACGGAATAGACATAGCCCGGCATCGGAGTGTCACCAGTCATGAGCATCTATCATAAAAACTACAAGTCTGAAAGAGTCTACACAACTATTACATAACTGAAATAGGACAAAATAAGATAGAGGAAGAAGCACTGGGCTACGAACGCCGAACAACTACCTAGTGAATCTCCGAAATCTGCTGGAAAAATCTCAACCCACGCAAGTAGGACCTGATGCGCCTGAATCTGCACACGGGGTGCAGGGAGTAAAGTGAGTACTCCAACTCAGTGAGTACAACAACAACAACAACAACAACAACCTAGTGTAATCCCACAAGTGGGGTCTGGGGAAGGTAATATGTACGCAGACCTTAC
The DNA here is from genome assembly GCF_000715075.1 of Nicotiana tabacum. Taxonomy (NCBI): domain Eukaryota; kingdom Viridiplantae; phylum Streptophyta; class Magnoliopsida; order Solanales; family Solanaceae; genus Nicotiana; species Nicotiana tabacum. Next base: position 117,173,911 of record NC_134082.1, read on the forward strand.
CTCTACCCCGAGGGGCAGAGAGGCTATTTCCAGGAGACCCTCGGCTCAAAGAGGCAACAAGAGACACTCCAACTCAGTGAGTAATAATAATAAATGCAGATTGAGCGATAAGAAATCACGTAAAAACACATCAACATACTATAAAGAAGCAGTATAAAGTCAGTAAAAGCAATGAAACAGTTAAACAAGTAAATGAAAAAGCAGCTAGAACAGATAAACATATAAAAATCCGCCCTTCAGACAATATCATGGAACAACACCAGCCCCTCGGGCTATATCTCATATCACAATGGGTACCCACACTCACTGGTGGTGTACAGACTCCAGGAGGGGCCCTTTACGGCCCAAGCGCAATATTAAGCCATCTCGTGACATAATCAGTAGGCTCTCGGCCTCATATCAAAAAGCCACCTCGTGGCGTACAATCTCAGGCCCTTGGCCTCATAATCATAAATCAATGTATCCTCACAACACAGGCCCTCGGCCTTACTCAGTTAGAATCTCATAAGCCATTCGGGCAACGGTAAAACATGATGCTCAGCCCAAATTATCATTTAAAATATCATTTAATGTGTTAAAACAAAGTTAACATGGATGAGTTTTGAGAACCGCAGAATATAGCATGACTGAGTACGAGTATAAAGTCAAAACAGTGAGGAAATATTACTAAAAATCCCCTAAGGGTCCAAATAGTTGGCATGAGGCCCAAATATGGCATTCAGCCCAAAACATGATGATAACAAATAGTTTTCAGTCAAATATGTGGTAAAACGGTCATATGGGATGGACTAAGTCACAATTCCCAACGTGTCACCTTAATATAGCACAATGATGTGCATATTAATGATCTGGGATTTCATACCCTTAGGACAACATTTACAATCATTACTCACCTCTACCCGGTCCAAATCTCTAGCTCGCAATGACTTTGCCCCTCGAATCAGCCTCCGAATGCTCCAAATCTAACCAAAATCAGTGCAAAACCATCAAAATATGCTAAGGGAACAAAGCCCACTCGAAAGAAATCAAATTACAACACAAATCCCGAAATTGGCCAAACCCGACCCCCGGGCCCAAATCTCAGATTCCGATAAAATTTACATCAATAGACTCCTTACCACTCCCCGAGTTCATTCATATCAAAAGCATCAAAATCCAACCATAAACGACCCCTCAAATCCCCTCAAATCCCTCTTCAATCCTCTTCAAAAAGCTCCAAAATCGCACAAAAATGGTGGAAGTTAGCCCCAAAATCGCGGACCAAATAGCTATTTAAACATTCTGCCCAGGCATCCAATCCTTCTTCGCAAACGCGGTTAACGCCTCGCGTTCGCGAAGCACAATCTGGCTTTGACCAAATTTCCTTTATCGCGATCGTGACTCCCAGCTTGCGAACGCGAAGACCTATCTCCCTAACTCACCGCGAATGCGACTTCCCTTCTGCGAACGCGAAGAACAAATCAACCTGAACCTCAGCTGCTCAACTTCCTCTACGCGAACGTGGCATAACCTCGCGAACACGATGCACAACGACCTCAGCCCTTCGCGAATGCGGAACCTTCCTCATGAACGCAAAGGCTAAATCCTCAGCCTCACCTGCTAACCCTTCACGAATGCGAGGGCCTACTCGTGAACGCGAAGGTCAATTTTTCTGCAACACTTCAGCAGATTTTCTGCAATTCTCAACGTCTTGAAATGATCCGATAGACCACCCGAAACTCACCCGAGGCCCCCAGGACCTCAACCAAACATGCAAACATATCCCATAACATCATTCAAACTTGTTCCAATCTTCGGAACGCTCAAAACAACGTCCAAACACAAAATTCGCTTCGGATTCAAGCCTAAGAACTCCAAAATCCTCTAAATTACGCTTTTGATCAAAAAGTCTACCAAACCATGTCCGAATGACCTAAAATTTTGCACACACATCCCAAATGACACAACGGAACTACTGCAACTCCCGTAATTCCATTCCGACCCCTATATCAAAATCTCACCTATCAACCGGAAAACGCCAAAATTCCAATTTCGCCAATTCAAGCCTAAATCTACTACGGACCTCCAAAACACATTCCGATCACGCTCCTAAGTCCCAAATCACCTCCCGAAGCTATCCGAACCATCAGAACTCACATCTAAGCCCTATAACACATAAGTCAACATCTGGTTGACTTTTCCAACTTAAGCTTCCTTAAAAGAGACTAAGTGTCTCAAACCTTCTCCGAACCCGAACCAACCAACTCGATCACATATAGGACTGATAAACAAAGCAATAAGAAGCAGAAATGGGGGAAACAGAGCAGTAACTCATTAGATGACTGGCCGGGTCATCACATCCCCCCTCTTAAACAAATATTCATCCTCGAACGAGTCAAGAAACATACCTGAAGCCTCAAACAGGATCCTCGAATGAGTCAAGATACATTCCTGAAGCCTCAAACAGGTGATGATATCTGCTCTGCATCTCCCGCTCGGTCTCCCAGGTAGCCTCCTCCATGAGTCGACCTCTCCAATGCACTTTCACTGAAGCTATATCATTTGATCTCAACTTTCGAACATGTCGCTCCAAAATAGCTGTTGGCTCCACATCATAAGTCAAATCACCATCTAACTGCACCGTGATGATCTCTAGAACATGAGACGGATCCCCAATATACTTCCGGAGCATAGAAACATGAAATACCGGATGCACACTCGACAAGTTGGGTGGCAAAGCAAGCTCATAAGCCACCTCCCAATCCTTTGAAGCACCTAAAAAGGCCCAATGAACCGAGGACTCAATTTACCCTTCTTCTCAAATATCATAACACCCTTCATAGGCGAAACGTTCAACAGAACCTTCTCACCAACCATGTAGGACACATCTCGAACCTTCCTATCAGCATAACTCTTTTGTCTCGACTGCGCTGTACAAAGCCTCTCCTGAATTACCTTCACCTTTTCTAAAACATCCTGCACCAAGTCAATCCCCAATAGCCTAGCCTTACCCGGCTCAAACCATCCAACTGGAGATCTACACCGCCTCCCATACAAAGCTTCATATGGAGCCATCTGAATACTCGATTGGTAGCTGTTGTTATAAGCAAACTCTGCAAGTGGTAGAACGGATCCCATGACCCCCCCAAAATCAATGACACAAGCACGCAACATGTCCTCTAATATCTGAATAGTGTGCTCGAACTGCCCGTCCGTCTGAGGGTGAAAAGCTATGCTCAACTCAACTTGAGTACCCAACTCTCGCTGCACAGACCTCCAAAACTGCAAAGTAAACTGAGTGCCCCTATCTGAAATGATGGAAACTGGGACACCATGCAAACGAACAATCTCCCGGATATAGATCTCTGCCAACCGCTCTGAAGAATAGATAGTACATACAGGAATGAAGTGCGCGAACTTGGTCAGCCGATCCACAATCACCCAAATAGAATCGAACTTCTTCAAAGTCTGTGGGAGCCCAACTACAAAGTCCATGGTGATCCACTCCCACTTTCACTCTGGAATATCCATCCGCTGAAGCAAGCCACCTGGTCTCTGATGCTCATATTTCACATGCTGACAATTGAGACACTGAGCTACAAATCCCACAATATCTTTCTTCATTCTCCTCCACCAATAATGCTGCCTCAAATACTGATACATCTTCGTGGCACCCAGATGAATAGAATACTGCGAGCTATGGGCCTCCTCCAGAATCAACTCCCGAAGCCCATCCATATTGGGCACACATATCCGGCGCTACATCCTCAACATCCCATCATCACCAATAGTCACATCTCTGGCATCACCGTGCTGAACTTTGTCCTTAAGGACAAGCAAATAAGGATCATCATACTGTCGCTCTCTGATGCGGTCATATAATGAAGACCGAGAAATCACACAAGCCAATACCTGACTAGGCTCCAAAATATCTAACCTCACAAACCGATTGGCCAAGGCCTGAACATCAACTGCAAGAGGTCTCTCCCCAACTGGAATATATGCCAAACTCCCCATACTCACTGCCTTTCGACTCAAAGCATTGGCCACCACATTGGCCTTCCTCGGATGGTACAAGATAGTAATATCTTAAATCCTTTAGCAACTCCAACCACCTCCACTACCTCAAATTGAGATCCTTCTGGTTGAACAAGTGCTGGAGGCTACGATGATCAGTAAACACCTCACAAGACACACCATACAAATAATGCCTTCAAATCTTCAACGCGTGCACAATGGCAGCCAACTCCAAATCATGAACGGGGTAGTTCTTCTCATGGGGCTTCAACTGGCGAGAACCATAAGTAATAACTTTACCCTACTGCATCAATACGCACCCGATACAAACTCTCGAAGCATCACAATACACATTATATGAACCTGAAGCTGATGGCAAAACTAACACTAGAGTTGTGGTCAAGGCTGTCTTAAGCTTCTGAAAGCTCTCCTCACACTCATTCAACCATACAAATGAAGCACCCTTCTGAGTCAACTTGGTCAAGGGCGATGCGATAGATGAAAATCCCTGAATAAACCAGCGATAATAACCCGCCAAACCAAGAAAGCTGCGAATCTCTATCGCTGAGGACGATCTGGGCCAACTCTGAACCGCCTCTATCTTCTTAGGATCAACCTGAATACCCTCGCTGGAACCACGTGCCCAAAGAAAGCCACTGAACTGAGCCAAAACTCACACTTGGAGAACTTTGCATAAAGCTTCTCCTCCCTCAATATCTGCAACACAACTCTCAAATACTCCGCGTGCTCCTCCTGACTACACGAATATACCAGAATATCATCAATAAAAACTATGATAAATGAGTCGAGATAAGGCCGGAACACGCTGTTTATCAAATGCATGAATGCTGCTGGGGCATTGGTCATCCCGAAAGACATCACCAAGAACTCATAATGACCATATCGGGTCCTAAAAGCTGTCTTAATAATATCTGAGACCCTAATCTTTAACTGGTGATAACCTGAACGGAGATCAATCTTGGAGAACACTCTTGCTCCTTGAAGGTGCTCAAATAAATCATCAATGCGAGGCAAAAGATACTTGTTCTTAACTGTTACTTTGTTTAACTGCCTATAATCAATGCACATCTTCATAGTGCCATCCTTCTTCTTCACAAATAGAATCGGCGCACTCCACGGTGACACACTAGGCCGAATGAACCTCTTATCAAGGAGTTCTTGAAATTGCTCCTTTAACTCCTTCAACTCCGCTAGTGTCATACGATACGGAGGAATAGAAATGGGTTGAGTGCCCGGTACCAGGTCAATACCAAAATCAACATTGGGAGTCTTTGCACCGACATCCCTTAAAAAGGCTAGATACGAAAGACAACCCTTCCCAACCATATGCTGGGCCTTCAAGAATGAGATTATCCTACTGGGAACATAATCAGTCAAACCTCGCCACTCGATCCATGGCACACCCGGTATAACCAATGTCACTGTCTTAGCATGATAGTCCAGAATAGCATGACACAGAGATAGCCAATCCATGCCCAAAATGACATCAAAATCCACCATACATAATAGTAAAAGATCCACTCGGGTCTCCAGACCCCCAATAGTAACCACACACGATCGGTACACACGATTTACAACAACAGTATCGCCCACCGGAGTAGATGCATGAACAGGTGAAACAAGAGACTCACGGGGCATATCCAAATAACGAGCAAAGTATGATGATACATAAGAAAAGGTGGAACCGAGATCAAATAATACAGAAGCATCTCTGTGGCAGATTGAGACAATACTTGTAATAAGAACATCAGAAGCAATAATATCGGGTCTAGCTAAAGTGCATAGAAACGGGCCTGACCGCCACCTGATCGACCTCCCCTCTAGGGCGACCCCCTAGTTGACTGACCTCTACCCCTAGCTAGCTGGGCGGGTGGTGGTGAAGTAACTGGTGCTGAAGCCGATGGGTGACTCCTATGCTGAGATGAACCCGCAAGGTGATGAGGACACTACCTCCATATATGACCCATCTCTCCATACTTATAGCAACTCCCGGGTGCTGGAGATAGGGATTAAAGGGAATCCCTAGCACCTGAATGACTAGAAGATGCACCTGGCATAGAAGAGCCCTGAACAGAGAGAGCACAGGATAAGCTCTGAGCTGGAAGGGCACTAAGTGATAACTGGCCCTGATGAGAACTGTGAGAACCATGACCCGATGATGCCCCACAATAACCTGGGCGAGTTGGCTGGGCATGCCTGAATGGACGGCCTCTACCATGCTGAAACTGACCTTTCGAAGGAGCACCACCATAACTACCAAATCCTCGAGGCCTCTTGGACTTCCTCTCATCTTGCTCCTAGCGAAGAACTGACTCAATCTCACGAGCAATGTCCACAACCTCCTTAAAAGTAGCACCAGACACCCTCTCCCTAGTCATGAGAATACGAAGTTGATAAGTGAGACCATCCACAAACCTCCTAATCCTCTCTTTATCTGTCAGAACCAACCAAATAGTGTGACGAGCTAACTCGGAGAACCTTATCTCATACTGCGTCATAGTCATCTCTCCCTGACGCAACCACTCAAACTGCCTGTGTAGCTCCTCTCGGCGAGACTGTAGCACATACTTCTCCAGAAATAGAACGGAGAACTGCTGCTAGGTAAGGGGTGCTGCACTAACAGGCCTACGCCTCTCATATGCCTCCCACCAAGTGAAGGCAGCTCCCGAAAACTGAAAAGTAGTGAAAGCAACCCCGTTGGTCTCCAAAATACCCGCTGTGCGAAAAATCCTCTGACACTTATCCAAGAAACCCTGGGCATCCTCGCCCTCTACACCACTGAAAGTCGGAGGCTGAAGTCTACCAAACCTCTCCAACCTACGCTGCTCATCCTCGGGCATGGTAGGAGCTACATAGTCCTAAGCAGCTGCAACCGGCAGGGCTGGATGTGCCTACGGTGTCTGATCTCCCTGCACGACCTGCTTAGGTGTGCGAGCGGCAGGAGTCTGAGTGCCTCCTCGGGCCTGAGAAGTAGCTGCGACTCTAGTAACTGAGACCGCCTGAGCTAGGCCAGTGCAAACTGATAGAATCTGAGCCAGGGCCTCCTGAAGACCCGGAATCACAATGGGCACAGCTGGTGCCTGAGCTGGTGCTGCTGGAGCTGCCACAACTGGGACCTGATCCTGAACAGGGGCGTCTGGTGGATCTACAGGTACTGCCCTAGCTGCTGTGCGGGCTATACCCCTACCCCTATCGCGACCACAACCGCGTCCTCAGCCTCTAGTGTCCACAACTGGTGGTATTGGTGGTCGTCCATCCTATACGGTAGTGCATGTCCTCTACATCTGTGAGAGAATACAATAACAAAAGTTTAGTACTCGGATCAACCGATTCGCACGACAAGAATTTCAAGAATATGAAGTTTTTCCTAAAGGTTTTGCAGCCTCTCGAGGATAAATACACACGTCTCCATACCGATCTGAAAGACTCTACTAAACTTGCTCATGACTCGTGAGACCTATGTAACCTAGGCTCTGATACCAACTTGTCACGACCCTAAACTTGGACCCAGTCGTGATGGCGCCTCTCGTGAAGACAAGGCCAGCCGACACACTCCCAATTCATTTTATGTAATTAAATAATAAAACTATATCTTTAATATAATAAGAACAATCCCAAAATAAGGTGGATAATAGAGTTTGCGGAATAGACATAGCCCGGCATCAAGGTGTCACCAGTCATGAGCATCTATCATAAAAACTACAAGTCTGAAAGAGTCTACACAACTATTACATAACTGAAATAGGACAAAATAAGATAGAGGAAGAAGTACTGGTATGCGAACACCGAGCAGCTACCTAGTGAATCTCCTAAATCTGCTGGAAAACTCTCAACCCTCGCAAGCAGGACCTGATGCGCCTGAATCTGCACACGGGGTGTAGGGAGTAAAGTGAGTACTCCAACTCAGTGAGTAATAATAAGAAATGCAGATTGAACAATAAGAAATCACGTAAAAACACATCAAAATACAATAAAGAAGCAGTATAAAGTCAGTAAAAGCAATGAAACAGTTAAACAATTAAATGAAAAAGTAGCTAGAACAGATAAACACATAAAAATCTGCCCCTCGAGCACAATGTCAATAGAATCCGCCCCTCGGGCAATATCATGGAATAACACCAGCCCCTCGAGCTATATCTCATATCATAATGGGTATCCGCACTCTCTGGGGGTGTACAGACTCCGGGAGGGGCCCCTTACGGCTCAAGCACAATATCAAGCCATCTCGTGGCATAATCAGTATGCTCTCTGCCTCATATTATTAAGCCACCTCGTGGCATACAATCTCAGGCCCTCGGCCTCATAATCATAAATCAGTGTATCCTCACAACACAGGCCCTTGGCCTTACTAAGTCAGAATCTCATAAGCCACTCGGGCAATAGTAAAACATGATGCTCAGCCCAAATTATCATTTAAAATATCATTTAATGTGTTAAAACAATTTAAACATGTCTGAGTTATGAAAAAGTGAGGAAATATCGATAAAAATCCCCTAAGGGTCCAAATAGTTGGCACAAGGCCCAAATATGGCATTCAGCCCAAAACATGATGATAGCAAATAGTTTTCAGTCAAATACGTGGTAAAACAGTCATACGTGATGGACTAAACCATAATCCCCAACGGTGCACGACTCCACTCTCATCATCTAGCATGTGCGTCACCTTAATATAGCACAACGATGTGCAATTCGGGGTTTCTTACCCTTAGGACAACATTTACAATCATTACTCACCTCTACCAGGTCCAAATTTCTAGCTCGTGATGCCTTTGCCCATTGAATCGGCCTCCAGATGCTCCAAATCTAATCAAAATCAGCGCAAAACCATCAAAATATGCTAAGGGAACAAAGCCCACTCGAAAGAAATCAAATTACAACACAAATCCCGAAATTGGCCAAACCCGACCCCCGGGCCCACATCTTGGATTCCGATAAAATTTACATCAATAGGCTCTTTACCACTCCCCTAGTTCATTCATATCAAAAGCATCAAAATCTAACCACAAACGACCCCTCAAATCCTAAATTGTAGGCCTCCAATTACAAGCCCTAGTTCTTCAATATTAGGCTTAAATTCCATGATTAATTAGGTAGAAATCACATAAGAATCGAGTATTAAGTCCTTAAATCTTACCTCCAAGTGTTTCCCCTTGAATCCCTCTTCAATCCTCTTCAAAAACCTCCAAAATCGCACAAAAATGGTGGAAGTTAGCCCCAAAATCGCGGACCAAATGGCTATTTAAACATTCCAAGGCATCCAATCCTTCTTCGTGAACACGGTCAACCCCTCGCATTCGCGAAACACAATCTGGCTTTGACCAAATTTCCTTCATGGCGATCACAACTCCTAGCTCGCGAACGCGAAGACCTAGCTCCCTAACTCACCACGAACGTGACTCCCCTTCCGCGAACGAGAAGAACAAATCAACCTGAATCTCAGTTGCTCAACTTCCTCTACGCGAAAGCGACATTACCTTGCGAACGCGATGCATAACGATCCTAGCCCTTTGCGAACGTGGAACATTCCTCGCGACGCAAAGGCTAAATCCTCAGCCTCACCTGCTAACCCTTCGCGAATGCGAAGGTCAATTTTTTTGCAACACTTCAGCAGATTTTCTGCAATTCTCAACATCTTGAAATGATCCGATTGACCACCCGAAACTCACCCGAGGCCCCCAGAACTTCAACCAAATATGCCAATATATCCCGTAACATCATTCAAACTTGTTCCAATCTTCAGAACGCTCAAAACAACGTCCAAACACCAAATTCGCATCGGATTCAAGCCTAAGAACTCCAAAATCCTCTAAATTACGCTTTTGATAAAAAAGACTACCAAACCTTGTCTGAATGACCTAAATTTTTGCACACACATCCCAAATGACACAATGGAACTACTACAACTCCCTGAATTCCATTCCGATCCCTATATAAAAAATCTCACCTATCAATCGGAAAATGCCAAAATTCCAATTTCGCCAATTCAAGCCTAAATCTACTATGGACCTCCAAAACACATTCCGATCACGCTCCTAAGTCCCAAATCACCTCTCGAATCTATTCGAATCATCAGAACTTACATTCGATCCCTCTAACACATAAGTCAACATCCGATTGACTTTTCCAACTTAAGCTTCCTCAAAAGAGACTAAGTGTTTCAAACCTTCTCTGAACCCGAACCAACCAACCCGATCACATATAGAACCGATAAACAAAGCAATAAGAAGCATAAATGGGGGAAACAGAGCGGTAACTCATGAGACGACTGGCCGGCTCATCACATATTATCACTGCTAGTAGAAGAATAAGCATCAATGCTGGTAGAAGAGTAAGATAGAGCTCGTTTGGTAGAGAAAGAGTCATCCATAGTTTAAGGTTTGAGTATGTGAGTGTGTTTTGTGTTTTGAGTATGTGGATATATATATAGAGACACGCATAGAATATCACTCTTAAGTACTACGTTTTGTGTGAATATATAACGCGGTTGAATAATACGTTTTATGTGTTGTCTTGTCAATCTGAAAAGCTGGCCGATTGCGAAAAAGCTATTTCGTTTCAGAAAAAGTCAATATGTATAGCGCAATTAAATACTATGTTTTATGTGTTGTCTTGTAGGTTTGAAAAGCTATTTCGTTTCAAAAAATGTCAACATGCATAGCGCGGTTAAATACTACATTTTGTGTGTTGTCTTGTCGGTCTGAAAAGCTGACGACTGCGAAAAAGCTGTTTCGTTTCAGAAAAAGTCAATATGTATAACGCGGTTAAATACTACGTTTTGTGTGTTGTCTTCTCATTCTGAAAAGCTGACTGACTACAAAAATGCTATTTTGTATCAGCACAGTTAAATACTACGTTTTGCGTGAATATACATAGCACGGTTAAGTACTACATTTTCTGTGTTGTCTTGCCTATAAATAACAGGCGCATTCTAATTATTTTCTACGCTTAACATTAACCAATAGCAAATATTTCCATAAAAGCAAGGTTTTTTTTATGCTTTAACAAATGTCTGAACCCCTTTATGTACCAAGGTGTGAGTGCGGCAAAAAATGCATGATGAACGGCCGTTGGGATGATGGTGAAGTTGGACGCCGCTACTGGATGTGTATGAACAAGTTTTATAGGGTTCCCCACGAACCTGTTTGCAATTTTGAAGTATGGATTGATAAACCATGTCAGCAGAAATACTACAAAGAAAAGTTGCAGTATCTTCATTATTTGACCAGAAAATAATGGGAATATGAACCATAATACAAACGAGAAGTTGCAGAGTTGAAGGAGAAACTCAAAGCGGTGGAAGAAGAAAAAAAAAGCTGGAAAAAAAATTTAAGTGGTTGGAGCAGAGAATACTAGGCGGTGGTGACTAAACAATAACATGTACGTGTTGAGCGTAGTAGTGTATCTTTATATTTCCCGTGTCACGTGTTTTCATTATTTTACTGAATTTAAGTTATGTTAAGTTTCTATGTTTGTGTTTGTGTTTTAGTGTTAAAATAAAGAAGAAATGAGGTAATAAAAACATAATGCACATATTATGTAAGCATAAAAGCACATATTATGTAAGCATAAAACAATTTTTGTTATTATTTACATAAAGTACAAAAAAAGAAAATCAATGAGTCTCACAGCCTTTGTGCTTCAATGCAGCCGCTGGCCTGAGACGTATCCCCTCGCGCCCGGATACACTATTAGGATCATCCTCATCAAGTTGCCTCTTTATATGAGGATGCGCTGCAACATGATCGTTAGTTGGGTTGACAGGATTGGTAGAAGGGGCCGTCGGTCCATCAACAACCTACAAAACAATAAGTAAGCTCAGTATATGAAAATATATATTAGTAATGCACATGTTAAGTCAAAAACATTTTCTTACCATGGTCTCGTTAGGCTCCTGAATATAAGCATCCGTGGTTTCCTCAACATCGCTCAAAGTGGCCTCCGTGACGGGCTGGGATGAAGCCTTAATAAGAAAATAAAAAATTAATTTATGGTGAATCAATGAGAAAAAAACAAATTAAAATTTAATAGTAATACAAACATACCTGCGCCTGTGATAGATCCACAACACCCGTCGACGATGAGCGAAAACTCAACCTGCGCCCACCATCCACATCTCGGGTCGGCCAATCCTCAACTGTGGTTGATGGGCCTGAAAATAACTGCTCCCAATCTTTGGTGAAGCTCGTGCCCGTAATGTATAATGGATCTGACGGGGTCATATGCGATGCTGGCAGCGCCAGCTGAAGGATGTATGACGACATGCTGTTGGGATACTCGTCTGGCTGAGGAATGTAACCCGGTAGATCAGCTCCAACCTCCTCATCAGGTGCCTCAACAGGTGCCTCAATTACCCCTTGTTGGGGACCACCTCCTCGCCAGCCCTCACGACCCCGTGGGGTATCCTTGCCTCATCCCCGTCCCCTCGGGCCTGCGACAGGCCTACCCCGATGGTAGTGCTCTGGCGCCACATAAACAGGGTCGTGATCTAAGCACTCACCCTCTCTAGCTCGCTGCAGTGTCCGGGCAGCCAGCTCTGTCACCTGCCGGCCATACTCTTGCAAAGAGACCGTAGGATCGCCGGCATGCTGCTGCATCTGCAGTCCCAACTGGTGGACTAAATGTAGACCAATAGCCTGCACAACATGTAAAATATAAATTACGGAACGCTATATCACAGTTATGAATAAGAATACCATATAACATACCAGTGCCTCGTGCCTCCCGGCGTATGGAATGTACCGACCGCTAGCTCGATGGTTGGGGTTCCCGACGATAAGTCGAGTAACACTGCGGTACTAGGGCATATACTCATGCTCAGTATCCTGCAGACTCGGTGAAGGGGGGGATCATGTCAGCTCGCCGGTCCTATGTATCGATCTACTGCTCTAGCCATGCCAAAAATTTGTCGTCCACCCTAGTCCGATCATCTCGCTGGTAATGTGTGGTCACCCAGGTAGGCGGTGTCAGTACGAGTGCGGCCTGCTAAACTGGAAAAGTACTTGCTAGGTGGCATGATGCTCCACAATATCAAGGCAGAACAATGGGACGGAAGCAGCCCAAATAAGTCGGCCGGTTGAGCAATAATCGGGCAAGGCAGCTATCATCGCATCGCTGTATGGCGTCCAGATGAACTATTAAGGAAGAACAAAAAAAGTCAGTATACGGAACTTGTGTTTGAAGCAATGACAACTAAACTTAGATATACATTTACCTGTGTGCCATCCAGCAAATCCAATATATCTCTGCACAAGGAGAGATTATGATGAGCCTCGTTCTCGCGCGTATGTCCCCATCGGAGTACCCACCTCCTAGCTAGAGGGAGCAACTCCGGTGGTACAACTGGAACTAATGGTGGTAGAGGTGGCAGGAACTAGCAGAAAGCGCTCCCAGGCCCAAACCTAACATAAAAACTTGACGTCAAATTTAATTTATATTTTTACTAGGTATGTTAAAATGAATACAATATTCGAATATGTTGTCACCTCTAGTAGGGGCAAGAATCCAGCAACCTCACACTGGGTACCCATGCTTGCCCGACACATGCATCTGTACAAGTAGGCGAGAACAGCAGATCCCCATCTGTACTGAGGTAAATCATCTAGTCGCTCAAGATGATGAAGAAATCTCAAGCTGACTAGGTTTCCCGAAGTGTTTGGGAACAAATTTGTAGCCCAGTAGCACCAATTTTTCGATGTGTTAGTTTTATTATAATTTTATATATTAGCTTATGAATTAAATAATTAATTATTATAATTAAATATTAACATATGGGTTTCAAGCTCGATATTTGCAGCCCAGTAGCACCAACTCTTCGATGTGTTAGTTTTATTATACTTTTATATGTTAGTTTGTAAATTAAATAATTAATTTTTATAATTAAATTTTCACATATGGGTTCCAGGCTCGATATTTGCGGCCTAGCAGCACCAATTTATCTTAAATTCTTCTATGTGTTAGTTTTCTAATTTTATGTGTTAGTTTTATAATTTTATATGTTTGTTTGTAAATTAAATAATTAATTTTTATAATATCCAATATTTAATTATTAAATATTCATATGGGTTCTAGGCTCGATATTTGCGGCCCAATAACACCAAATATATGTTGACTATAATTGAACAAAGTTTATGGTTGATCTATCAATATTTGGCGTATTTTTTAGTATACTTAAACTATAGGAAAACTATGCTAAAATACACTACATTTTACTACGCTAAAAGGCACTACATTATAATACATTAAAAATCACAATATTTTACTGCGTTAAAAGACATTGTATTTTACTACCCTAAAAGGCATTACATTTTACTATGCTAAAAGGCATTACATTTTACTACCCTAAAGGCACTATATTACTAGTTTTTAAGCAAAAAAATAATTTAAATCAAACAAACCACAACAAATATATTGTAATCACAAAAATACATATAAAACATTAATAGTAATTTATTAACATTTTTATTAACAAACAACAAGGATTTCACAATTATATTAGAATTTTTATAACATTAAAATCTTAGTCCGGATAAAAATAATATACCAATTTAATCTCAAAAAAGAAAAACACAAAACAACATACAACACATTCAAAACAACTAATATGCATTTTTATACGAGTTTTGACAAAAAACTAAGTTGGAATACCTCGATTTAAGATTTTTGGAAAGTTGAAGATTTTGGCGATTTGAAGCCGAAACGAGCACCCCACAACAAAATATTGCCTTATCTAGGATGTGAGACCGAGAATCTTTACTTTTTGTGGGATGGGTGGGTACCACACGAGGTTTTTTTGTTGTTAATGGAGGGGGGGGGGGCCGTTTTTTAAATTGAAGAAGAAGACGCTGGGCAGAAACGTGGGGAAAGGGAAGGGATATAAAACTTTTCTATATAAAACGCGATTCTTTACCGCGTTTTATATAAATCGCGGTAATGGACCACATTTATATACCAGTCTTTTCAGCTCCCTGCAATCGCGGTATATAACTGCATTCTATATAAATATACCGCCTTTTACCTTAACGGTCCAAACGGCTGTTAAGGTAAAACGTGGTACTGTACCGCATTTTATACAGAAATGTAACTTTTTTTAACACTTAAAACGTATTTTAAGTCAAAAAAAACCACATTTAGGTTTCACACTCAATTGTTAACCTCTCTTACGTTATATTTACTCGGCTAGAATTGTCTAGTGATATTAGTCATTCCACATGTTCAAATCCAACAAAACAGCTTTCTCATTATAGAAAGTTTATCTTACAACTTTGACAAGATGAACAACATGCTTGTGTACGGGTAGAATCGGGGTTAAAGTTACCCTAAATTTTTCGGGTAAAGCCGAGGAGCCCACAGATCAAAGCCTGGGGGCCGAATGACATGTGAAGAATCGGGCGTGGCTGTCGCGTCCCCTTTTTCCTCGCGGAGTCCGGGTTTTTATATTTGGGACAACTCCTTTCCTTTTGGAATTGGGTAAGAGGTTTGAAGAGTCACCACCTAACGGATTAAGGTGCGTTATGGCACCTAGAACAAGTAACTCATGAAAACCAGTTTACATTACTAGCGATTGGGTAAGGGCTCGAAATTACCTTGAGGGGGAGGTGTTAGGCACCCTTCGAGGTCCACAATGGTGGGTCTCGGCCAAACTCAATTTAAGCGAATTAGTCTTTAAGGAAAGAAAGCAGTATTAACAAATAGAGATTATTTTAAAACGGAAATTAAAGGGGTCCTAAGTTTATTAACCTATAGGATCACTTTCATGCAATACTCAGTAACCTTCCCTAAATTGAGGTGTTATGCGTAACATTAGCGCACAGGTCATCATCTTCTTTACTACCCAAATACCCTCCCCTTTTCAATTATTACCTAAGTGTTCTAATAACATCCAGTACGTACCTTATGCGTGCACTACCCGTCCCTTACCTCTGGCCTTAGAGGTATTTAGGACCTCTATTTAAGATGGTTCTAGACTTACCTATGTTGTTTAAAAGGAGAAAACTAAACGACAAACAAAAGTCAAGTAGGATTGTCACATAAGGAGCAATTAAGTGGGCTCAGGTTAACCTCCACAAATAGACAAACAAATGCATGCTGTTCAAACAAGCAATTTTAAATGATTTTAGGATCCTATAGGCAGGATATCTAAATGAGCACAAACAGAATATACAGCAGTTCTTTTAAAGCGAGCAGACGAGTACATATCAGTTTGCATACTGATTTTGTTAATACTCTGAATCCGGGCATATTTTAAACAAGCAATCACAATTTTTTGACCCAGAATTTTAATTAACCTACAAGCTTGCCTAAGTGATAGTCGGGCAGAACCCTATAGACATGGTATCTAAACTGTAAACTAGTTACTGATTTTAACAGGCAGATTTTATTTTTAAATCTTATAGGCATGCTTTCTAAGTGTTGAAACAGGCTATAAGCATTATTTCCTATAGATATGATATCTAAACACAGAAACTGATTTTTTACACTTACTTTCTATAGGCATGATGTTTAAGTGTCAAGACTGATTTTATATGTATTTCCTATAGGCATGATATCTAAGTGGGTAAAGGCGTTAACATGTTGCCAAGCAAGTTCCATAAAGAAGATCCTAGAAACATGATCTCTAATGCACACAGAGAGATTTTGGAAATATGGGTTTTTGATGTAGAATTGACTAACTAGAAGCAGGATTTCTAGGATGCAAAGTATGAAAATTCAGGATTACAAATAATGAAATAGGTCCTATAGGCATGATTTCTAATGGTATGCACATAAGGAGTCACAACAACTTACAGACATGATTTCTACCCGAATTTCATAAAAGATATATAAAAACCCTCCCCAGCCTTTAATAATAGCCCCATATATGTTTTTACAAAGATTATTACATTATTACAGACCAATATGAAGGAATTACACAAAACTATCTATAACACTATAGGCAGCCTTGGCAGGCCCAACATCAACCTGGAAGCCAGTCCTTTAAGCAAATCTGATGTCCACAGGTAGTCCGTAATAAACAAAATGGGCTTCTGGTGTGTCAAAATTTCCAAGGGCCTTAAGGACCCCAGGCAATGCTCACACTAGAACCTTTCAAAGAAAATAGTTTTTAACAGATTGGAAGGCCATCCCCAGTGTTTCAGAGTTTGGAGGAGTCTCATGGACACTAAGTAGTGCTTATACTGGGGGTGGTAGGACCCTAGATAACTAAGAGTAGAAGTATGAAAATAGTACATGAGGGTAGGGGATAGTTTTAGAAAAAGAGTATGATTTTTAGAAGCAGATAGATTCAAATTACAAGACTACAAATAGAACAGAAACCATATTTTAGCAATTTGGATCAGACATAGACACCAGTAATTGAACCATCACAACAAGAACAGGAATGCTTAAATTGCAGACATGATTAAATAGGTTTTGCATAGAGCATACAATTGGATCAAACAAAGTTTTACAATGCTAAAAGTTGACTTAACTATCACTAGGTGGAACCATATAAACATATATTAAGTAGAGAGAAACATGCTGAAGTTAAAATGACTAATCATACAGCCATACATAGGGTAGGGTAGTAGGAATTAAACATGCTAGTTTTAGAAACAAGCAAACAAGTGTCATGGATCAAACAGAAACATGCTAAGGTAAACTAACTATAGTAGCACATAGAACAGGACAGGAATTAAGACATGCTAGTTAAGAGAGCAATAAATGGGAAAACATAAGGAAAACATAATCATGTCGAGGTCTAACTACATAGGATATAGAGAGAACATGATAATAGAAATTGAGGCATACACCAGGTAAGGATATAGCAAACAGGAAGGTGAAGACAAATGAAATCCAAGAGTCTAGCCTTGGCTTTTAGCCAGTTAGACAGTGCAGCAATTCAAAGAAACTTAGGTTGTGTAAGTGTGTAAGTAAGAGTTGTGTGTATCAGTGTGTGTGGTTGTTTTTCTCTGTTATTCCATGTGTTTCAAAAAATCAGAATAGTGAGGTTTATATAGCATTCAGCAGAGTAAAGAAAATAAGGCAAAGAAAATTAAGAGTTCACAAATAAGGTATGTGTGACGACCTGACTAGTGTCTCATGAGTTACTGCTCCATTTTCCCCATTTATACTTCTTATTGCTTTGTATAATGGTTTTACATGTGATCGGGTTGATTGATTAGGGTTCGGAAAGGATTTGGTAAGGTTAGAGACACTTAGTCTTTTTTGAGGAAGGTTAAGTTGGAAAAGTCAACCGAATGTTGACTTATGTGTTAGAGGGCTTGTATGTGGGTTTCGATGGTTCGGTTAACTTCGGGAGGTGATTTTGGACTTAAGAGCATGATCAGAATGAATTTTTGATGTCCGGAGTAGATTTAGGCTTGAATTGGCAAAAGTGGATTTTTGGCGATTTCTGGTTGGTAGGTGAAATTTTGATATAGGGATTGGAATGGGATTCCGAGAGTTGCAATAGTTCCGTTGTATCATTTGGGATGTGTTTGCAAAATTTTAGGTCATTCGGACGTGGTTTGGTTGGGTTTTTGATCAAAAGTTGAATTCAGAAGATTTTGGAAACTTAGGCTTGAATCCGATGTGTTTTGGTTGATTTGATGTTGTTTGAGGAGTTTTGAAGATTGGTACAAGTTTGAATAAGGTTTTGGGATATGTTGGTGCCTTTGGTTGAGGTCCCGAGGACCTCGGGTGAGTTTAAGAGGGTTGAACGAATCATTTTAAGTTAAAGAAAAGTTGCAGATTTTGGTTTTAGCTGTTGCAGGTATTTTGCTCTTCGCGCTCGCGAAGGGTTAGTTGAGGAAGCTAGAATTTAAGCCTTGACGTTCGTGAGGAAGGCTCCACGTTCGCGAAGGGCTGGGTATCTGTGCATCGCGTTCGCGGGTGTTGTCGCGTTCGCGTTGAAGAAATGGGCAACTGAGCTTCAAGGGGATTTAATTCATCACGTTCGCGATAGGTGGAACGCGATCGCGAAGACCTGTCTGAGTAAAGCATCGCGTTCGCAATTGGGTGGTTGCAATTGCGTAAGAGGAATTTTGATCAAGATTATTTTGCGTTTCGCAAATGCGAGGCTTTGACCGCGTTCGCGAAGAAGGATTTCAGGCCTGGGCAGAAGGTTTAAATACTTGTCTTGTCCGCAATTTTGGAGTTTATTTCTTCCATTGTTGATCGTTTTTGGAGTTTTTTGAAGAGGATTGAAGAGTGATTCAAGGAGAATCACTTGGAGGTATGATTCTTGGACTTAAAACTCGATTCTATTGTGAAATCTACCTAATAAATCATGGAATCTAAGCCAAAAATTGAGGGATTAGGGCTTGAGATTAAGAGGCTTTAAAATGAGAATTTGAGGGGTCATTTGGACTCCGATTTAAGTGTTCATGGTATGTATGGACTCGTGGGGAGATAAGGAATCTATTGATGTAAAAATTATTGAATTCCGAGACATGCGCCCCGGGGTTGGGTTTTGGTAATTTTGTGATTTGTGTTGTAAATTGATTATTTTTGCTTGGGCTTTGTTCCCTTAGCATATTTTGACGCTGTGATTCTGATTTTGGATAGATTCGACGTGATTGAAGGCCGATTAGAGGGGCAAAGGCGTCGCGATCTGGAGATTTGACCGGATTGAGGTGAGTAATGATTGTAAATGATGTTATGAGGGTATGAAACCCTGTATTGCACATCGTTGTGCTATATTGAAGTGACGCACATGCTAGATGACGAGCGTGGGGTCGTGCACTATTGGCGATTGTGACTTTGTCCATCCCAAATGACTATTTTACCGTGTATTTAACTGAAATCTATTTGCTATCATCATTATTTGGGCTGAATGCCATGTTTGAGCTTCGTGCCAACTATTTGAACCCTTAGGGGACTTTTATTGATATTTCCTCACTGTATTGACTTTATACTTGTACTTAGTCATGTTATATTTCACTGTTTTGGTACTCAGCCATGTTTACTCTGTTTTAGCACTTAAATGATCTTTTAAATGAGATTTTGGGTTGAGAATCATATTTTACTATTGTCCGAGTGGGTTGTGAGGATTTTGACTGAGTAAGGCCAAGGGCCTATGTTGTGAGGAAACATTTGATATTGATTATGAGGCCGAGGGCCTGAGGTATGTGCGCCACGAGGTGGCTTGATTGATATGAGGGCAAGAGCCTAGTGATGATGCCATGAGATGGCTTGATATTGCGCTTTGGCCGTAAGGGGCCCCTCCAGGAGTCTGCACACCCCCAGTGAGCACGGGTACCCATTGTGATGTGAGATATAGCTGAGGGGCTGGTATTGTTCTGAGATATTGCCTGAGGGGCAGATTTGTGGATACTGTGCCTGAGGGGTGAACCTTTATGTTTTCATTTTCCTTAATTTCCTGTCATTTATCTACTTAAATTGTTGAAAAAGGTTTTTGTGAACTTTAATTTGAGTTAAATGACTTTCACATATTTTTTACTGATTTTACTGCTTCATTATAGTCTGCAAATGTGCTTTACGTGATTTTCTGCTTTCAGTCTTTATTTATAATTATTACTCACTAAGTTGGAGTACTCACTTTATTCTCTGCATCCCGTGTGTAGATTCAGGCACATCTGGTCCCGCTCCGGAGTGCTGATCATCTTTGGCTCAGGCGGATTCAAGGAGTTTCTAGGTAGCTGTCGGCATTCACAGCTCTTCCCTATCTTTATTTCTTCATGTTCTTAATTTCTGTATTAAACTCTGGAGTTTTCTCTGAGTATTCCGGATTGTTTAGATGCTCATGACTAGTGACACCCCGGTATTGGGCTGTGTTGGGTTGTATTCCGCATATTGTACTATTATCTACTTAAACTTGTGATTATTTTATCATGCTTTAGACTGTTTCTTACTGTTGAACTGTTAAATATTGAAATGGGAAGTGTCGGCTGGCCTTGTCTTCGCGAGAGGCGCCATCACGACCAGGTCCAGGTTTAGGGTCGTGACAGTATGCAAATCATTCAACTAGTTAATAAGGCTAAACCCAATCAATTAATATGACAAAATCCAGAAAATATCACTTAGATTAGGAGAATCAATTAACAGGCAAGATTAAAGTTTAATAAGGTAAGAAATAAGTTAGAGACCATTTATAGGTCGGTCAGAACAAATCAAAACCCAGAAATCAGGCCAGTAGCATAATTAAGGAAGGCAGTACCAATTATAAGTCACGTATAAGAAAAGAATAAATAAAAATCTCAGAAAGATACCAATTTAAAAAAAAAAATTAAAACCCTAATTAGGCAAATAAATCAATTAATCAATTTATTTAACCAGGCCAAAGTGAACGAGCAAGAACAGTGAGACAAATAATCGAATAACGGAAAACTTTAAGCATATCGAAACACAAAGATGTAACATCAAGCAAAGAAATTAGTCAAATAGTAAAGAAGTAAGGCCAGAGTTGAACCTTTAAGCATTTTAAAACATTTGCAGAAACTTAAAAGATGAAATCCTAGTTCTTAGGGAAAAATTGAAATCGGTAGATAATAGCGGTAAAAACGAAAGAATCTTAAAGGAAAATAAATAAATAAACTCCAAACAGTTCAGATCTAAAGAGATCTGAACCTATTTGGCCAAAAATAGTTAGGTTTGTGCAAAAATAAACAAAGGTGTAAAAATCGAGTTTTAGACAAGAGATTTGAAGCCACGAAAACATGAAAATGATAATACTCACAAACACATGGTGAATACAGACGGATTCATCAGAAGATTGAGGGATTTGAACCAAGTCTTTTCGAATCTTCTTGAGATTCCATCAAATAACAAAGAAATCGAACAACCAGTAAAGATAAGAGATCGGATAGGGCCTAAGATCGAAGAGAAACCCCATGGATTGAAGGGGTTCAGGTGACGACGGGCTAGGGTTAGGGAGAGGTTCAGAGAAGAGAGGAAGAGGGTATTTAGGGGCGGCAACATTGGGAAATGAATAGGGTTTGGGGGGTTATGGGTAATTAAAAATGGTAATAACATCCTGGACCATTGATCTCTGAGATCAACTGCCAGGATTTGATCTGTGGTTGGGCGAGGTTTAAAGATTAGAGTATTGGGTATTGGATCAGGGTTATGATTTAATTGGGATGGTGTAATAATTTGGGCCAGGTCAAAAATTAAATCAAATTAAAAGAGGCTATTTGTTAAATACCCAATTAATTTGATAAAATAATTTATATAAATAGCTAATAAATGATAAAAAATGCTATTGATGCATAAAAATGATTTAACATAACTAATTACTATTATAAAAATATAAAAGGTCATTTTCTTGTAAAATAAACTAATTATGCACATATGAGCTATTATTGCAAAGTTATTGCAATTAGAGCCTACAGATGTAAATAAGGTTATGCATAAGATAATTAAAGCTTAATATAAACATAAATGATAAAAATTAACCAATAAAATTATTATAAAACCCTTTGTGATGCAATTAATAATTATTTATATAATAAAAATGCTAGGATAAATTAGTTAAAATCCTTTTAAAATGCAGAAATTATGGAAAAATATTGATTGATGCACATGCATTGTTTTGAATATATACATGAATTTCTGAAAATAATATAGGGAAAAATTGGGTATCAACAGCTGCCCCTCTTTACCCGGGAAGGATGAAAGAGTTATCGAGTAAAGATATGATGGCCAATTTTGACCGAATAGGGTGATTTGAGATACATAGGCTACACTCTGGTTTTCGAGATGCCTACATATCCCTGGTTTTATAGGAATCAGGCCGTGTGTAGTTCTAGATCCACCAGCGAAGTATACCGATGAAGTTATCACAAGGACGGATACAAGGTTTTGAATAGGTGAAATGGTGAGCGGTCAGGTTTGAAATAGTATAAAGGAACTGGAGCGGGATTGCTCCTGTTAGGGATGATGGTTGCTCATCGAGTTACCTGCAAATAAAGGATGCACTGCAAGCATATATCTCTGCGTAAATTTAAACATGATGCAAATTCCCTTCAGATCATGAGAATTGTCTTTGGACGGTTGAGGATGACGTCCTTAGACCATGATGTCCCGGGCCATGAATTGTGCGGTAAGGGATTTGCAGGCCATGAAATGATTTTCACGGGCCATGAAAATGGTGCCTCTGAACCATGATGCCTTTGAATAATGATATGCAAGTTTGAGAGATCCTCATGCCATGGCATGGTGTCTTCCGGCTATGAGGATGATGCCTTCGGACTATGACGCCTTTGGACAAGTTGGCTATACATCAGCCCATGAAGTGTAGAGACATGGTACCAAAGGTAATAACAAGGTAAAGCTTAGCCTTGTGCAGAGTTTGGGGGCAGAGCTTAGCCCCGAGAGAATAAGATAATGCAAAGTTTAGAATAGAGCAATAATTATGCAGAGGGAGACAAAGCTTAGTCTCACGAGAACGCAGTGCTTAACCTTATGCAGATAGGGAGGCATGGCTTAGCCTTGTGCAAGATTTGAGACGGAGCTTAGTCTCATGCAAAAAGAAGGCAATGCTTAGCCTTATGCAAATACAGAGGCAGGGCTTAGCCTTATGCCAAGAGAAGACAATGCTTAGCCTTATGCAAATATGGAGGCAGGGCTTAGCCTCGTGCAAGGATCGAGACAGAGCTTAGTCTCATGCAAAGAGAAGTCAATGCTTAGCCTTATGCAAATACGGAGGCAGGGCTTAGCCTCATGCAAGATTTGAGACATGGATTAGTCTCATGAAAAGAGAAGACAATGCTTAGCCTTATGCAAATGCGGAGGCATGGCTTAGCCTCATGCAAGATTTGAGACAGAGCTTAGTCTCATGCAAAGAGAAGGCAATGCTTAGCCTTGTGCAAATGTGGAGGCAGGGCTTAGCCTTATGCAAGATTTGAGACAATGCTTAGTCTCACGCAAAGAGAAGGCGATGCTTAGCCTTATGCAAATATGAAGGCAAGGCTTAACCTTGTGCAAGATTTGAGACAGGGCTTATTCTCATGCAAAGAGAAGGCAGTGCTTAGCCTTATGCAAATATGGAGGCAAGGCTTAGCCTCGTGCAAGGAACGAGACAAAGCTTAGTCTCATGTAAAAAGAACGCAATGCTTAGCCTTATGCAGATATGGAGGCAAGGCTTAGCCTCATGCAAGATTTGAGACATGGCTTAGTCTCGTGCAAAGGGAAGGCAGTGCTTAGCGTTATGGAGTGAACAAGTAGCAAATAAGAGTAGAATATTTCTTACCTGGAGATATATTTGCGTCTGGTGGCATGATTGATAATGATTTTGATATGTGTATATTTGCGAATACTCCTGTTATGTTCACTTTGTTTACATCCAAAGAAAAATTGTGAGTTTTGTAGGGGGAGGTTGGTTCGTGCCTTTATCTGCTTGCTTTTCTTTGTTTTGCTCTGGAGGCCTTGTTCGAGTCGTCTTGGGTAACACCTGGCTGCCATAGAAATAAAGTTTCGAAAAACTATGCAATTATTGTTGAAATAGAGTTATTTAGAAACATAGTGGTATATAATATCAAGTAAATTAGACAAAATAATGACTGTAACACTTTTAGAGACATTGCGGTTCCTTGCACTAGAATTTTGAGGGTCCTCCTCAAAATTCTGCCCTAGTTTGATCCTTCGGCCGTTCTGCATTATAACGACCCGACCGGTCATTTTAAAAATTAACACCCCGGTCCCCTATTAAATGCTTTCTCGTGTTTAGTTCTGCTATTTTAATTTGCCGGGATGTTCGGTTTTGAGTTTCGCAGAGTTTTGGGACACTTACTCCCTAAATGAGAGCTTAAGTTTTGGAAATTTGACCGTAGTTAAAATAGTGTGAAGACGACCTCAGAACGGAATTCCGATGGCTCTGTTAGCTCCGTTGGGTGATTTCGGGCTTAGGGCCGTGTTTAGATTGTGTTTTGGAGGTCCGTAGCTAATTTAGGCTTGAAATGCCGAAAGTTGAATTTTTGAAGTTTCCGGTTCGATAGTGAGATTTTTATCTAAGGGTCAGAATGGAATTCCGAAAGTTGGAGTAGCTCTGTAGTGTTGAATGTGACGTGTGTGCAAAATTTCAGGTCTTTCGAATGAGGTTTGATAGGCTTTTTGATCGAAAGTGTATTTTGAAAGTTTTGAAATTCTTAGGCTTGAATCCGAAGCTAATTGGTTGATTCGATGTTATTCGAGGTGTTTGGAAGATTGGTATAAGTGTGGATAGTGGTATATGACTTGTTTGTGCTTTTGGTTGAGGTCCCAGGGGCCTCGGGATGATTTCGGGTGGTTAACGGGAAGTTGGAAAGTTGGAGTTTGTAGCTGAAGTCTTTGGTTGAATGGCTGCAGATGCGACTTCCGCAGATGCGGAGTAAAGCCGCAAAAGCGGCCAAAGGAGATATAGAGCAGGGACCACAGAAGCAGATGGATTAACGCACCTGCGGGACCGCAGATGCGACCTCTGGGTCGCAGCTGCGGAGATGGGACTTTTATGTGAGAACCACAGAAGCGGTTCCCCAACCGTAGAAGTGGTATCGTAGATGCAATGGGTGGACCGCAGATTCGAGGTTGCTGGGTAGAACATATAAACAGTTGCCTTCGCGAATTTGAGCTATTCTTTCACCATTTTCATCTGGTAAGTGAGCTTTTTTGGGGAGGTTTTTGAGAGGGAATTCAAGGGAGCTTTGAGAAGGTAAGATTCTTGGAACCTAAACTCGTTATTATAGTTATTTTTATCATTCGAAGCATGAAAATTTAAGGAAAATCAGTGGTAAATTGAGGGTTAGGGCTTGATTAATTGGAGGGTTTAGAGTGGTGATTTGAGGGGCCATTTAAGGTCCGATTTTGGTACTTTTGGTATGACTGAACTCGTGAGAGTGTGAGGATTCTGAAAATGTAAATTTTACCCGATTCCGAGACGTGGGTCTGAGGAGCGTTTTGGTCATTTTACCTAATTTCGCGTATTACCTTATAATTTATTTGTAGAATCAGTTACTTGAAGTGTTATTTAGATTATGCAATTTAATTGAATAGATTTGGGCCATTTAGAGTCGAGTACTTATGGCAAGAACATGGTCTCAGGTTAATTATTGAGCCGGTTCGAGGTAAGTGGCTTGCCTAACCTTGTGTGGGGCACCTTCCCCTTAGGATTGGTATTATTGATAATTGAAATGCCTTGTACGTGAGATGACGAGTGCGTACTTGTGCTAATTGTTAAAAAATCTGGGTTTTCATTAAGTAATTACTAGTATGTTTCTTTTCTTGTTTATACTACTTGCAAACTTAAGCCTGTTGTTAGCTTAGGAAAGCATGGCTAATTGACTTAATTGACTTACTTGCTCAAACTGTCGTATTTGGATTACGTGTAGCATGGTAGGTTAGAAATACCTGTCTTACCTTGGTATGGAACTTGAATTTGACATGTGTACTCTTCTTATTGTTGCTGTGTGTTTACTTTGGGACTACGGGATGGTATCCCGGAAGATCCCCCTGTATGTTTACTTTGGGACTACAGAACGGTATTCCGGGAGATCCCCCTGCACATTTACATTGGAACTACGGGACTGCACCCGGTAGATTCCCCTGTACTGAGTATTTACATTTGGGACTGCGGATCGATATTCCGGAAGATCCCATTGCATTATGATTTGGACTACGGGACAGTATCCCTGGAGATCCACTGGATATTTACATTTGGGATTATAGGACGGTATCCTGGGAGATCCCTAGTTGTTACCTTTGCGTTGAGCTGTATTTTTTCTGTGTTTACATTGCCTCTGTTGTAGTTTTTGCTGTCTTTTATATTCTGTGTTATTTTTACTGTTGTACTTATTTATACTTCTTTATTCTACACTGTTGAACCTTATATTTTTATTTAACCTCACTAGGACCATGACCTTTCTCGTCACTACCCGACCGAGGGTAGGCTTGGCACTTACTGAGTACCGCTGTGGTGTAATCATGCCCTTTCTGTGAATGTTTTTCATGTGCAGATCCAGATACCTCCACTCAGACTTATCAAGCTTGAGACGAGGCATTTGTGGAGACTCCGAGGTATATCTGCCACGTCCGCAGACCGAAGAGTCCCTTTCTACTCTCCCTTTTAAGTATTAGCCCTTATGTATTTTTCTTTCCTTTGTTAGATACTCTAGAGTTAGATACTTGTAGACATTCTAAAGCTTGTGATCACGAGATTTCGGGTTTTGGGAAATGTACTAGTTTTTGAGAGTTGATATAGTGTATGCTGAGTGACACTTTTAAATGCTGTTTTTATTTCACTATTTTGGTTTTTAATTATTTTCTTTCCACAAATTTGTTAAATTCCTCATTGTTAGGCTTACTTAGTCGTAGAGACTAGGTGCCATCACGATGGTTCACCGAGGGCGAACCGGGGTCGTGACAAGTTGGTATTAGAGCACTAGGTTCATAGGAGTCATGAATCACAAGCCGGTTTATTAGAGTCTCACTGATCGGTACCGAGACATCTTTACTTATCTACGAGAAGCTATGTAACTGTTAGGAAAATTCCACTTCATTTGATTTCCTTGTCGTGTGAGATTTTGACATCACAATTCTAAACTTCTGTCTTCTATTCTCTCACAGATGGTGAGGACATGCGCTACCCGAGATGATCAGGTGCCCGCGCCTCCTACTGCACTCGTTAGAGGCCGGGGCTGGGGTAGAGGCCGAGGATGCGCACGTGGTGCAGCCAGAGCACCCGTGCGAGCTGCCGCCGAGGTACCACCAGCAGTTCTAGTAGGAGTCCTAGCACCTGATACGCCTACTACTACTTCTACTCCAGCTCTCCAGGAGACTCTTTCATAATTCATGAGCATGTACACCACTTTGGCTCAGGCAGGGTTGCTCCCCCTTGTTGCAGCCACATCTCAGGCTGGGGGAGGAGCACAGACTCCCGTCGCTCGCACTCCTGAGCAGCGAGTGTATGTTGATCAGGTCCCAAAGATTATTCCTGTACAACCTGTAGCCCCAGATCAGCCCAAGGACATGGCAGTGGCTTTAGAGGATGAGCTGTGGAGACTTGAGAGGTTCAAGAAGTATGATCCTCGTGTATTCAGTGGGTTAGCCTCTGATGATGCTTTGGGATTTCTGGAGGAGTGTCACTGTATCCTCCGCACTATGGGTATATTAGGATCGAGTAGGGTTTCTTTCAATGCCTTCCAGCTTCGAGGAGCCACCTATGAGTGGTGGCGCACCTATGAGTCAGACAGTCCGGACGAGGCAGCTTCACTTACTTGGACTCAGTTTTGAGATATGTTCCTAAGAGAGTTTGTTCCTCAGAGCCTCAGGGACGTATGGCACGCAGAGTTTTAGCATTTTCGCCAGGGTGCTATGATTGTCTCGGAGTATGCTATCTGTTACACTAACTTGGCTAGACATGCCCCAGCCTTGATTTCTACTGTTCGCGAGAGGGTTCCCCAGTTTTTTGAGGGATTTATTCCCAGCATCAGGTCTAGCATGGCTCGTGAGTTAGAGATGGATATTTCTTATTAGCAGGTGGTGAGCAATGCTAGGAGGATTGAGGGTATGCATGCTAGGGAGAGAGAGGAAATGGGGGCCGAGAGGTCTCGAGAGTCAGGCCATTATTCTGGTGCCCGTGCCCTAGTTGCAGGTCGTCATGGTAGGGGTTATATGAGTCGCCCCATTCATTCAACTCTTCCAGTAGCCAGTGGTATTCTAGCTTCTCCTAGACCTCAGGATCCTTATTATGCACCTCCAGTATCTAGTGCGCCTCCTGCGCAGGGTGCTTTTAGTGGTCAGTCCAGCAGACCTGGTCCGAGCCAGTCACGGCCACCACGCCCGACAAGAGCTAGTTTTGAGTGTGGTGATACACGCCATATGGTGAGGGATTTCCCCAGACTTAAGAGGGGTGCACCTCCACAGACTTCTCAGCCATAACGTGCCCCGCAGAGTTCTCAAGCTATGGTTACAGCTCCAGTTGCTACCCCACCTGCTCATCCAGCTAGAGGTGGAGGTCATGGAGGTAGAGGTCACCCTAGAGGGGAAGGCCAGGCCAGATACTATGCCCTTCCTGCCTGTACCAAGGTTGTTGCCTCTGATTCTGTCATCACAGGTATTATATTGGTTTTTCGCAGAGATGCATCGGTTCTATTTGATCTTGGATCCACTTACTCTTATGTGTCTTCTTATTTTGCTATGTATTTGGGTGTACCTCGGGATTCTTTGAGTTCCCTTGTTTATGTTTCTACTCCTATGGGAGATTCTCTTGTTGTGGACCGCGTCTATCGGTCGTGTTTGGTTTCTCTTAGTGGTTTTGAGACCAGAGCCGATTTATTGTTGCTCAGCATGGTAGATTTTGATATTATCTTGGGCATGGACTAGTTGTCACCCTATTATGCTATTCTTGATTGTCACGCCAAAACCATGACGCTGGCTATGCCAGGTGTACCGCGTGTTTAGTGGAGGGTTACTTTAGATCACACTCCCAATAGAGTTATTTCTTTCCTCAAAGCTCAACGTATGGTTGAGAAGGGGTGTGACGCGTATCTAGCTTATGTGAGAGATGTCAATATTGATTCCCCTTCAATTGATTCAGTCCTAGTAGTACGGGATTTTTCTGATGTATTTCGAGTTGATCTTCCGGGCATGCCGCCCGATAGAGATATTGATTTTGGCATTGATTTGTTGCCGGGCACTCAGCCCATTTCTATTCCTCCGTATCGTATGGATCCTCCTGAGTTGAAGGAGTTGAAGGATCAGTTACAGGAATTGCTTGATAAAGGTTTCATTAGGCCCAGTGTATCACCTTGGGTTGCTCCTGTCTTGTTTGTGAAGAAAAAGGATGGTTCTATGAGTAAGTGTATTGATTATTGCCAGTTGAACAAAGTTACAGTGAAGAACCATTACCCTTTGCCTTGTATTGATGATCTGTTTGATAGCTCCAGGGCGTACATATGTTTTCTATGATTGACTTGTGCTCAGGTTACCATCACTTGAAGATTCGGGATCCAGATATCCCAAATATAGCTTTCAGGACTCGATATGGTCTTTACGAGTTCCTTGTTATGTCATTTGGGATGACCAATGCCCCAACAACATTTATGCATTTGATGCACAGTGTGTTTCGGCCGTATCTTGACTCGTTCGTCATTGTCTTTATTGATGATATTCTGGAGTATTCCTGGAGTGGGGAAGATCATGAGTAGCACTTGAGGACAGTGCTCCAGACTCTGAGAGAAAAGAAGTTATATGCTAAGTTCTCAAAATATGAGTTTTTGGTTGGATTCCGTGGCATTCTTAGGCCACTGGTATCTAGTGAGGGTATTTAGGTGGATCCAAAGAAAGTAGAGGCAGTGCAGAGTTGGCCAAGACCATCCTCATCTACAGAGCTCCGCAGTTTTCTTGGCTTGGCGGGTTACTACCGTCATTTTATGGAGGGGTTTTCATCGACTGCAGCCCCTATGACCAGGCTAACCCAGAAGGGTGCTCCGTTCTAGTGGATGGAAGAGTGTGAGTCAAGGTTTCAGAAGCTCAAGACAGCTTTGACTACAGCCCCAGTTTTGATATTGCCTACATGTTCGGGGTTTTATACGGTCTATTGTGATGCCTCTAGGATTGGGCTTGGAGCAGTGTTGATGTAGGGCGGTAGGGTGATTGCCTATGTGTCTAGACAGCTGAAGGTAGACGAGAAGAAATACCCTGTCCATGATCTAGAGTTAGCTGCCATTGTTCACGCCCTGAAGATCTGGCGCCATTATTTGTATGGTGTTCCTTGTGAGATTTATACTGATCATCAGAGCTTGTAGCACCTGTTCAAGCAAAAGGATCTTAGTTTGCACCAAAAGAGGTGGTTAGAGTTACTGAAGGACTATGATATCATTATTTTGTATCACCCGGGTAAGGGCAATTTGGTGGCCGATGCCTTAAGCAGCAGGGCAGAGAGTTTGGCTTATTTACCAGCATCGGAGAGACCTATGGCGATAGATGTTCAGGCCTTAGCTAGCCATTTTGTGAGATTAGCTTGCGTGGTTTCTCGGTCTTCCTTATTTGACCGTATCAGGGAGCGTCAATATGATGACCCTCATTTGCTTGTCCTCAAGGACAATGTTCAACATGGGGATGCCAAAGATGTGACTATTGGTGATGACAGGGTATTGAGGATGCAGGGTCGGATTTGTGTACCCAATGTTGATGGGATTCGGGAGTTGATTCTAGAGGAGGCCCATAGTTCGCGGTATTCCATTCATCCGGGTGCCGCGAAGATGTACTAGGATTTGAGACAGCACTATTGGTGGAGGCGGATGAAGAAAGACATAGTTGGGTTTGTAGCTCGGTTCCTCAACTGTCAACAGGTAAAGTATGAGCACCAAAGATCGTATGGGTTGCTTCACCAGATAGAGATCCCGAAGTGGAAGTGGGAGTGGATCACCATGGACTTTGTATTTGGGCTCCTACGGACTTTGAGAAAGTTCGATGCTATTTGGGTGATGGTGGATCGGCTGACCAAGTCCGCACACTTCATTCCTGTGTGTACTACTTATTCATTGGAGCGGTTGGCGGATATTTATATCTGGGAGATTATTCTTCTGCATGATATTCTAGTTTCCATCATCTCAGACAGAGGTACTCAGTTCACATCATGGTTTTGGAGGTCCGTACAACATGAGTTGGGTACTCAGGTGGAGTTGAGTACCGCATTTCACCCTCAGACGGACGGACAGTCCAAGCACACTATTCAAATTCTTGAGGATATGCTCCGTGCGTGTGTGATTGAGTTCGGAGGGTTTTGGGATCAGTTCTTGCCATTGGCGGAGTTTGCCTACTACAATATCTATCAGTCCAACATTCAAATGGCACCGTATGAGGCTTTGTATGGTACGCGGTGTATATCCCCAGTGGGTTGGTTTGAGCCGGGTGAGGCTAGATTATTGGGCACAAACTTGGTTCAGAATGCTTTGGAGAAGGTTAAGGTGATTCAGGATAGACTCCGTACACCACAATCCAGACAAAAGAGCTATGCGGACCGGAAGGTCCGTGATGTTTCCTATATGATTAGAGAGCGGGTTGTGCTTCGGGTTTCGCCTATGTAGGGAGTTTTGAGATTTGGGAAGAAAGGGAAGTTGAGTCCGAGGTTTATTGGCCCTTTTGAGATATTGCAGTGTGTTGGGGAGGTTGCTTATGAGCTTGCCTTACCCTCCCAGCTTGGCAGGAGTTCATCCGGTTTTTCATGTTTCAATGCTCTAGAGGTATCACAGTGATCTGTCGCACGTGTTGGATTTCAGTTCAGTTCAGTTTGACAAGGACCTATCTTATGTGGAGGAGCCAGTGGGAATATTGGACAGGCAGGTCCGGAAGCTGATATCAAAGAACATTGCATCAGTGAAGGTTCAGTGGCGGGGTCAGCCGATCGAGGAGGCGACCTGGGAGACCGAGCAGGATATGCACAACTGCTACCCTCATCTTTTCAATACTTCAGGTATGTCTATATGCTCGTTCGAGGATGAACGAATGTTGACGTGTGGGAGGATGTAACGACCCGGCCGGTCATTTTAAGAATTAACGCTCCGTACCCCTATTAACTACTTTCCCCGTGTTTATTTTTGCTATTTTGAATTGCTGGGATGTTCGGTTTTGAGTTTCAGAGAGTTTTGGGACACTTAGTCCCTAAATGAGAGCTCAAGTTTTGGAAATTTAACCATAGTCATAACAGTGTGAAGACGGTCTCGGAACAGAATTCCAATGGTTCCGTTAGCTCCGTTGGGTGATTTTAGGCTTAGGGGCATGTTCGGATTGTGTTTTGGAGGTCCGTAGCTAATTTGGGCTTGAAATGCCGAAAGTTAAATATTGAAGTGTGCGGTTCGATAGTGAGATTTTGATTCGAGGGTCTGAATGAAATTTCGGAAGTTGGAGTAGCTCCGTAGTGTTTAATGTGACGTGTGTGCAAAATTTCAGGTCATGCGGACGAGGTTTGATAGGTTTTTTGATCGAAAGCATATTTTGAGAGTTTTGAAATTCTTAAGTTTGAATCCGATGCTAATTAGTTGATTCAATGTTGTTCGAGGTGTTTGGAAGATTGGTACAGGTTTGGATAGTAGTATATGACTTGTTTGTACTTTTGGTTGAGGTCCCGAGGGCCTCAGAATGATTTCGGGTGGTTAACGGGAAGTTGGAAAGTTGGAGTTTGTAGCTGAAGTCTTTGGGCTGCTGTCATAACCGCATATGCGGTTGAACGGTCGCAGATGCGGAGTAAAGCCGCAGAAGCGGCCAAAGGAGAAGTAGAGCAGGGACCGCCGAAGCTGATGTATTAATGCACCTGCGTGACCGCAGATGCAACCTGTAGGTCGAAGGTGCAGAGATGAGACTTTTAAGTGAGAACCGCAAAAGCAGTTCCCCAACAGTAGAAGCGATATCGCAGATGCGGGGTTGCTAGGCAGAACATATAAATAGTTGCCTTCGCGAATTTGAGCTATTCTTTTACCATTTCCATCCGGAAAGTGAGCTTTTGGGTAGGTTTTTGAGAGGGAATTCAAGGGAGCTTTGAGGAGGTAAGAATCTTGGAACCTAAACTCGTTATTATAGTGATTTTTATCATTCTAAGCATGAAAATTTAAGGAAAAATATTGGTAAATTGAGGGTTAGGGCTTGATTAATTGGAGGGTTTTGAGTGGTGATTTGAGGGGTCATTTGAGGTGTGATTTTGGTACTTTTGGTATGTCTGAACTCGTGAGAGTGTGAGGATTCTGAAAATGTAAATTTTACCCGATTCCAAGACGTGGACCTGAGGGGCATTTTGGTCATTTCACCTAATTTCGCGTATTAGCTTAGAATTTATTTGTAGAATCAGTTACTTGAAGTGTTATTTACATTATACAATTTAATTGAATAGATTTGGCCGATTTGGAGTCGAGTACTCGTGGCAAGAACTTGGTCTCGGGTTGATTATTGTGCCGGTTCGAGGTAAGTGTCTTACCTAACCTTGTGTGGGGGACCTTACCCTTAGGATTGGTATTATTGATAATTGAAATGTCTTGTACGTTAGGTGACGAGTGCGTACTTGTGCTAATTATTGAAAAATCCAGGTTTTCATTAAGTAATTACTAGTACATTTCTTTTCCTGTTTATACTACTTGCAAACTTAAGCCTGTTGTTAGCTTAGGAAAGCATGGCTAATTGACTTAATTGCCTTACTTGTTCAAACTGTCTTATTTGGATTACGTGCAGTATGCTAGGTTAGAAATACCTGTCTTACCTTGGTATGGAACTTGAATTTGAACTGTGTACTCTTCTTGTTGTTGCTGTGTGTTTACTTTGGGACTACGGGACTGTATCCTGGGGGATCCACCTGTATGTTTACTTTGGGACTACGGAACGGTATTCCGGGAGATCCCCCTGCACATTTACATTGGAACTACGGGACTGCACCCGGTATATTCCCCCTGTACTAAGTATTTACATTTGGGACTACGGATCGGTATTCCGGGAGATCCCCTCGCATTATGATTTGTACTATGGGACGGTATGTTGGGAGATCCACTGGATATTTACATTTGGGATTACAGGACTGTATCCTGGGAGATCCCCGATTGTTACCTTTGCGTTGACCTGTATTTCTTTTGTAGTAGTTGTTGATGTCTTTTATATCCTGTGTTATTTTTACTGTTGTACTTATTTATACTATTTTATTCTACACTGTTGAACCTTATATTTTTATTTAACCTCAGTAGGGCCCTGACCTTCCTTGTCACTACCCGATTAAGGGTAGGCTTGGCACTTACTGAGTATCGCTGTGGGGTACTCATGCCCTTTCTGTGCATGTTTTTCATGTGCAAATCCAGGTACCTCCACTCAGACTTATCATGCTTGAGACGAGGCATTTGTGGAGACTCCGAGGTATATCTTCCACGTCCACAGATTGAAGAGTCCCTTTCTACTCTCCCTTTTTAAGTATTAGCCCTTCTGTATTTTTCTTTCCTTTGTTAGATACTCTAGAGTTAGATACTTGTAGACATTCTAAAGCTTGGGATCATGAGATTCCAGGTTTTGGGAAATGTACTAGTTTTTGAGAGTTGATATTGTGTATGCCGAGCGACACTTTTAAACACTATTTTTATTTCACTATTTCGGTCTTTAATTATTTTCTTTTCGCAAATTTATTAAATTTTGTATTGTTTGGCTTACCTAGTCGTAGAGACTAGGTGCCGTCACGATGGTTCACGGAGGGCGAACCAGGGTCGTGACATGTGTGCAATGAAGTTTGTTGGATCTGCTCCGGAATTTTGAGAATCCTTCTCAAAATTCTGCCCCAGTTACTTAACCCATTTATGACTTTCTGGCATATGATGTCGTTGGCTGGACTTGTCTCCTCAAAATTCTTCCCCAATTTCTGGTTCTGGGAAAATGAAAATTTTATTAAGATATGACCGAACCCACAGGGCTGCCTACGTATCTCATCTTAAACGGGTATCAGGTCAAGCGTAGTTCAATTACATTAGATGAATGAATGCAAACAATCTAAGCATAATATCTCTTGACTGCATCTGAATTGATGGGTTTTGGCCAAACTTCTCCGTCCATTTCTGTAAGTATGTGTGCTCCTCGTGTTAGAACCCGGTGAACCATGTAAGGACCTTGCCAGTTGGGTTAAAATTTCCCTTCGGCTTCATCCTGATGCGGGAAGATCCGCTTCAGCACCAGCTGCCCCGGTGCAAATTGTCTTGGTCTGACCCTTTTGTTGAAAGCTCTGGACATTCTATTCTGATAAATCTGACCGTGACATACTGCGTTCGTTCTTTTTCCATCTATGAGAGCTAGTTGATCATAGCGGCTCCTTATCCATTCTGCATCACTGAGTTCGGCTTCTTATATGATCCTTAAAGAAGGAATTTCTACCTCAGCTGGTATAACAACTTCGGTACCATAAACCAGTAGATAGGGAGTTGCCTCAGTTGATGTGCGGACTGTAGTGAGGTACCCCAATAGGGCAAAGGGTAACTTCTCGTGCCATTGTTTGTGATTTTCTACCATCTTTCTTAGTATCTTCTTGATGTTCTTGTTGGCAGCTTCCATATCTCCATTCATTTGAGGCATATATGCTGTAGAGTTTTTGTGCTTGATTTTGAAGGTTTCACACATGGCTTTCATCAGGTCACTATTGAGATTGGCAACATTATTAGTGATTATGGACTTGGGAACCACGAATCGGCAAATAATACGATCCTTGAAAAAATTTGCGACGACTTTCTAGGTTACAACTTTGTAAAATGAAGCCTCTACCCATTTTGTGAAATAGTCGATAGCCACTAAAATGAACCGGTGTCCGTTAGAAGCAGTGGGCTCGATTGGTCCGATGACATCCATTCCCCATGCAACAAAAGGCCAAGGTGCACTTGTTGCATTGAGCTCGTTTGGTGGTACCTTTATCGTGTCTGCATGTACCTAGAATTGGTGACATTTTTGGACGTACCTGATGCATTCTGTTTCCATGGTCATTGAAAAATATTCGGCTCTGAGTATCTTTTTGGCTAGAACAAAATTGTTCATATGTGGTTCGCAAGTTCCGGCATGTATCTAGATCCTTAAGCAATCTGGAAGCCTCCTTTGCGTCAACACACCTTAACAACCCCATATCAGGAGTTCTTCTATACAGGGTCCCTCCGCTTTGGAAGAAGTGATTGGACAGCCTCCACAGTATGCATTTCTGAGTATTGTTCGCCTGTTCTAGGTATTCTCCTTTTGCCAAATATTCCTTGATGTCGTGGAACCAAGGTTTTCCATCCGTTTCTTCTTCAACATGAGCATAGTAAGCCGGTTGATTATCGATCCTCACCGGGATGGGATCAATGAAATTCTTATCTGGATGTTGTCTCATTGATGACAAGGTAACCAGTGCGTCTGCGAACTCATTTTGAATTCTGGGTAGATGTTTGAATTCTATCTTTGTGAATCTCTTCACCAACTCCTTCACATGATACAAGTATGGTAGTATCTTGGTGTTTTTCGTAGCCCATTCTCCTTGAACTTGATGCACCAGAAGATACGAATCATTAATTACTAGCAACTCTTGTATATTCATATCGATGGCCAAATTGATCCCCATAATGCAAGCCTCATATTCTACCATATTATTGGTGCACAGAAACCTAAGCTTTGAGGATACCGGGTAATGTTGACCTGTTTCTGATACCAAGAATGCTCCAATGCCCACTCCTTTGAAGTTTGCAACCCCATCGAAGAACATTCTCCAACTGTCGTAGGCTTCAGCAATGTCCTCTCCTACGAATGACACTTCTTCATCAGGAAAATACGTTTTTAGTGGTTTGTATTCTCCTCACACAGGATTTTCAACAAGATGGTCTGCCCATGCTTGTCTTTTGACCGCCTTCTGAGTTACATAGATGATATCAAACTCACTTAACAATATCTGCCACTTGGCTAAATTCTCAGTTTGTATGGGCTTTTGAAAGATGTACTTTAGAGGGTCCATCCTAGATATGAGGTATGTGGTATAGGCACAAAAGTAATGCCTCAATTTCTGAGTTGTCCATGTCAAAGCACAGCAAGTGCTTTCTAGTAGATAATACCGTGCTTCATAAGGTGTAAACTTCTTACTCAAGTAATGTATGACTTGCTCCTTTCTTCCTGTCTTGTCATGTTGTCCCAAAACACATTCAAAATCCCCATCTAATATGGACAGATAGAGTAGCAAAGGTCTCCCAGGTTTTGGTAGGACTAGGACTGGAGGTGTAGATTGGTATTCCTTTATTTTGTCAAAAGCCTTCTGACAATCCTCGGTCCAACTGGTTTCAGCACCTTTCCTCAATATTTTGAAGATGGGTTCACATATTACCGTGGACTATGCTATGAAGCGGCTGATGTAGTTGAGGCGTCCCAGGAAGCTCATTACATCCTTTTTGCTCTTTGGTGATGGTAACTCTTGGGTATCCTTAACTTTGGATGGGTTCAACTCGATTCCTCGACGGCCGACAATGAATCCCAACCGCTTTCCTGTAGGAACCCCGAATGCACATTTTGTGGGGTTCAACTTTAGATTGTACCTCCTTAGCCTGTCAAAGAACTTTCTCAAGTCTTCTATGTGATGTGCGACCCTCTTGGATTTAATGATGACGTTGTCAACATACACCTCTATTTCCTTGTATATCATATCATGGAAAATGGTCGTCATGGATCTCATGTAGGTAGCCCCAGCAAACTTTAGACTGAATGGCATCATTTTGTAGCAGTGCACTCCCCATAGTGTAATGAAAGCTGTTTTCTCTGGATCTTCTTTGTCCATCCAGATCTGGTGATAACCTGCGAAGCAATCTACAAAGGATTGGAGTTCATGCTTGGCGCAATTATCGATCAGGATGTGTATATTTGGCAGTGGGAAATCGTCCTTGGGACTTGCTCTGTTTAAATCTTGATAGTCAACATACACCCTTAATTTTCCATCTGTCTTTGGAACCAGTACAATGTTGACTAACTAGGTTGGGTACTCAACTTCCCTGAGGACTTGTCTTTGATCTGCTTAGTGACCTCCTCTTTGATTTTAAGGCTCATTTTTTGTTTGAATTTTCTGAGTTTCTTCTTTACCGGTGGACACATTGGGTTGGTGGGCAACTTATGAGCCACTATGGATGTGCTCAGACCGGTCATGTCATCATATGACCATGCAAAAATATCCTCATATTCTTTCAGGAAACGAGTGTATTCTTCCTTCTCTGACGATGATAAGTGAATGCTTATGCGAGTTTCTTTGATGGTTTTAGAATCTCCCAAATTGATTACTTCGATTTCATCCAGATTGAACTTAGGTTTGTTCTTAAAGTTCTCAATTTCTCTGACAACTTCTTCAGGTATTTCATCCTCTTCTTCTGAGTCACTATGCTTATATTGCGTTGTCTCATTACATGTCACAGTCATCGGTTCATCAGAAAAAGTAATAATAACACTGTAAAAGCACTACATAAAA
Source organism: Nicotiana tabacum (assembly GCF_000715075.1). Taxonomy (NCBI): domain Eukaryota; kingdom Viridiplantae; phylum Streptophyta; class Magnoliopsida; order Solanales; family Solanaceae; genus Nicotiana; species Nicotiana tabacum. Next base: position 117,212,810 of record NC_134082.1, read on the forward strand.
TGGGAGTAATTGCGGCGGTTAAGTTTGCGTATAGTGGCGGTTAAAAACCGCCGTAATTATCATTAATGGAGGCTTAACCACCCACCATAATCACGTCCTCCGGAAGGTTTAATACAATGGTTTCTTTAGAACCGCCGCAATATACAGATAAAACCGCCGCAATATGCATAGTTAAGACTGGCTACTGATTGTGGCACTTAGGAACCGCCATACTTGATATCTTTCAAATTATAACAGTTTATACTACCATAATTGTAATATATTTATTGTTAATTTTTTAATTCTACATTTAGATGTTTTTTACTGCACAAAATCCATCATAATACATAATCAAGTACCCATCATAGTAATTAACATAAATTATAGAGAATTCGATAAGCAAAATATTCATCATATTAAAACATAGGCACCCAAAATCCGTATCATCTAAGATTCAAGTTTAAGTTGGTGAGAGTTATTCACCAATTACAACACACAAAAAACATAATTTATCCTAACAATTACAATACAAGAAAAATATTGTTCATCCTAACAATGACTACTAATTGTCATTTGCTCCACTTTCGTCAAAGGATCTTCTTGGCCTAGTTGGTGACGGAACGCCATCTCCTAAATTGGGTGCCTGCATAAAAAAACTAATTAGTAGTGACAAACCCATATCATACTAGTATTTTACAAATACATATAAAAAGTATAACCCCTACAAACATCGAACAAAAGTAATACAAATTTGCTATTTATGAATCATTATTATGAGAAATTGGCCAGCTGTTCAAAATATTTACTTCTAGCCATCTAAAATTCGGTGTTAAACATGAAATCCAGGGGAAAATATACTGTTTCATTCGGCAAAATAAGGAAAGTAATGCAAACAATTTCACACGCCCCACCCCTTGCGCCATTACATCTGGGGACAAGAAGGAAAACAAACAAACATCAAGGTTACTATGCTAAAATTGTAACAATATATTATTGATGCTTCCTCTCAACATTAGTGCTGGCTGCATATGGATTAGTTCATTTCAAATCCTCTAGTTAATGTATGAACTAATATTTCCGTGTTCAAATACATAATTTCCAGATCAATTCAATGTAGATGGGAGCTTAGGTACCTTATAGTACAATGCTTCATTTTCATACTCTTCTTTTTTTGGTGAGATATAAGTATCAAGTCGCGGGGAAAGTTTTTCTGGAAACTATAGCTACTGGACATATAACATGATTTCTACATTAACCTTTTGTTGTTAAATGGTTTCCTACTTCATACCTATAGAGCATAGCTCTATACTTCACAAAAATGAAATTCCACTATTCTTTGCTTCCCTATTATAAGAGAGGGATTCTCATATCACTTTGTTCTGCCTACTATCCTATAAATTCAAAGTAAAATATTTCCAGAAAGATGAATAGGACGTCCTACTTTAAAGGCAGAGAGAGAACATGATCAGGTCAAATAGAGACCTTATAACATGACCTATTTATAACTCACGGATTCCATTATTAGTAGAAAAATATACGTGAGAATATCATTTCCCCTAATAATAACTTCTAGCTGCTTTTCTCATAATAAACAAAATTATCTCATAACAGATTCCAATCTAACTTTAAACATATTGTCAAATTGAATGGGAAAACAAAGAAAAATAAGCACTTGTACCTGTGCAGGAGTCGAAAATAAGTGAGCAAACTCCTCGGGGATATTTCCAATTGTCATTTGAAATAAGCTAGTTAGCGCATTTAATTGTGATCTCATATTTGCCAACTCTTACACCCATTGTGGAGGTGGAGCACTAGCGTTAGATGAGCTCATATAAGAACAACTACCTCAGTGTGATGTTTGCTTGAATAATATAGTTGGAACTGCACCCATGCCTAAGCCTCGAACACGGCCAGGGTGCTCGGGACCGAAGACTATACCAAGCGCATCATTCGGTAAAATTTCTGCCGGATTTTCTGGCCTTTGTCTTCGAATTTTTTCAATTCTTTCCTACACGAGGGATAAAATATAATTATAAAAGGAGCGAATTAGATTTTAGGAATTTAACTATAGTCATAAAAAATGGAGAAAAGGAAAGTATAAAACAATTATAAAAGTAACACAACTGACTTTGAGAATAAGGAGACTTGAACTTTAAGGAAGCTTTACTACACAAAAATCCCCATAAAGCTGCTGCATATTTAGCAAATGCACATTTTGGCTATTTTAAACACATGTTGTACAAGAATAATGCAATTATGTAGCAAAGAATAAGTTGTAGTGAAGTAATGAATCTCAGAATGTTCACTGACTAACAAAATCTTATCTCATTATTTCCTCTGATATTTTGCAGTACTAAAGGCATTGTTTGTTTGTTAGGTCATGCAGAAATAGTTTAGTTTAGTTTTAGAAATGTGGTGTCTCAAGAAGCTACAATTGCCTTCATTATTGTCATCTAATTTGGCTCTCTTAGTTTTTATCCCTTTGGTTCTGGTTTCAATTCTTGCTTGTACATTATTAGGTAGTTCTTTTGTGTCATCATTTTCTTCTTCTTCTTGGAATGGGATTAAGTCTGTTGGAATTTTGACCTCTTATTCTTATCTCATTGTGTCATCATCTCAGAATGTTGATTGACTAACAACAGTTTCATATATTAAAATAGCTATATATGAAAGACTAAAGCACCAAATAATACTTACCCCAATCTCCCTAGCTCGATCATTCACATAACTCCCATCTTTCCTCTTATGAGTCTCAGTCCACACTTTGCCTCGATCAACTTCTTTCCCCATTTTCTTCTGAAATTTTAGAAAAAGTAAACTAAGTTAATTAGGAATATATTAATATACAGAACGTATCAGTAAGTATGTCATATTAAACTACCATCAAATCCCTTCTTCTAGCCAGACTCATAGCACCACTAGTATGAGGAAGTGTTTTGTCCTCGAATCCGTTGATTTCTCAAGCAAAGCGCCTACGAGTCAAAATAGGAGAATTTTTGTTACATATAAAAAGCGACAAAAGAAATAGTATAGATGTTATGTTCTATGGACTTAAAGTTCGTGTAAAAATATTTATACAATATGGCCACTTAAAGGACACTTGCAGGTCTATATAATACGCATTTATTGTGACGACCCGACCGGTCGTCTTAAGAATTAATGCCCCAATCCCCTATTAACTGCTTTCCCCATGTTTATTTCTGCTAATGTGAATTGTCGGGATGTTCGATTTTGAATTTCTGTGAGTTTCAGGACACTTAGTCCGTAAATGAGAGCTTAAGTGTTGGAAAGTTGACCGAAGTTAGAACAGTGTGAAGACGGCCTCGAAATGGAAATCCAATGGTTTCTTTAGCTCCGTTGGGTATTTTGGGATTTGGAGCGTGTTTAGATTGTATTTTGGAGGTCCGTAGCTAATTTAGGCTTGAAATGCCGAAAGTTAAATTTTGGAAGTTTCCGGTCTGATAGTGAGATTTTGATCCGAGGGTTTCAATAGTTCCGTCATGTCATTTGGGATGTGCATGCATAATTTCAGGTTATTCGGAGATGGTTTGGTTGGGTTTTTGATCGAAAGCGTATTTTGAGGAAATTTGGAGTTCTTAGGCTTAAATCCTTGATTAATCTGAGGTTTTGATGTTGTTTAAGTATTTTAAGGATTGGTACAAGTTTGAATAAGGTATTAGGTGATATTGGTGCTTTTGGTTGAGGTCCAGAGAGCCTCGGGGTGATTTCGGATGGTTGACGGGAAGGTTGAAGAAGTATTGCAGTAGCTGTAGCATTGCTGCTTCTGGTATTTTTGTATCTGCAGCTTAGGGACTGCAGATGCGGTGCAGCAGAAGCGGCTTTGGGTCGATTCTTCAGAAACCGCAGATGCGGTGAGAGGCTCGCAGAAGCGGAACGGCTCCTGTGGTTAAAGGTCCACAGATGCGGAAGCTGGCATTTTAGTGAGAGTCGCAGATGCGATATTTTTTCCGCAGAAGCAGGACCGCAGATGCCGTCCTAGGGCCGCAAATGCGGTAATCGCTGGGCAGAACATATCAATAGTTGCCTTTGCAAAATTGAGCCTTCTTCCACCATTTTCATCCGGGTTTGAAACTTCTAAGAGAGATTTTTGAGGAAAACAAAGGGGAATCACTTGGAGGTAACGTTCTTGACTTTATAACTCGTTTTCATGTGATTAAAGACCTAATTAGTGGTGAGAAATTTGGGAAAAATGGGTAATTAGGGCTTGGGTTTAAGAGGCCTTTAAATGAGGATTGGATGGGACATTTGGACTCTGATTTCAGTATTCTTGTAATGTGTAGACTCGTGAGAGTACCAGATTTCTAAAATTGTAAATTTCACCCAATTCCGAGACGTGGGCCCTAGGGGAATTTTGGTCATTTTACATAATTTCGCGTATTAGCTTAGAATTAAATTGTAGAATCAGTTACTTGAAGTGTTATTTACATTATATAATTGAATTGAAAAGATTTGGGCCATTTGGAGTCTAGTACTCATGGCAATAGCGTGGTTTCAGGTTGATTTTGAGCCGGTTCGAGGTAAGTGGCTTGTCTAACCTTGTGTGGGGAGCCTTCCCCTTAGGATATGATATTTGATAGTTAATATGCCTTGTACGTGAGGTGACAAGCGCGTACTTGAGCTAATTGTTGAAAATCCGATTTTACTTTAAGTATTTAAACTGAGTTCCTTTCTTACCTATTTTTATTCTACTTGCAAACTTAGCCTGTGTTAGTTTAGAAAAGTATACTTAGTTAACTTAATTGCCTATTTGCTTAAACTGCCTTAATTGCATTGCGTGAAGCATGTTAGGCTAGAATTAACTGTATACTTATTACGAACTTGGGATTTATTTTAATATTCTTGAGCTACTGTTGTGTGTTTTAATTTGGGACTACGGGACAACATCCCGGGAGATCCCCTGCACGTACTTATGATCTGGACTGAGGTGCGGGATACCAAGAGATCCCTGACATGGGTGTTGAGGATACCAAGAGATCCTCGGGATACCATGTGATCCCTAGCATATATATTGAGGATACCAAGAGATCCTGGGGATACCAATAGATCCCTAGCATATTTATTGAGGATACCAAGAGATCCTTGGGATACCAAAAGATCCCTAGTGTACATATTGAGGATACCAAGATATCCTCGGTATACCAAGAGATCCCCGGTTATTATCCTTGCTGTGAGCGGTATTTTTCCTTGTGTTATGCCTTTATTTCTGTTTCTGTTATTGTACTTTTATCATACTATATAGATTCTTATTGTAGATTCTCATTTATACTATTTATCTTATCCTGTCATGTTTATTATTATTTACCTCAGAAGGGCCCTAACCTTCCTCATCACTACACGACCGAGGTTAGGCTTCGCACTTACTGAGTACCACTGTGGTGTACTCATGCCCTTTCTACACATATTTTTCATGTGCAGATCCAGGTACCTCTACCCAGGCTTATCATCTTTGAGGTAGGGAGATCTTTCGGAGACTTCGAGGTACATCTGCCGCGTTCGCAGACCAAAGAGTCTCTATCTTTATTCTATCCTGTAGTGTTAGCCTTTCTATCTTACTGTTGATGTAGACATTCTGGAGATTAGAGCACTTTACTGTATTTCTTCTAGCTTCTGTTCCCGTGAGTTTCCCGATTTTGGGATAGTATTTTAGAATTTTGAGATATTGTGTTGTATATGCCAGGCAAAATTGTATATACTGTTTTCCTTTCAGTTATTCTTGGCTTTTAAGTTATATTTCCGCAAGTCTTCCATTTATTTTCTGCACTTGTTAGGCTTACCTAGTCGTCGAGACTAGGTGCCGTCACGATAGTTCACGGAGGGCAAACATGGGTCATGGCAAGTTGGTATCCGAGCCCTAGGCTCATAGGAGTCACGGAACACAAGCCGGTTTCTTAGAGTCTCGCTGATCGGTACAGAAATGTCTGTACTTATCTAGAGAGGCTATGTAACTGTTAGGAAAATTTCCACTTTATTTGATTCCTTGTTGACATCACAATTCTAAACTTTTGTCTTCTATTCTCTCACAGATGATGAGGACACGTGCTACTCGAGATGATCAGGCACCCGTGCCCCTACTGCAGCCGTCAGAGGCTAGGGTAGAGGCCGAGGACGCACCCGTGGTGTAGCCAGAGCACCTGCGGCTGCCGCTGAGGTACCACCAGCAGGAGTCTAGGCGCCTGACATGCCTACTACTACTACTACTACTACTCCATCCCTTCAGAAGACTCTGGCACAGTTCATGAGCATGTACACCACTTTGGCTCAGGCAGGGTTGCTTCCCCTTGCTACAGCTACATCCCAGGCCAGGGGAGGAGCACAAAATCCCGCCTCCCCCACTCCTGAGCAGCGAGTGCATGTTGAGTAGGCCCCTGAGATTATTCCTGTACTGCCTGCAGTGCCAGTTCAGCCCTAGGGCATGGCAGCGGCTTCCGAGCAGGAGCAACTGAGGCTTGAGAGGTTCAAGAGGTACAAGCCCCTGAGTTTAGTGGTCTAGCATCGGAGGATGCTCTGGGATTTCTTGATGAGTGTCACCGTATTTTCCATACTATGGGTATCTCAGGATCGAGCGGGGTTTCTTTCACTACTTTCCAGCTTCGAGGAGCCACCTATGATTGGTGGTGCACCTATGAGTTAGATAGTCCAGATGAGGCTACTTCACTGACTTGGGCTTAGTTTTCGAATTTGTTCCTGAGAGAGTATGTTCCTCAGAGCCTCAGAGATGCATGGCGCGCAGAGTTTGAGCATTTGCGCCAGGGTGCTATGAGTGTTTTAGAGTATGTTGTCCGTTACACCAGTTTGGCTAGGCATGCACCATCCTTGGTTGCTATTGTTCGCGAGAGGGTTCACCAATTTATTAAGGGGCTTATTCCCAACATCAGGTCTAGCATGGCTCGTGAGTTAGAGATGAATATTTCTTATCAGCAGGTGGTGAGCATTTCTAGGAGCATTGAGGGTATACATGCTAGGGAGAAGGAGGAGAGGCAGGACAAGAGGTCTCGAGAGTCGGGCCATTTCTTAGGTGCCCGTGCCCCAGCTTCAGGTCGTCATGGTAGGGGTTATATGAGTCGCCCCATTCATTTAGCTCTTCCAGCAGCCAGCAGTGCTCTAGCTCCTCCTAGGCCTCAGGCGCATTATTATGCACCTCCGGTTTCTAGCACGCCTCATGTGCGGGGTGCTTTCAACGGTCAGTCTAGCAGACCTAGACCGAGCCTGTCACAGCCACCACGTCCTCCCAAAGCTTGTTTTGAGTGTGGCGACACCCGCCATGTGGTGAGGGATTTCCCTAGACTTGGGAGGAGTGCACCCCCACCGACTTCTCAGTCACAACATGCCCCGTAGAGTTCTAAGGCTATGGTTACAGCTCTAATTGCTACCCCACCTGCTCAGCCAGCTAGAGGTGGAGGTCATGGAGGTAAAGGTCGCCCTAGAGGGGGAGGCCAGGCCAGATACTATGCCCTTCCTGCCTGTACCAAGGTTGTTGCCTCTGATTCTGTCATCACAAGTATTATATTGGTTTTTCGCAGAGATGCATCGGTTCTATTTGATCCAGGCTCCACTTACTCTTATGTGTCTTCTTATTTTGCTCTGCATTTGGGTGTATCCCGAGATTCCTTGAGTTCCCTTGTTTATGTTTCTACTCATGTGGAAGATTCTCTTGTTGTGGACCGTGTTTATTGATCATGTTTGGTTGCTCTTAGTGGTTTTGAGACCAAAGCCGATATATTGTTACTCAGCATGGTTGATTTTGACATTATCTTGGGCATGGACTAGTTGTCACCCCATTATGCTATTCTTGATTTTCACGCCAAAACCGAGACAATGGATATGCCAGGTGTACCGCGTGTTGAGTGGAGAGGTACCTTAGATCACACTTCCAGTAAAGTTATTTCTTTCCTTAAGGCTCAGCGTATGGTTGAGAAGGGGTGTGACGCGTATCTAATTTATGTGAGAGATGTCAGTATCGATACCCTTTCAGTTGATTCAGTCCCTGTAGTACGGGATTTTCCCGATGTGTTTCTAGTTGATCTTCCAAGCATGTCGCCTGATAGAGATATTGATTTTGGCATTGATCTGTTGCCAAGCACTCAGCCCATTTCTATCCCTCCATATCGTATGGGTCCTCCTGAGTTGAAGGAGTTGAAAGATCAATTTCAGGAATTGCTTGATAAGGGTTTTATTCGGCACAGTGTTTCACCTTGGGGTGCTCCTGTCTTGTTTGTGAAGAAAAAGGATGGTTCTATACGTATGTGTATTGATTATCGCCAGTTGAACAAGGTTACGGTGAAGAACCATTATCCTTTGCCTCGTATTGATGATCTGTTTGACCAACTTCAGGGCGCACATGTGTTTTCTAATATTTATTTGCACTTAGGTTACCATCAGCTAAAGATTCGGGAGCCAGACATATCGAAGATTGCTTTCAGGACTTGGTATTGTCATTACGAGTTCCTTGTTATGTCATTTGGGCTGACCAATGCCCCAACAACCTTTATGCATTTAATGCAGAGTGTGTTCCGACCGTATCTTGACTCGTTCGTCATTGTCTTTATTGATGACATTTTAGTGTATTCCCAGAGTCGGGAAGATCATAAGTAACACCTGAGGGCTGTGCTTCAGACTTTGAGAGAGAAGAAGTTATATGCTAAGTTCTCGAAATGTGAGTTTTGGGTGGATTCAGTGGCGTTCTTAGGTCACGTGGTATCTAGTAAGGGTATTTAGGTGGATCCGAAGAAGATAGAGGCCATGCAAAGTTGGCCTAGACTATCCTCAGCTACAGAGATCCATAGTTTCCTTGGCTTGGTAGGATATTACCGTAGCTTTGTGGAGGGCTTTTCACAGATCACAGCCTCTATGACCAGATTGACCAAAAGGGTGCTCCGTTTCAGTGGACGGAGGAGTGTTAGGTGAGCTTTCAGAAGCTCAAGACAGAATTGACTACAGTCCCAGTTTTGGTATTACCTTCTGGTTCAGGATCTTATACGGTCTATTGTGATGCCTCCAGGGTTGACCGCGGAGCGATGTTGATGCAGGACGGTAGGGTGATTTCCAACGCGTCCAGACAATTGAAGATACATGAGAAGAACTACCCTGTTCAAGACCTTGAGTTAGCTGCCATTGTTCACTCCCTGAAGATTTGGCGCCATTATTTATATGGGGTTCCCTGTGAGATTTATACTGACCATCGGAGCTTGCAGCACCTGTTCAAGTAAAAGGATCTAAATTTGTGCTAGAGGAGGTGGTTAGAGTTGCTGAAGGACTATGACATCACTATTTTGTATCATCCAGGCAAGGCTAATGTAGTGGCTGATGCCTTGAGTTGCCGGGAAAAGAGTTTGGGGAGTTTGACATATTTACCAGCATCGGAGAGGCCTATGGTGATGTATGTTCATGCCTTAGCCAGCTAGTTTGTGAGATTGATCTTTTGGATCCCAGTCGGGTTCTAGCTTGCATGGTTTCTAGGTCTTCCTTAGCTGACCGTGTTAGGGAGTGGCAGTATGATGACCCCCATTTGCTTGTCCTCAAGGATAAGGTTCAGCACGGTGATGTCAAAGATGTGACTATTGGTGACGATGGGGTATTGAGGATGCAGGGTCAGATTTGTGTACCCAATGTTGATGGGCTGCGAGAGTTGATTCTAGAGGAGGCCCATAGTTCGCGGTATTCCATCCATCCGGGTGCCGCGAAGATGTATCAGGATTTGAGGCAGTACTATTTGTAGAGGCAGATGAAGAAAGATATAGTTGGATTCGTTTCTCGGTGTCTCAACTGTCAACAGGTGAAGTATGAGCACCAGAGACCTTGATTTCAGGGTATTCGGAGATGGTTTGGTTGGGTTTTTGATCGAAAGCGTATTTTGAGGAAATTTGGAGTTCTTAGGCTTAAATCCTTGATTAATTCGAGGTTTTGATGTTGTTTTATGTGTTTTAAGGATTGGTACAAGTTTGAATAAGGTATTAGGTGATATTGGTGCTTTTGGTTGAGGTCCCAGGGGCCTCGGGGTGATTTCGGATGGTTGACGAGAAGGTTGAAAAAGTGTTGCAGTAGCTGTAGCATTGCTGCTTCTGGTATTTTCGCATCTGCGGCTTGGGGACCGTGGATGCTGGGCTGCAAAAGCGGCTTTGGGTCGATTCTTCAGAAACCGCAGATGCGGTGAGAGGCTCGCAGAAGCGGAACCGCTCTGCAGATAAAGGTCCGCAGATGCGGAAGCTGGCGTTTCAGTAAGATTCATAGATGCGACATTTTGTCTGCAGAAGCGGGACCGCAATGGGGTCCCAGGGCCGTAAATGCGGTTATCGCTGGGCAGAACATATAAATAGTTGCCTTTGCAAAATTGAGCCATTCTTCCACCGCTTTCATCCGGGTTTGAAGCATCTAAGAGGGATTTTTGAGGAAAACAAAGGGGAATCACTTGGAGGTAACGTTCTTGACTTTATAACTCGTTTTCATGTTATTAAAGACCTAATTAGTGGTGAAAAATTTGGGAAAAGGGGTAATTAGGGTTTGGGTTTAAGAGTCCTTTAAATGAAGATTTGAGGGGTCATTTGGACTCCGATTTCAGTTTTCTTGTTATGTATAGACTCATGAGAGTACGAGATTTTTGAGACTGTAAATTTCACCCGATTCTGAGATGTGGGCTCGAGGGGCGTTTTGGTCATTTTACATAATTTTTTGTATTAACTTAGAATTAAATTGTAGAATCAGTTACTTGAAGTGTTATTTACATTATATAATTGAATTGAATATATTTGGGCCATTTGGAGTCGAGTACTCATGGCAAGAGCGTGGTTTCAGGTTGATTTTGTGCCGGTTCGAGGTAAGTGGCTTGTCTAACCTTGTGTGAGGACCTTCCTCTTAGGATATGATATTTGATAGTTGAGATTCCTTGTACGTGAGGTGACTAGTGTGTACTTGAGCTAATTGTTAAAAATCCAGGTTTACTTTAAGTATTTAAACTGAGTTCCTTTCTTACCCATTTTTATTCTACTTGCAAACTTAGCCAGTATTAGTTTAGAAAAGTATGCTTAGTTGACTTAATTGCCTATTTGCTTAAACTCCCTTAATTGCATTATGTGAATCATGTTAGTCTAGAATTAACTATTTACTTGTTACGAACTTGGGATTTATTTTGATATTCTTGAGCTGCTGCTGTGTGTTATAATTAAGGACTATGGGACGGCATCCCGGGAGATCCCCTGCACGTATTTATGACCTGGATTGAGGTGCGGGATACCAAGAGATCCCTGACACGTATATTGAGGATACCAAGAGATTCTCAGGATACCAAGAGATCCCTGGCATATATATTGAGGATACCAAGAGATCCCTAGTGTACATATTGAGGATACCAAGAGATCTTCGGGATACCAAGATATCCCCAGTTATTATCCTTGCTGTGTGCGGTGTTTTTCCTTGTGTTATGCCTTTGTTTATGTTTCCGTAATTGTACTGTTATCATACTGTATAGATTCTTACTGTAGATTCTCATTTATACTATTTATCTTATCCAGTCATGTTTATTATTATTTACCTCAATAGGGCCCTGACCTTCCTCGTCACTACCCGACCGAGGTTAGGCTTAGCACTTACTGAGTACCGCTGTGGTGTACTCATGCCCTTTCTGCGCATGTTTTTCATGTGCAGATCCAGGTACCTCTACCCAGGCTTATCACCCTTGAGGCAGGGAGATCTTTCAGAGACTTCGAGGTACATCTGCCGCATCCGCAGACCATGGAGTCTCTATCTTTATTCTATCCTGTAGTGTTAGCCTTTCTATCTTACTGTTGATGTAGACATTCTGGAGATTAGAGCACTTTACTGTATTTCTTGTAGCTTGTGTTCGCATGAGTTTTCGGGTTTTGGGATAGTGTTTTAGAATTTTGAGATGTTCTGTTGTATATGCCGGGCGACATTCTATATATTGTTTTCCTTTTAGTTATTCTTGGCTTTTGAGTTATATTTCCGCAAGTCTTCCATTTATTTTCCGCACTTGTTAGGCTTACCTAGTCGTCGAGACTAGGTGCCGTCATGACAGTTCACGGAGGGCGAACGGGGGTCGTGACATTTATTAAGTAGTAGTAACCAAGAATAAAGGATATGTAACACAGTTTAATATACTGTGTGTCAATTAGACCCTAACTAGACATACTATGAGGTTTTCTAATAATTCATTGGCATAGCATTAAACTTTTTACTTCTGTTCAGGTAATCTGTCTATTTCATCCCACTAGTTATACAACCAAATTATTGACAAAGAAATCAACTACCATCCTTGTGTCAAACTTCCAATTTCAGTGCCCATTTTTATAGGAAACATTATCTAGATATCAATATGAGATTCTGGTACTATCCCTTATCTAAGAGCAAGTCGGTCTAGCTTCTTACTCATTCACATTTCCCACGCAGTTCCTCCAGATTTTGAATGTATCAAGAACGTTTGTCTTCGATTATCTAGGAAACTACTTAACAGAGTAGATTACTTTTACTTTATTTTAAGTTTTAATTCATAGACTATTCGCACAATATCTTGAATGATGGGTAAGAAGAGAAAGTTATCATATAATAGTTGCCCAACTAGATTCTAAAACTAGTAATTTCTTTCTTGAATATATATAAGAGCTTCTGAAATCAAAGATACATGCTGACACTATGTACACTTTCCTCTTCCATCTTTCTGGTTACAGAAACCACATACAGAAAGGATGTATTCTTCTTGAAAATTGAAGATTTTTTTTCCTACTACCTCTTAGGGTGCTTGCTTTATTTCTGAGTATATGTTCAATAGCTAGAACCTCTTATTTTATGACTTATAATCCAGCAGAGTGTGAAAGAGAACTTTGTTGACTAATTCAAAATCAAAATCTCTATATGGACTTTACCATAAAGTGGTACACTTGTATTATTTTAGCATAAACTTGCATGAAACAAAGAAGAGCAAGAAAAGGAAGAAGAAGAAGAAGGGAAAAAAAGAGAAGCCACAATAGTGCAGAGAAGAAGCAACAGAGACAAACAATAAAAGAAGAAGCCACAACTGTGGCAGAGAAGAAGCAACAAAGACATGCAGTGAAATAAGAAGAAGAAGAATATGAACCTTTGTTTCCTCTTTGAACCAATAGTTAACATACAATGCCCATTGGCCCATGGGAATGCTTTCTGGAGCATTCTTAATGATATCTTCTTTGGTCAATAATGGATCCTCGGCCTCATGCTATAGTTTAAGCCTGAATTCCTTCCACTTTTTGTTAAGCGAATTGTTAAGCCAACCTTTTATCTTTTTCTGATCACTCCTAAAGAAAAATCGAGACTTGACAAAAATAATATATGTTAGTTTACTGCTAACAGAGTTTCCAATCAACAACACATCAACTCTTTCAAACAAAAATCTAAGTAAAACAACTATAACATACAAACTAAACAAAAGAATTAAAAGGCATTACCAATACGAAATCATTAACAACACGATACACAAAAGTTTTAGGCATTAATGCCCAACTCTCAAAGCCAATTGAAAAGTAGCGAGGATTTGTAGCAAGCTCCCCCCAAAAATCCTGCAAGAATGTTGGCTGATTTTCCAATAGGTTGAGCAAACTCATCACATTCTATAATTATGCACGATCCATTCTCCAAGTTATGGACATCTTGAACCTTCAGCCTAATTGATTTTATCACTTGATGTTCATCTGCAATAAAATAAAGACCATATTAAAATATTAATCGCGGAGTTAATTTTATAAGTGAATCCAAAAATTGCTTAACACCAACAACCCAACCAAGAGGCTTAACATCTTTACTATTTTTTAACTACAAACACATGAATAGAGTGATTGCCCGTGCCACCCAATCTTCCATCACCCTAGTTTCCACTTCATTGGATGGAGAACATACAGTAAAGAAGTTACATGAAAGAACTAGGAATTAGAAATAACCAAAATGAGCAAGACAAGAATCAGAACCTCAAGCTTAGGGCCATCACCCCTTTCCTCCTACCAAGCTAATCTACAATAAATGTAATGGCTTAGGCTTCTCTGTTGCTCAAAAGATGGCAACGAAAAATTTCCCAGCTGAAATATGGAGCAAAGGCATAATCGGATCCCTCATCTTGCAAGAAATCAAGTACTTCAGTAACCTGGTAATAGGCTGTCATGATATCAGATATCTCTAGTAAGCCTCGACCACCTGCAGATGTGTGGCCTTAGCTAGAAGTTATGCCAGACAAAAGCTTTGGTTCATTGGCCACAAAACCCAATTAGAAAAAGAAAGGGAGAAATAACTCGTAACCAGCATGTGTTCCGTGGTAGAAGTTGCAGAATATATAATCGTCCACTAGCAATTTCTGGATTCACTTATAGGAACCTAAAGGCTACATACTTATAACGTTAACAACCCAAACACAAGGCTCCGACTCCGTGTCATCTATAACTCGTCTACGTCTAGTTGGTTGTAAAGAGACTCCATCAGATGATGAAGAAGCAATAACATTCTGTGACGAGACTCTATCAGATGATGAAGATAGAATGACATTCTATGACGAGACTCTATTAGTTGATGAAGATGGAACGACATTATGTGATGAAACTCTATTAGTTGATGAAGATGGAACGATGGGATGTGTATGATGTGAAGAAACTCAATCAGAAGATGAAGATGAAGCTTGAGTCTCAGATTGAGCATGTGATTATTGAGACTGAGTGTGTGATGACTGCTCTGGAGCAAGTGAAGATCTCCCTTTGATTGATTTGAATAGATTTTTCACCCGATTTTGCTTCGGCATCTCTGCATACATGATTGAACAAAATGACAAATCAGTAATATGCAATTTCAAAATATAGCCAACGAGCATTAAATTCAGAGGCATAAATTGCATTAAATTCTTCCCTGAGGTTTTATGCTCTAATAGATTAGATGATACACATTTCAGCCCATTGTTAGAACATTCAAGTAGAAATAATAGTAACAATGCAATCATCATTAAGTTGCATAGAATTATAGGTGTTCAGCAATAGCCAAGTATTTGGATCTAGATGTAAGCTCTGTATAACAAAAATCTGCTATAGTATAGACAAAGCTAAGAGAATCCAAAGACATAACATTAGAAACAGAATAAAAAAGAGAATGTATACACATGCAACATGACTCTACTTCTCTGTATAAGGAGCAACTTTAACTTGGTTTAAACCAAGCAATAAGAACAAGCAAATAAAACATAACGGAATCAAAACAGATAGAAACCAACTGAAATTTCATTAATAAAAGAAAGTAGCTAAATGAGTTGGCAGTGGGTCTTCAAATATGTTCATCTTCCCCAATCTCATCTTCAATATCGCATTCACCTAATACTTCATCAATTTCATCATCCTGAATTAAAATTAGATTATTCACATCATCAAAGAATTGATCTAACTCTTGCACTGAAAATGGTTCATTCTCAGGAACTTCATTCTCTCCTTCTCCCATTTCATATAAGTCTCTTGGTTTCAAGTGAACAACAGTACTCCATCCTTTATTCACCTCATCATCCATATAATATACCATTTGAGCTTGTGAAGCTTCAATATATGGATCATGCTCTTCACGATCACCAATGTGAATCAATTGTGAAAAATTAATAGAAGAAAATTCCCATGCATCCTTTCTAAACCCTCTATTCCTAGTTATGTCAGCCCATTTACACTTGAATAGTGTAACCCTAAATCGATAGTAGTTAAGCTCAATGATGTCTTCTAATTTACCATAATATGGCAAATCTGCTTGCCTCAGGTTTCCATCAGCACCACTAGCAATACAAGATGTGGACGAAGTACAAAAAACCCCACTGTTTTGTGTTTTCAACCCATGCTCTCGAGTTGTTGTCCGAAATTTGAACCCATTGATCTTAAATGAGGTAAATCTTCTAGCATAAGGTGCCGGACCATCTGCTAAAAACTTTAGTTCATCAGACATAATATTTAAAGTGTCTAGATTAACAATCTGAAATAAGAATGTAAAATGTGTTAGTCACAAATTTAAAATTATAAAATTCTAATACATTTGTAACCAACCTTTCGAGGAAACCAATCAATAAAGTCTTTACTAACTATCTTCTCTATCTCCGTATTTGAAGGCTTTCGACCCTTCCACCACCTCCGCACATAAGCTTTAAATTCACTAAATGAGATTTTGATATAAATATAACAATTAACACAAGTTTTTATGTATTTAATGCAAATTTAATTTAGATTTACCTTAAATACTCACTTAATGAATGACATGACTTGTGGACATTTTAGTAACACATATCGATGTGTTTGATGTTTTGCCATAGGTGACAACTCAAATGTTACAGCTCCTAGACCTTTACCAACTGGTGGGAAAATACTAGATGAATTCGCCGAGCCTCTATCCTCCGGAAAATCGTCAACACGGCTTGGACTATTAAATCTTGTCTCAATCCCTTCAATATATTGTGAACAAAAAGTAATAGCCTCTTTAGCTAGATATCCTTCAGCTATAGAACCTTCTGGTTGTGACATGTTTCGCACATAGGAGTTGAAGTGTCCCAAATAACTAAACAAAAGATCAAAAATTAGATGATGGATACAAATTAACATATATTCTTAATGAACAAGCTCCAATCAAGCAATAAAAAATATTGTTTACCTCTCGATAGGATACATCTACCGACACTGTTGAAGTCCCCCAAGTTTTGCTTCACCAGCTAGATGACAAGTTAAATGAACCATGATTGTAAATAATGTAGGAGGGAATAACATTTCCAGGTGATTCATGATGATAAAATATCGCGACTGGATCCTGTTAAGTTCTAAGGGACTTAAGCTTTTGGCACATATTTAATGGAAGAAAGAACTCAACTCTATTAATATTGCAGTCACCTTGTTTGGTAAAACACTACGTATGGCAATTGGTAACAAGTGCTACATGAGAATGTGAAAATCATGACTCTTCATTGACTTGAGCTTTTGTTGTTTCAAGTCGACACATCTTTAAATGTTGCTAGCGTATCCATCGGGAATTTTGAAATTCTTTAAAGTACGCAAAAATATGTCTTTCTTAAATCTACTTTTCTTTGAATTTAAAAGAGTGAACAAGGCTGGACGATAGCTTTCATTATCATCTGCCCAAAGTTCTTTCCTTATACCCATTTCTTTACGATCATTCTAAGCTTTAAGATTGTCTTTTGACTTTTCAGTATCATTGAGCAAAGTATATATCACATTCTCACACACATTCTTCTCAATGTGCATAAGGTCTAGATTATGACGTAACAAGTTAGATTCCCAATAAAGAAGATCAAAAATATGTTTCTCTTTCTCCACTGTTTTGGTCTATCTTCAGCAATAGTTTTTCCTCGAGTTATTTTACCTTTGGCATTTGACTCAAGTACTTTCCAAAAATTGGCATTGATTCCCTCAATTTGTTTCAAGATGTCTGACCCTGATAATGCTATTGGTGGCTCCCATTGCTCGATTTTCCCATTAAAACTGACACGCTGCAATCTAAATCGATGACCACTTTCAAGAAAATGACGATGACCCATGAAACACCATTTTCTACTATGTTTCAACCTGCAAGAGTCTGTTTCAAAGTTACACGTGGGACAAGCAAACTGAGTGTTTGTGTTCCATCCAGATAAGGTGCCAAGCCTAGAAAAATTACTAATCGTCCACATCAAGGCTGCTCGCATTTTAAAATTTTCATTATTTGAAGAGTCTAATGTCTACACTCCATCGTACCACAATTCTCTCAAATCTTGGATAAGAGCCTGTATGTCTATGTCATTTCCAGGCATTTGTTTTCATAGAATGATCATTGAAAGAATGAATGAAGTTTGTTTCATGCACTCCCAAGGAGGACAATTGTATGGAATAAGAACCACTGGCCAAATACTATAGTTTGTTGCCATTGATCCAAAAGGATTGAAATCGTCACTAGCTAGGCCTAGTAGTATATTTCGAGGATCTACAGCAAATTCAGGATGAAGCAAGTCAAATGCTTTCCAAGCCTAAGAATCCCTTGGATGCCTCATCAATCCATCTTGGTTACCCGCTGAAGAATGCCATCTCATTGACTCAGCAGTTTTAGAGCACATGAACAATCTCTGTAGCCTTGACTTTAGTGGAAAAGTAGCGCAAAATCTTTGCGGGCTGCTTCTTTTTATTGTCTTTCACCTAGATATCTTGCACTTTTTGCATTCTTGTAAACCTTCATCTTCCCCAAAATATAACATACAATCATTTGGGCAAACATGGATCTTGGTATAATTAAGGCCAAGTTTGTTGATGGTTTTCTTGGCCTCATAAATAGAAACAGGAATCTTGGCATCTTCAAAGACATCTTTTAACAATTCTAATATCATACTCATCGCTTTGTCAGTCATTCGGCACAAACACTTGATATGATACAATTTGACTAGAAATGACTATTTGGAATACTTCGTGCACCCTTCGTATAATGGTTGATTGCCATCTTCGACCAGTTTATAGAACTTTGCATATTCTTTATTAGGCATATTCTTCATCAAATATTTCTTCACTATTCATAGGATCACAAGACACACCAGGCTCATTGACATTGTTCCCCATGAAACCAAATGCATCGTTAATCAGGGTTACCATTGGATCTTGGAGATGCAGAGTTTCTTGTATGAAATGTGTGCTCTGAAACGTTTGTGGCATAGTTGCATTTGATTCTTCACCATGAAAATACCAAACTTTATTAGTTTTTGGAAAAGGCTTACAAATCAGGCGTTCTTCAACTACATTTCTTCTTTGCCACTTCTTAAAATTACATTTTGGACACGGACACTTAATTACACGCCCATCAATAGACCCATACTTAAAAGCAAAATCCAGAAATTTTCTAAGCCCATTCGCATATTCAAGTGTATTTCGTGGTTTGTTAATCCAAGATTTATCAATTGGCATGGTTAGAAAAGAAGATATGAGATAACATCACAATATCAAAATGAAAAAGCTAGTTCATAGCCACTATATGGAAATCAAAAGAATAGTAATCACTTAATCTCACTTTTTAACTTCTGAAGAATACATGGAAACTAAAGCGAGAAATAAACAAAGAAAAGAACATGTGCAACTTATTTAGGGAAAAACAAAAACTACAACATGCATGAATTATCCATATCATCAAAGTCACTTGTCTAGTGAAGTCTTCATTACTGTAATAGAGGAAAAACTAAATTTGTTTATACCATCAGCATGCATTATTTGATACATTTTCTCAACTCATAGCAAATACATGCAAAAAAGTAGGAAAATTGCACATGTAGCCTGACTGATGTTCACAAAACTTAGCAGGAAGAAAGAAAAAATCCTAATACATGGTTTCTAATGCTAACTTGGCTTAAACACAAAGAGAAAATGTAATAGGAAGACATATATTTGTTCAAAATTAATCAAACATGAGGTAGAGATAGAATTCCATAGTCATGTCTTTTTAAGAACTTAAACATAGGAGATAGAGAAGGGAGTCTACAACAATGATGGGAATAAAATGGTCTATCTTAATTACACAAAAGAACTGAACACAAAAATGATCAGTAGATAAACGCTTATGAGCATAACTTATTGCAGTAGAAGTGATATCATGTTAAAACATTGAAATAGTTAGACAATTTCTTCTTCTATTAGGAAGTACAAAATATTCCAGTGAATGGAAAAAGAAAGGATAGCTTGCATTCTAAATGTTGTTGAACTTTAGTAAGAAAAATCAATAATTTGAATGAGGGAAAAGACTGAAACTGAGATTCAAATGTTGGTTGGAAGACCGGAATACTAGCTGAACAATTATCTAAAGGAATGATATGGAGATGATAGAAGGGAAACTGAAAAACAATGCGAAAACATATCGACCCTGTCCTCTAAGCTCATGACAATCAAGTGTAGCAAGGAATAAAAGAATCAATAAGCTTTGATTTTCAACAAATATGAATTCAGAATGTATTACAGCTGCTCAAAAGAAAGGATAAAGTTAACTGACAAGAGCTATACCTATCAAATATAATTTTGTCGACGTCGATCCCAATAGCTTTACCAGCTGTTTTAGATTCCTTGGCTACTTATCGAGGCCATAATTGATATTTAGGTTAATATTAGCAGAACAAAAACTAAAAATGTCAAAATTTAAATAAACACAGACTTAATTGAATAGAAAATTAACAAAACTTGATACAAAAATAAACGGAAAAAAATAAAACTATTAGCAGAAATTGGCAGCTAAAATAGTGAGATCGACGGCCGAATCAATAAAATTGATTGCCAAACGGTAAAATTGATGGGCTTAAGCAGTGAATCGATAGCTAAAATCAGTGATTTAAACTGATCTTCGTCCAATACACACAGATGCACGCCTAAAATCAATGAAATCAATGGCTAAAACAGCAAAATCGAAACCTAAATCAGTGAAATTCATGGCTAAAATTAGTGGTTTAAACTGATATCAATCCAATACACACACATGCACGCCTTAAAATAGTGAAATCAACAACATTTTGGAAGGTATTACACGAACGACTTGAAATCGGAGACGTATTGAAGTGAGTATTTATCAGAAAAAGGGCTATTTATAGACTAATTCAAACACATTACCTTAAACGAGTTGAAATCTGATTTCCTTACATAAAAGATAAAGGATTTGGGAGAATCGTTAACGGATATGACCATCTTACATCATTTTAATCTCCTTAAACCTCTTATATTACAGTGATTTAATTTGGGAAATCGCTTGTTTAGAGAACGAGAGAGACTGTGTAGAGAGAGAGACAGAGAAGGTGTGTACCGTCTGTTTGGGGAGCTTTAGGTCTTTGAATGATATTTACATTATCATTAAATTTAATTCTAATATTTTTAATAATGTTACTGAATAATAACATTAAATATTAGCGGAAAAGAATTATTAAAAATTTCGTCTAATTAGTGGCGGTTTAGAACTGCCGTAATTGTAAAAAAAATGCCGGTTTAACATTGCGCACTAATGGCATCTGGAACGCTGCCATATTATGATAAATATTGCGGCGGTTTCGTTGAACTGCCATTATTTAATCGCCGCAATAATTCTATTTTTTTGTTGTGAAGAAAAATGTGAATGATAATAATCAATACTAAATAGCAATGCATTAATTAAATTTGAAAATATCTAAAATAGCTACGGCTTGATGACTCTAGCAATTATTTTGAAACAAAATGCGTCAAAATTATTGAAAATATCTTAAATGCCTAGCATGGCTATTAAAACAAGTCAAGCTAATTGCCAAGCTACCCAAGAACTCGGCAGGCCCGGGATGGTGTGCCAGTCCAATTCTCGAGAATAGCTCCATTCTCCACAGTCTGAATGGTAAGGCCTTCTTCCTCTTCCTCATCAACTATCACATTACAATCCATATTCTCCTCTTCTAGGAACAAGTTTCTCAACTCAGCCAAAGCTTCTTCCTCTGCAGATCCCCATATTGTATCAGCCTAGTAAAAAGTCTGACTCAGATGTGGCACTGGCTGCTCGAGAGGGTAATAAGGACCAGCCCATGGTGGCAACCAATCATTATATTCTTGCCAGGTGTATGGATATCCTAGCCTAAAAGTTGTGCCGTGACGTTTCAACTGTATTGGTTTGGTAATGCCCTGTAGTTTCTTCCCAAGCCCTTTGCCAGGTTCATACCCAGACTATGCCAGTATGTTTTCTTGCTCCACCACTTGTCATTCTCAATTGTGTTGACATGCTCAATGTGGTGATAAGTCTATCTACCTAGCCTTCTTCTATTTTCAATAACCAGAACTGTTTGATTGGTGTAAATGGGGTTACTTCCATCCATGTGGATGATTACCTCCTGATGGTTCCATTTGAATTTCACGGCCTGATGTAGTGCGGAAGCCACAGTCCCAGTGGCATGTATCCAAGGTCGTCCTAATAGAAGATTGTATGTAACTGATATATCTAGTACTTGGAACTCAACATCAAACCAAGTTCATCCCATCTGCAGACAAAGGTTAATCTCTCCAATCGTGACCCTTTGAGATCCATCAAATGCTTTCACGTTCATACTCCCTACTCGCATCTCACTAAAATCTTTGCCCAACCTTTTTAGAGTAATCAACGGACAAATGTTGAGGCTTGAACCCCCATCTATTAGGACTCTGGCAATGAATTTGTCTCAAACTGTACCGTGATATGCAATGCCCTGTTATGACTTAACCCTTCAGGCGGTAGTTCATCCTCGTGGAAGGTGATCTTGTGACTCTCCAGTACTTGCCCTACCATGTTGGCCATCTCTCCACTGGTGATATTGTTCGGCACATAAGCTTCATTCAACACCTTCATCAGAGCACTCCTGTGCGCCTCCGAATTTTGCAATAGAGATAGGATGGATATCTGGGCGGGTGTCTTGTTTTAATGACCGACGACAAAGTATTCTCTCGCCTGTACTTTCCTCCAAAGATTGTCTAGTCCAGTTTCAATGACAGGTTGTTTGGTAGCAGCCTCCTTTCTTGATCCTCCCAAATTTTCAGGTGTATAGATCCTTCCAGTTCTGGTCATTCCCTGTGCGACACCATATTCTTCCATCTTTGTTTTTCCCTTTCTCCTAGCTTCGACAATGTAATCCCAAGGTATGGCGTTGGACTTGAAAGTGGGTGTGGTTGCTACTATGACAGTGAAAGGTGTGGCCATTTCTACCTCAAATGGAATAGGTGTGGCTACAAGTGGTGTTACTTCTACCTCAAATGGAACAAGTGTGGTTGCAAGTGGTGTTACTTCTACCTCAAATGGAACCAATACGGTTACCTCAACCTCAACTGGCCGATGTACCTGGACCACAATAGGATTGAGCATGACTGCGGGCTTCTTAGGATCATCACCCTCTTTGATAAGTCCAATTGATCCCTCGGGATCCCACTCCTCATTTGTATCTATCACATTGATCCCTTCGCCCCTATGATATTTGCAGCGGATTGTTGCGGACATTGGGTGTAGCTTTCTTTGCCTATATGACCTTATTATCAATCAATGTCTGGATCTTATCTTTCAATGTCCGACACTCGTCAATAGTGTTCCCTTTCATACCGGAATGATATGCACAGGTTTTATTCGGGTTGACCCATTGAGATGAATTCTCCATCGCCACAACGAGAATAGGGGTGACATAGCAAGTGGCCTTCAACCTTTCGTACAGCTGGTCGATGGGTTCAGCAATGGCTGTGTACTGTTTAGGTGGTTTGCGATCAAAATTAGGTCGGGCTTTCTGGTAATTTTGACGGGTTGGAGGCAAATGGTATTAGGCTGGTTGTGTGTTATAAATGTGATAGGTGGTGGCGGGTTGAGAATATCTAGGAGGTGAAGGTTGGTATGTGGGTGTAGGTGTTTGATATGTGAGTGGAGATTTTGGGCCTTGGGCCACCATTACTGCCCCTACTTCTTTCTTCTTCGATATGCCATCTAATTGCAATGCTTTGTTTGTGGCCTGCAATGCCTCAAAATTTGTCACCATCTCGCTTTAATTACCCTCTTCAATCCTTTCTCCGATTTTGATGATATCAGAGAACTTATGGTTGTCAATAACCATTAGCCTTTCATAATACTGTGGGTCCTGTGCCTTGACAAATAAGTTGTTCATCTGTTCCTCGTCTAATGCTGGTCTGACCTTGGCTGCTTCCGACCTCCACTGAATAGCATACTCGCGAAAAGTCTCAGTTGGCTTGTTCTTTAGGTTTTGGATATAGAAGACATCCGGTGCATTCTCCGTATTAAACCTGAACTAGTCTATAAAATCTGATACCATGCTCACCCAATTGGCCCACTTCTTAGGATTTTGACTTATGTACCAGGGCATGAAATCTCCGGTAAGACTTCTCATGAAGAGCTTCATTCGAATCCTTTCATATTTTTCAATCCCCACGAGCTTGTTACAATAAGTTCTTAGATGAACCTTGGGATCACCCGTTCCGTCAAACATTTCAAACTTGGGAGGTTGGTAACCCTCTGGCAGTTCCACATCTGGTTGTATGCACAAATCCTCATAGTTCAGACCCTCTATCCCTTTACCTCCTTCAACACCCTAAATTCGACATGTCAACTTCTTGAGCTCCTCGGCCATGTTCTTGATGAGCAGGTCCTTCTCAACGGATTCTGGTGTATATGAGATTGGTTGAGTGGAGTTAGGTAGGGTCTCCACGTATATAGGGTTGTTTTGGTGGGTGCTAGGGATTTGGATGTAGTGGTCGTCGTTGGTCGAGTTTTGAAGATCGGGAATAGGTTATGGTGTGTTCTGAAGAGTGTGATAGGTAGTGGTTTGTGGGTACTGGGTTGGTTGATAATGGTGTTGGGGAGGAGTTGGTACCGATAGAGGATTGGGATTTTGAGGCGGTGTGGCATATTGATGGGATGCAGAAGGATTTTGTGGATGTTGGTTTGGTGTGTTTTGAGGAAGTATTGGGTTTTGGGCATTTTTGTTGGTTAACGTCTGGGATGTTTACGGTGAGGGAGAGGTTTGCCAAGTTGCGGACCTGCTCAAGTTCTCCTTGTAACTACAATATTTTTTGTTCCAATCGCAGGACCAAATCATTTTGGGTCGGAGTACTCCGACCGTCTGAAGTTTCAATATTCTCAGCATTTTCTTTTCGGATACCACTCAAATCATTCATCTTAGCTTTTCCTCTGCTTTTCGGATTACTCGGAGGAGGAGGAGGTGGAGGGCCTTTAGATCTGGTGTGATATGCTGACGATGCCAGTATGTGCGAACCAACTTTAGGGGATGGGAATAATAAAAATAAATAAAAGCAAAGGTAAACAAGTCAGTAAGAATTCTGAAATGTTTGCATTATTCAAAAACATATTGCAGGTATGTAAATCTGCGTCCTAATTTGGGAGCCTCGTTGTTCCCGAGGTAGGCCTAGCAACACATTGATTTGGAGAATTTCAGTGCCAATAATTGCCTCATTTCATTAATGTAAAAATAGATGAATCTAAAACGACACTAAATAAGATAAGTCACTGATGGCACTTGGCCTTATTACATTTGAAAAAAGTAAATAAACCTAATCTACTTGGTCCCCGAAGGATCTTCTCCAGGCTGGATGTTTTTGGCTTCGTCGATCAAATTCCCCAGTTCGTGCAGGTTCAGTAGTAGGTATGCCCTTGCTAAATGTCCTCCTTTACTTCCTTCGGTGTTCTAGCAATCGGTGACTCTCTTCCTCATTTTTCCCTCAAATTCCATCAGACTGTACTCCAGATATTCCAACCTTTCGCTTGATTTAACAGCTGTCTCCCTCCATTTATTAATTAGTTCCATATCGGTCTTGTGTCACTCTAGGTGCTCGGCCTCGGACTCGTGAGCTCTTTTGCGCAGTTTGTTATATTTCACATGTGTTTGGAAACTTCATCTATGACTCTATTTCCTTGACCAACCCTTCGCTCGAATATTCCTGCTATGTTATCTTCTAACCATGATGGGTAAAAGTACACATGAACAACATTATATCGATCTGGCTCGATGGTATCCTTTTCCACGATAATTTTCAAATGCCACATATGTTGAGCTTTACATTTGTATGGGATGTCATCATCCTGAAAATCTGCCGCTAATGACTCATTTTAGCAACTCGCAGTATGGCCTGTTTCCTGCCTGCATGTCTCATAACCCTGATGGGAGCATAAGGGTATATGCCCCTCAATCTGATAAGTACCAAGTGTAGAACATCCCTAGATCTTATGATGAAATCATCGGTAGGGAACCATTCGAACATCCATTGAACCTGATCCTCGGTCAAATTGCTGAAAAATTGCGCCCATCATATAGTATTTTCGAGTTGAGCAAACCTGTCTGGGATATAAGTCATTCTCTAAGGATTATGGAAAGCTATGTGATTATTCCATGGCCTTCGCGGAAGCTCTTGACGGTAATGACATTCTTGGAGATGCTCTAACAACCAAACTTGTAGCAGCAGATTACAACCTTCGAAGTATTTGTACCCGTTCTGACAATTCTCTAAGACCCGGTATATGTCTTTTATGATCATCGGGATAATGGTATATGTCTGCCCCTCGATTCCACCCATCAAGGTTTTGGTTACCATGGCCAGTCGGGTGTGGATTCTATCCCCTTGGATCAGGAATACTATCATACCCGAGAAGCAGACGATGAACATAAATACCCTACGGTGAATTCAACCCAAGGAAGTGATCGAGAATTTGTCATAAAAAACACGATAAGATCTGATGTGATAGTATCGTTCATAGAGGAAGTCGAAAGGTATGTAAGATTTCTTCAGGCACTCCAAATCTTTTTTCTTTTTCAGACGCATCACCTTCAGAAACCCCCTTGTAATGCCATTTTCCGGCACCAATAAACCAGGACTATCCCAAGTTAGCCCAGCGAATCACCCTATTTGTTCCAAGAGAGGGGACATTTCTATGTTTCCAAAGCGAAACACGGCTCTTTCTTTGTCCCAGAACATTGTGGCAGCTTCGATCAACATGTTGTTCGGCTGGAGGTCCAATAGAGAAGGCAAATTTCCCAAGATCCTTTTCACATGATTTTTATCACTTAATGGAAGATCCTCCCACCAATCTAGCAATAGTGGTGGTATGTTATGGACCATGTCGAACCTGGGGACATCGTGCCTCATTTTCTGCAAAACAAATATGGTTAGGTCCTTTCCCCCTCAAGATTCGACTATTTATACAACAATGATTAGCGTATTGACACTTATTTCTCCAAGATTAAAGCACAAAATCGTGATTGCGTCCGTTGGGATTATAAAAAACTCGGTTGACTTTTGGACGGGGCTTGTCTTAAAGGGTTATTATGTGGACAACATATTAACCCGGCTAGGTTTGACCATAATGCATGTACAATTAATCAGAGAAAGATTTCTATAGAGGTCTAGACTGGTACCCTCAAGTGGACAACATGAGAGGGAAAGACACAGAATCATCGACTACACCGCTGATCATCTAGTTTCACCGCAAATAAGCCTTTCCGAATTTAAAGGGTGATATATAGGAAGGGTGCAAACACTCATCAAGCATTGCTATAGGAATGATTACGCACGAGTGGAATATGATGTTGAGCATGATTTATGCAACAATAAATTATTTGCACGTTAAAAACGATAAATGCGATATTTAATAATTGAAAGACGTTTAAGAAAGAAAACAAGGAGACAAGTTAGTTTCTATAGTAAAGGAAATCGTAAGTGCTTGAAAATAGGCAATTAAATCCAGATAAAGGGGAAAGGGAAAGGGTGCACACACATTAACAAAATAAAGCATGCTTAAGAATAATTCACAAAAAGAAAGTTTGTTATGGTAAGAGCTTAATTATCCCCAGCGGAGTCATCATGCTGTCGCGCCCTCTTTTCCTTGCGGAGTCCGGGTTTCGACATGACATTTGGTACAACTCCTTTCCTTTTGGAATTGGGTAAGAGGTTTAAAGAGTTGCCACCTAACGGATTAAGGTGCGTTAGGGCATCTAGAACAAGTAAATCATGCAAACCAGTTTACATTTCCCGAGATTGGGTAAGAGCTCAAAATTACCTTGAGGGGAAGGTGTTAGGCACCCTTCGAGGTCTACAATGGTGGTTCCATGCAATACTCGGTAGCCTTCCCCAAATTGAGGTGTTACGTGTAGCATTAACGCATAGGTCATCATCTCCTTTACTACCCAAGTATCCTCCCCTTTTAAATTATTACATAAGCGTTCTAATTACATCCGGTACGTACCTTATCCGTGTACTACTCGTCCCTTACCTCTGGTCCTGGAGGTGTTTAGGACGTCTATTTAAGGCGGTTCTAGACTTACCTATGTTGTTTAAAAGGAGAAAACAAAGCGACAAACAAATATCAAGTAGGATTGTCACATAAGAATTAAGTGGGCTCAAGTTAACCTCCACAAATAGACAAGCAAATGCACGCTGTTCAAACAAGCAATTTTGAATAATTTTAGGATCCTATTGGCAGGATATCTAAATGAGCACAAACAGAATATACAACGGTTCTATTAAAATTAGCAGACGAGTAACTATCAGTTTGCCTACTGATTTTCTTAATACTCTGAATCCGGGCATATTTCAAACAAGCAATCACAATTTTTAGACCCAGAATTTTAATTAACCTACAAGCTTGCCTAAGTGATAGTCGGGAAGAACCCTATAGACATGGTATCTGAGCTGTAAACTAGTTACTGATTTTAACAGGCAGATTTTATCTTTAAATCCTATAGGCATGCTTTCTAAGTGCTGAAATGGGTTACAAGCATTATTTTTTGTAGACATGATATCTAAACATAGAAACTGATTTTTTACACTTACTTCCTATAGGCATGATGTCTAAGTGTCAAGACTGATTTATATGTATTTCCTATAGGCATGATATCTAAGTGTTGAAACAGTTTTTACGCTTATTTACTATAAGCATGATATATAAGTGGGTAAAGGCGTTAACAAGTTTCCAAGCAAGTTCCATAAAGAAGAACCTTGAAACATGATCTCTAATGCACACAGGGAGATTTTGGAAATATGGTTCTTTGATGCAGAATTGACTAACTACACGCAGGATTTCGAGGATGCAAAGTATGAAAATCCAGGATTATAAATAATGAAATAGGTCCTATAGGCATGATTTCTAATGGTATGCACATTGGGAGTCACAACAACCTACATGCATGATTTCTACCCGAATATGATAAAAGATATATAAAAATCCCTCCCCAGCCTTTACTAATAGCCCCATATATGTTTTTACAAAGATTATTACATTATTACAGACCAATATGAAGGAATTACAAAAAACTATCTATAACACCATAGGGAGCCTTGGTAGGCCCAACATCAACCAGGAAGCCAAGCCTTCAAGCAAATCTGATGTCCCCAGGTAGTTCGTAATACACAAAATGGGCTTCTGGTGTGTCAAAGTTCCTTAGAAACTCAGGGACCCCGGACAATGCTCACACTAGAACCTTTCTAAGAAAATAGTTTTGTAACAGATTGGAAGGCCAGCCACAGTGTGTCAGAGTTCGGAGGAGTCTAATGGACCCTAAGCAGTGCTCACATTAGGGGTGGGAGGACCCTAGATAACTAGAAGTAGAAGTTTGAAAATAGTACATGAGGGTAAGGGGTAGTTTTAGAAAAAGAGTCTAATTTTTAGAAGCAGATATATTCAAATTACAAGACTACAAATAGAACAAAAACCATATTATAGAAAATTGGTTCAGACATAGACACTAGTATTTGAACCATCACAACAAGAACAAGAACGCTTAAATTGCAGACAGGATTAAATAGGTTCTGCATAGAGCATACAATTGGATCAAACAAAGTTTTACATTGCAAGAAGTTGACTTAACTATCACTAGGTGAAACCATATAAACATATATTAAGCAGAGAGAAACATGTTAAAGTTAAAATGACTAATCAGATAGACATACAGAATATGGTGGGGTAGTAGGAATTAAATATGCTAGTTTCAGAAACAAGCAAACAAGTGTCATGAATCAAACAGAAACATGCTAAGGTAAACTAACTATAGTAGCACATAGAACAGGACAGGAATTAAGGCATGCTAGTTAAGGTGGCAATAAATGGGAAAACATAGGGCAAATAGAATCATGTCGAGGTCTAATTACATAGCATATAGAAGAGAACATGATAACAGAAATGGAGGCATATCAGTTAAGGAGATAGAAAACAGGAAGGTGAAGACAAATGAAATCCATGAGTCTAGCCTTGGCTTTCAGTCGGCTAGATAGTGCAGCAATTCAAAGAAACTTAAGTTGTGGAAGTGTGTAAGTAAGAGTTGTGTGTGGGTGTTTTTCTCTGTTATTCTGTGTGTTTAAAAAAAAACAGAATAGTGAGGTTTATATATAATTCAGCAGAGTAGAACAAATAAGGCAAAGAAAATTAAGAGTTCACAAATAAGGTATACAAATCATTTAACCAGTTAATTAAGGCTAAACCCAATCAATCAATACGACAGAATCTGGGAAATATCCTTTAGATTAGGGAGAATCAATTAACATGCAAGATTGAAGTTTAATAAGGTAAGAAATAAGTCATAGACCATTTATAGGCCGGTTAGAACAAATGAAAACCTAGAAATCAGGCCAGTAGCATAATTAAAGAAGGCAATACCAATTATAAGTCACATATAAGGAAAGACTAAATAAAAATCTTAGAAAGATACCAATATTAAAAAGAAAATATAATTTCAAACCCTAATTAGGCAAATAAATCAATTAATAAATTTATTTAACCGGGCCAAAGTGAACTGGCAAGAACAGTGAGACAAATAATCGAATAACGGAAAACTTTAAGCTTATCGAAACACAGAGATGAAACATAAAGCAAAGAAATTAGTCGAACAGTAAAGAAGAAAGGCCAGAGTTGAACCTTTAATCATTTTAAAACATTTGCAGAAGCTTAAAATATGAAACCCTAGTTCTTAGGGAAAAAGTAAAATTTGTAGATAATAACGGTAAAAACGAAAGGATAAGAGGTCGGATAGGGCCTAAGATCGAAGAGAAACCCCATGGATTGAAGGGGGTTCAGGTAACAGTGGGCTAGGGTTAGGGAGAGGTTAAGAGAAGAGAGGAAAAGGGGATTTAGGGGAGACAGTTAGAAAGGACGAACTAGGAGCCAAAATATTTACCGTGAAAATGGTAACAACAATTAAATTTGTAAATGGGATTTTAAAAATACGTGATTTTTATGGTAGTTGTTAGAGCAGATGATGCTAGGAATATGAAGTTTAATGATGAAATGCAAGCTAAAGTAAGGTGGTAATCAAACCGAGGGGCTTACTGCCCTGGCTTCGGGCTGGTCGATGGAGGACCTCGAGGTCGGTACCTGGGCTCGATCTCGAGCTATCGGGGGTAGTTGGGAATGAGATAATAGTTAATATATTATTGTACAAGCCTCTATATGGCCAATACCAAGCGACAAATGAAGAACAAGTGTGAGAGTAGTAAAAGCTAAAGTGGCTTCGATCTAGTGAGAACGAGCGAGTTAGAGAGAAAGAGAGAGAGAGAGAGATATTATTGGTCTTGTGGAGAAATAGTTGGAGCAACATTAGCCCCCTTACAAAGTAGTGTGGGTTCCCTTTATATAGGAGGGGAACCCGGCTATGGTACAATATGCATTAATTGTAAAGTGTGGAGATACAACGTCTAGACGCGATGATTCGGCATAGACTATGGATAGGCCGACTCTATCAGATTCAGCCGTGTGTCTTGGGAACTTCCTCTTTTGTTCTAGACTCGACCTCCGTCTTATCCGAGTTGGGCCTCGACGGCCCCCGATGGAGGGGATTCAATTGTGGCTCCACGTTCTCGGGGTCTCGAGGCATACTTCCTAAATGACTTGATAGCGAGAAATTAAGTCCTCTGATTTTGCCGCATATAGATAGTCTCCACGTTTCCTAGAACGAAGCAATGGGAAATGATTCTTACACCTGACTCCTCGAGCTTCTTACGGTGACGTCACACCAATGATGCAACCTGTGGCGCGAGCTTTTGTGGCAATCGGAGTGTCCCATGGGCTTGTGCATTTTGTCATCATTCAAAGCACTGCCTCTCCCCGTTCTCCGAGGTGAATGTACTGCCGTCGATTCGGTTTTTCAAGAACACAATAATTGCATCCGCTGGTCAATCTTCCAAAGCCTCGATGACCGTGTCGTTACCCCTATAAATGGGGGTGCCTTGGCATTGTTTTTCCTATCCTAGTACCTTCGTTGGCTCATTTGCCCACCTCTTCTTATCATCTTCTTCTATCTTTGAACATTAAGCTTAGGGATCATGGCCTCAAGGCCGTTTGGCAGAGCTCCTGTAGATTGTGTTGCGGCCTCTTGCCGGAGCTTCCCTTTGTCGAGCACGACCAGGTTGCCCTGTCACTGTTGTGGTCGTTGTTATGTTCACCACTACTGTTGCCGTTGTTTGCTCAAGATGACAACGTATGGGGGTCAACACTCCTTGCTCGCAAAAGCTCTTTGGATTACATACCACTACTCAAAAAGGGGCTCGAATTATACACCGCTGCTCACCTTCATACCCCGGCTCGACATGGTTCTCTTGGCCAACGAGGGTCCTCAACCTTCAGAGAGCTATGCCATTTTTTCATCCCTCCCTGCTTCTCACCCTATCCTTGGGGATATCAGTGTGGAAAGCCGGGATGAGGCTTCTGAGGATGTCTGCCCGGTGGCGCTTGTTGCAGGAGGCAGATCTTCGAAGGTAGACCAGTCTTTAGGCATTTACCTCACGTGTGTACCCTTTTGTTTCTTCCTTTATGCGTAAGAACCCCTTGCAGGCTTTTGTAATTGTATTTAAGGACCCCTCGAGGGCTGTTGTACATGGATATTTATGAATAAGAAGATACTTTCTTGATTTTAGTTTTCGATTCTTGCCCTCATTATTGTTGTATGCTTTTGTGCCCTTTCGAGGCCTTTGAATGTTTTCCTTCATTGTTGGCCGCTGACATCTACCTTGGGTAAGGGCGTTCTTTCAAATCCTCCACAAATTGACATGGCTCTTTTCTGAGCCCATCGTCATACCTCGTACCAAGCCTAAATTGATCTGATAGGCTCGGGCTGTCGGGACCTCTGAGCTGGGGGCCTGCTTTAAACCTGATACAGATAGCTTTTTAAAGTGTAGTGGATAGACTTCTATTGAGGGGTTGCCTTATGCTCAGGCGATACCTCGAGCTCTCCTAGAGCTTTCATGATCGGAGCTTTGCGCACTTATTTTTCTTTTGAGAAAAGGAAATCATGAGATCGGGTACCACCTCGAGTTAAATGATGGCGTTGAAGGCTTATCGAAGCCTGACTTCTTTTTTGGCGGAGATCCTCTAGGTCGGGCACTACCTCGAGATTGGAGACAATATAGTTGACTCTTTGAGGCCTAACTTCTTGTTGATGGATGCTTCTGGGGTTGGGTACCGCTCCGGGATCTGTATCGAGGCCGTTGGCCTCTCGGGCATACTCTGGACAGGCGAATCGTCGCTGTTTCCCGCATATATGTGGGGTGGCCTTTGTTTCTTTGGGAGATCTCATTGTTCTGGATAGCTATTCCTCCGCCTTGGCATCGGGTTCTTCATCTCTTCAAGCACAAAAAGCGTTGGAGCACGTCTTTGCCTTAGTCTATCGATTCTATCATAGCCATGGCAACTTTTTCGGGGCCGACCCGATAGGGAGAGGATAGATCCTCGCTCAACATTCAATGATTCGCGGGAGTTCACTCTAGAGACTGTGTCTATGATAAAAGAGGAACATTTGGAGATGGTGAGGAAATACTGCGGATGGGGCGAGGGGGTGACGCTGCAGGCGCTTCCCCCGGGTGAGAGCATTACGGAATCTACTGATGGATTCCTGAATGTATACCTATATCCCTTTGCATTTGGCCCCCTCGAAAGGATCGTGCTTGATTTCTTCTTGAAGTATCGGGTTACTTTGGTGCAGATACATCCGTCATTTTGGCGAGTGGTGCTGATGATCAGGTTCTTTGTGGAGTAGGCTGGGCTTGAATTCACGCTCAGCCACCTTGTCAAGCTGTAACGACCCTTTCACCACCGAGGCCTGTTAACCTTACAATGCCGTTTGCCCACGCCTTTTGTTGTTGATAATGAAGAAAGTCAGGATTAAGAGTGGATCAGTCGATTCGTCTGGGTCCGGACGGTTGACATTATCTCCGTAGAGCTTATGACGTTTCCTAAGGGTTAGAATTACGCTCGTGAGTGGGATGTCTGGCACTTTCTCAGATTTTGCTTATAACAAAAGTTAGTTGACTAATCGTGATTTTCCCCTTTTGCAGCAACTTCATGGACGCCGGGCGAAGTTCTTGATCTACCCAGCTGGGTCAGGAGGTTGGTGACCCATTCGACCTGTGATGAGCGTAGGTGGCGAGCTGTGTTCCCTAACAGATGGGAAGAGAAATACTGAGGTATGCGTGTATGATGCCTTTACCTTGGTCTTCGTACATTTGAGATGACACTTTCCTTTTTCCTCTGCACTGGCTTTGTCGTTGCAGGTATCAGGTGGCTCCTTGGGGTGAGTATGTGTTCTTCCGGAGAAGGGGAGGCATCGTCGACCTCCGAGCTAAGGGGCGATGGTGATAAATGGTATCCGTATCAACAGTGTGATGGAGCTTTTAGTGGGGCTAAACGATCCCGTGTCTTCGAGGAGAGGACATCATCCGAGCCTGCTGTTCTGGGGTGTTTGATTCCTGGACGGTGGTTCCTCCAAGTGAATATGCTTTTCCCGAGGTTGGTTCTCCCAGGGCCGAAGAGGCAGGATCAACAGGAGTCGAGGAAGTCCGCCGGTTTCACTTCGTGGTGAGTTCTAGAGTATTTCTTCTGTATTTCGCGCCTTCCTTTCTTTATCGAGTTTTCCTTTTGTAGGCCTTTGATAGTCTCAGGTTTGAGCTGCTCGATCAAGGGGCCAGGATTCGGAAAGCTCTGGACGAGGGTGAGTCCCTTAGGCTCCTTAGCGAGGAGAAGGATGTTGAGATGCTGCATTGGCGATATGAGGCGTACTAGAGCTCAAATTATGAGAGCTATTTGACGGAGCAGGTAACCTTTTCCTAGTACGCGCTTCGCTCTTTTTGACCCCTAAGGTTAAACCTTTTTCCTATCTTAGCTGCATAAAAAGACGGAGGCCTTGGAGTACCTTAAGGGCAACATTGACCGCGTCATGAATGCTTGCAGTGAACTACAGGCTCAGGTGCGGGCTCAAGCTTTAGAGGAGAGAGGTGCCTTACCCAAGGTTCCTACCTTCGAGGCCCAACTTCGCTTAGCTCGTGACAACGCTATAGTTCAAGCAGATATGATTAGGAAACTCGAGTCCGATCTCTCGAAGATCAGGACTGAGATAATCGATGCCCGAGATGAAGTAGTATTAAGTCAAACCAAGGCTGATCAGGAGATGGCGATTCGTATAAAGGACACTGCTGATGCCCAAGCCGAGCTGAAGCGGGCCTCCAATCGTGATAAGAGGATCGAGAAATATGTTCGTTGCAGATCCCGAAGAGAGGTACTCGAGGAGATCGGCGTTAGGGGCTTCGTTCTCCTAGAGGAATTGGCTCGAGCAAGGGCGGACGAGCGTGATGCTCGATCACTTCTTTCTGACATCACTGAGAGTGAATCTGGGGCTGGCAGGATATAGTCTTTTGGAGCGCAGTGTAGATTTTGCTATTTTTCCGTTTTGTATTCAATACTTGCAAAGCATGTTTGTAGATGGAGGGTGCGCCTTTTGCGTATGTAAAATAAGAGAAAACCTGAAGCTTTATTTCTTTTGCATCTCTTCCTGCATTGCTTTTGACCAGGCGGGCTGGTTTTGGTGTTTGGCAGGAGCCTTGTCGGTCCGGAGCTAATCAGGTAGGCCTAGAGACTTTTAAGTGCAATTTTTGATGTGAGCAGGTGTTGAGGCCTCCGTGCTTTACCCAGCTATTTAGGATTAGTCTCCGAGTCAGGCCTTGACTCGAGCTTGCTTGACGTTCGATCTTTTGTGCCTGCGTGGGCGGACAGTAACTGTTCATATTTTTTGCCCTTTGGCATTTGCTTTTCGAACTATTTTGCGTTCAGTCTCCGAATCGTGTTGCGATTCGAGCTTTAATAGACCCTCAAGTTCTTTCGTGCCTTTATGGGCGGGTGGCTATAGCTTTTGTGCTTCGGGTCATAGTGACCTTTCAAGTGTGTGGCCCGGAGGCTTGCTGGCAAATATGGTATTTGCGTAGTGCCCTTAGGCATGTGTAGTTAACTATTTTTGATCCGGTCTCCGAATCAGATTACGACTCAAGCTCATTTTAATCCTCAAGTTTTCAATTTTCAAGCTGGCGACAGTGGCTCTTACGCTGTTTGGTCGTTGAGACTTTTTAGTGTGTGGCTCGGAGGCTTGTTTGGCTGGCGAAAGTGGCTCTTACGCTTTTGCCCATGGGGATTTTGTAGGCTTTGTTTTCCTCTCGTTAAGGTCTTTTTAAAGTAATTTTTCCTGACCCATCGTCGGTTCTGGAAGAACCTCGATTTCAAGTCGTTAGTGGCGGTGTTTGAGCATCTCGTAAGGTTCTTAGCTCGTAGGTTGAGTAGCTCGAAGACTTGTGTTTTGTCATGCCTATTGAGGTCTTACAGTTTTTGCTGCTATGTAGAATAGGTCTGGTTATACAAAGTCTGCTCGCTCGGGGTCTTACAGTTTCGGCTTTGCCAATGTATGGTGATTGACGACAGTCTCTGAGTCATCGAATTTGTTTAGGCTCGAAGGGCATTATTCGTGAGCTCGGAGTTGCCTTGCTGGGGCCTTGTGAGCCTGGAGATCCGACCCTGGGGTCGTACGGGTGCCAAATTGTTGACGCTAAATCTTCGAGTATTTTGGGGTGCATTTGGCTAAGGGATCCCTGACGAGAGTAAACTAAAATTTCCTTTTTGGAGTATAAGATGCTGAAAGATATCCTTTTATTGCTTGGCGTAAATACATATCGTTTCGTTGTTATGAGCTGGGCCTACGCGGGCAAGGCTCCTTGGTCCGTCCTGTCCGGTACATGATTTCTTATAGAAGCTCAGTCTGTCATTCCCCGATCCTTCCGAGTGGACGGTGCCTCCAGGGGGGCTGCCCTTCATCGTTTGATTGCAAAAGAAGACCTGTGATCATGTTGGATCCTCCTTAGGGGTACGTTGCTTCGCTAAGTACTTTTCTGGTGAAACCCTCTTTGGGGCGAAAGTACAGCCGAGGGGAAAGAGTGCGGCAGCTCCTATCAAGGCCTCGAGGGCTTCAGGTAGAGTTAGATCCTCCGAACGGCATAACCTGGTGTCTGCATATAGGTTAGTGAAAAATAACAGAGGAGGGAGGTGTAACGACCCCAGTTCGCCCTCCGTAAACTATCATGACGGCACCTAGTCTCTATGACTAGGTAAGCCTTATATAAGTGCGGAAATAGAATTTGAAACTTGCGGAAATATAAATAAAGGAAAACCAAGAATAACCAAAAAGGGAAGCAATATATAGAAAGCCGCTTGGCATATACATCACGACATCTCAAACTTCTACAACACTATCCCAAAACCCGGAAACTCACGGGATTGCAAGCTAAAAGAAATACAGTAAAGTGCTCTAATCTCTAGAATGTCTACATCAACAGTAAGATAGAAAGGCTAACACTACAGGATAGAATAAAGATAGAGACTCCTTGGTTTGCGGACGCGGTAGATGTACCTCGAAGTCTCTGAAAGATCTCTCTCCTCAAGGGTGATAAGCCTGGGTAGAGGTACCTGGATCTGCACTTGAAAAACATGCGCAAAAAGGGCATGAGTACACCACAGCGGTATTTAGTATGTGCCAAGCCTAACCTCGGTCGGATAGTGACGAGGAAGGTCAGGGCCCTACTTAGGTAAATAATAATAAACATGACAAGATAAGATAAATAGTATAAATGAGAATCTAAAATAAGAATCTATACAGTATGATAAGAGTACGATAACGGAATAGAAATAAAGGCATAACATAAGGAAAACACCGCTCACAGCAAGGATAATAACCGGGGATCTCTTGGTATCCCGAGGATCTCTAGGTATCCTAAATATGTACACTAGGGATCTCTTGGTATCCTCAATAAATACATTAGGGATCTCTTGGTATCCCGAGGATCTCTTGGTATCCTCAATAAACTCACTACGGATCTCTTGGTATCCCGAGGATCTCTTGGTATATGCCAGGGATCTCTTGGTATCCCGCACCTCAGTGTAGATCATATATACATGCAGGGGATCTCCCGAGATGCTGTCCCGTAGTCCCAAATTAAAACACACAGCAACAACTCAAGAATATCAAAATAAATACTATGTTCGTAACAAGTAAAATAGTTAATTGTAGCCTACATGCTTCACGTAACGCAATTAAGGCAGTTTAAGCAAATATGCAATTAAGTCAACTAAGAAATCTTTTCTAAACTAACACAGGCTAAGCTTGCAAGTAGAATAAAAATAGGTAAGAAAGGAACTCAATTTAAAAAAACTTAAAGTAAAATCGGATTTTCAACAATTAGCTCAAGTACGTGCTCGTTAACTCACGTACAAGGCATTTCAACTATCAAGTATATTATCCTAAGGGTAAGGTCCCCCACACAAGGTTAGACAAGCCACTTACCTCGAACCGGCTCAAAATCAACCTGAAACCACTGTTACACCCGCAATATTACGTTAATATTACGTCCTGCAGTATTAAGTTACGACAGTGTTCTACCCAACAGTATTACATTATAGAGATGTTACGCTTCGTAGTAATAAAGTACGACAGTATTGAACCCGTATTACATTACGATGATGTTGCACCTTGCAGTAATAAGTTACGACAGTGTTGCACCTGCAATATTTTACATTGAGTTTGTCGTAAGGTAATTGACATCAGTCCAAGGAAAAGATTATTTGGGGATTATAAGGATTTTGCAATTTCATAAGTGATTAGTAAATTCATGAAGGTGAAAAGGGGAGCAAGTTAAAGAAAGTGAATTTTGTCCAAGTTTGACATTTTGGGATAAAATATTGCCCGAGCTAAAATACCCCGGTATTTATGGACTAGTACCATACAAGGTACCACATGACCATAATAGTAAGGTGTATAAGATATGTAAAAAGTGAGTAATATTTTAAGTTAGTGGGAATAATTCTCAATTTTATGGGTAATTGATTAATTACCGGATAACGGGACATTACCTAATAAATTGGGGATATATTTGGATAAGGTTAAACCCCACCCCCACGTGGCATCAAGTAAAGGAGGAGTGGGATGACTTGATGTTGGGAAGCTATTAAGGTAACACATGGAAAGAGAGGGCTTAATACTTATCCCTACACCTTGTCTTGAATTAATACAAAAATAGACATTTGGAAAGTGGGGTTATACATTCGTAACTTAGCAACCAAAGCTGACTAGGCAATGCCCTTTTCAAGATAATTGGAATACTGATTGCAAAAGCTAAAGGCTAAATCCGTGTGGTCTAGTAATAAGTCATGATATTGTTGTGTTGGTGGCTAGCCAAAGAAAATAATGAGGCAAGTAAATTTTGCTGATTTGCTCCAAAACCACACGCCTATGTATTTAAAGATGGCCGTTGAAATAAATAAGATGTCAAATGCAGAAGGTTCTAATCTTGAATGAATATCAAGAACCCATTTTTGTAGGTGGGTTATAAAAACGCAAAGGACTCTGATCTTGAATACCAAAGTTCAGTCGGCAAACAAATTATTAAGAATACAAAGCCAAGGACGTTAGATATAGAATCATTTCGTCCAAATATTCAAAGTTTCGTTCAAATTCGGAAGTAGAAGCTTCACTTCGATCAAATAATTCAAGAAACAGGTATGTTAAGGCTATACCTTCTTTCTTTTAGCATGATCCATACGATATGAACAAAACGTGCAAATGCACAAATTCCATAAGTGACTCTACTCATAGAAGTAATAGAAATATCTATGTTCTTTAATTTCCATGTGTCATAATATTTTATCATCTGTTCATGGGTCTCAAAAAATTACGAAAGTTGAAAAGAGTTTACTTTATGATATTGCTCATAGGCAAAATGGTCTTATGACATTCCGAATAATTTTATTGACGTACTTTTTATGCACTGCATTCATGTGCACTGACCCATGACCAGATGGCGTTATATACGTGTATATATGTAAATATATGTATATGGGATATGGGAAAAGGTTACGGCGTTATATACGCATCACCACCTGATCAGCTGGTATATGATGATGATGTTGCCCATAATGGCTGAAATATGATTCAAACGACGTTATATACGCATATATATATATATATATATATATATTTATATACGCATATATATGTATGTATTCAAACAGCGTTATATAAGTGAATATATGTATGTATATATATGTATATGGGATATGGGAAAGGCTATGGCATTATATACGCACCACCACCTGATCAGCTGGTATACGATGATGATTTTGCCCACAGTGGCCGGTATGATATAATGGAATGCCCTCAGAGGCTGATGATATTGTCAAACATGTACCTATGCACGACATGACGTTCACACGCACATGCATGACGCTAAAAGTAATCTATGATCTACAAAGTTATTCATACTTACAGGTTGATTCATGTACTCTATATGTCTTCCATGTCTTTTATGTATTTATTTATGTGCCTTACATACTCGGTACATTATTCGTACTGACGTCCCTTTTGCCTGGGGACGCTGCGTTTCATGCCCGCAGGTCCTGATAGACAGGTCGAGAGCCCTCCAAGTAGGCTATCAGCTCAGCGGAAGATGTTGGTGCGCTCCATTTGCTTCAGAGTTGCTCGTTTAGTTAGTATGATTTAGATGTGTATTGTTTGGTATGGCGGGACTCTATCCCGACCTATATGACATTTAGGTATTCTTAGAGGCTTGTAGACATATATCTTGTACGTGAAAGATTGTACGGCCTTGTCGGCCTATGTTTTGAGTTTATAAATGATTATGTTGGCCTATTAGGCCCGTATGTCACATGTATATGATGATGTAATAAGAAAGATACGTTACATTGGTACTCGATTGAGTAAGGTACCGGGTGCCCCTCGCGGACCATCGGTTTGGGCTTGTGACAAAAGTGATATCAGAGCAGTTCTATCCTAGGGAGTCTACAAGCCGTGTCTAGGAGAGTCTTGTTTATGGGTGTGTCATGCACCACACTTATAAGCAGGAGGCTATGGGGCATTTAGGATTGTCACTCATTCTTCTTACTCTAGACTGTGTGGTAGAGCTCACTTATAAGAATTCAAGTTCCAAAATTCTATGTTGTTCATAATAACACGATGCCTACATCCGGAAAGAAGGTTGGAAAGAGAGATAGTTGTGAAATAGTTGAGTAAGAGGAATTGGATTTTTGTATGATGCCTACGATAAGTAACTATGAGGTCTTTAGCAGATCGTGGGTGTACTGAAAGGTGTAAGCTTCCTGATAAGAAGCCTTAAGGCAAGAATGCCTATCCATCTTTATGGTGAAGGATAATGAGAGATTAAAAAGATAAGTGCAAGTTTCAGCAAGTAAAAGGAGCAAGGTGAAAAAGGGTACGAGGTACCCAGTTAATGAAGGTTAACAGCGGTTATAATTGAGGCAGAGGAACATAAGCTTTTTGAGTTATATTCAATAGTAACAGAGGTATATACAATTGAACGCACCCCTTCCAGATATGCCCTATGGGGGGTTAACAAAAGTAATATAAGAAGATATGATGGATGAATTGATTGCGTCAGTTGACATTTCCGGATAGTGCAAATGTGCTAGTAGATCTCTTTATGAGACACCCAGATGGTGCACTCTAAAATAGTGCAGCCAGATATGAGTACTACAAAGACATGCACTATAAGCCTTGAAAGGATAAATATTACCTTAGTGTGGCTCGCATCCCTAGTAAATCCAGAACGTTAAGCAACTTGAAGAGCCACTTGATGGAGCAAAGGAAAGTTAAAAGCAAAAAAAAATGTCGTATTGAACTTTTCACAAGAAAAGGGATATGCAAAAATATTAGCAGAGTAATAAGAAGAGAGATAAGGAAGCATTATGAATAAGTGGTGATACATGGATGAAAACGGTACAGTGTTACAGAAACTATAGTTAAATGAAGAAAGAGACAAAAGGTAATGGGCCTTAAGACAACAAAAGAGTATAGGCCATAAGTTTATATCCTTATTTCGAGAAATAAGTTCGTGACTCCAACGCGACTACCAGAGGGGAGAGTTAATCCTCAGAGTAACAGAAATCAGTATG
This sequence comes from Nicotiana tabacum, assembly GCF_000715075.1. NCBI lineage: Eukaryota > Viridiplantae > Streptophyta > Magnoliopsida > Solanales > Solanaceae > Nicotiana > Nicotiana tabacum. Next base: position 117,254,558 of record NC_134082.1, read on the forward strand.
GACTAGTAAACAAGATAAACTAAACATGAATTAGGGATTGAGTGATTCTATAACGGTCAGCGTCATGAGAATTTTAGATCGCGTTCCGACGATAATAGAATGTATAATAAAAGAAGATTCATGGGAAATTCAGAAAATGGTCATTCAGGAAGACGTTTCCCTAGCAAGCAAGGGGAAAAAAGTTAAGCTTAAGGGAATGTATGTGCCAGTTACACTAAGTGTCACCATTGTGAGTAAGAAAATTTGTATCCTTGGTACCTAAGGATTACCGCAAGGCGAGTAAGGGCCATCGATGATATAAAAGAACGGCAAAGATGAAAAGGTGAAACATCTATAGGCAGGTCGTCGTAGCTCCAACTCTTAGTACTCCCCTAAAGGGGGGAATATGGAATGATAAAATGAAGAATACGATAAAAATAAGAAAGGGATGATATTGCACTTATCCAAATGCTACAGATATGCTATGATTCCAGAACATTATGCAAATGCAATGTCAAGGAGAAGAAGTAAGGGTTCCTGCCCGAGATGTTATTGATAATTAAGGAGCCAATGTGAGACGTAAGTTAAGACCAAGGAAATAACCCAAGAAAGATTTTGCGGAATATGGACATGAGGATGGGTCAATGAGTAGTTAGTAGTTGATTCAGAAAGAGCCTAGCCATAACTAGTCAAGAGAATACAATACAAGACAACAGGTTGTGCAAGATAAAGATAGTAAAACCCAATATAGTGAATTTAGCCCCACAGTTATGACATTGTAATACTTGAGAAATATTCAAATAGGAGTTGGAGTAGTTAAAGGTACCGTATGAGTGTTACAGAAATAAAAGATAGTCCCACTGGAAAGACAATCAAAACTTTAGTTCAGAAGAAGTTGTACGAGCAGATGAGTATGGACTATGGAGGTAAGTAACGAAGGATAATTACAAGTGAGCACGAACATCAAATATTCAATCGGGAATACAGGATAATAAACTCGCATCTTTACAAGAGTCAAAGGGTCTTCCCTAAGTACTCCGACGAAAGACTAGCTGAGGAAATAAGGAAGAAGGATTCAACCTCAGTACAACGACCTAAAGAGGAAATGGTCGTGTGACAACAGTCTCAAAACAACATTGTATGAACTCCCTAAGAAAGTGGCACCTACAGTGGCCAATGAACAGGGAGTAAAATCAGAAGTGATATTTAGATCATATGAGTTGTACGCAAACTCCGGCATGCGTGAACTAAGATAATCTAAGTATGGACGCAACAAGGGGGCAGAAAGACTAGGAAAAGCAATGGCTTACATTGAAAGCTAAGATGGATCGAAAGAATTATTTGATCAACGGTCCAGAATCAGTTGCATTAAGAACTCACTTAAGGGTTTGGAGTTTTATACCTGCATCTTATACAGCCGTAGAAGATTCTGGTATACATTAAAAAAAAGAATTGAGCCCAGACCATAGATGAAGGGTTGAATTATTAAAGGATTTTATCATGAATATACCTCAACGCCTATGAAAGGCTAAAGTAATAACTAATACCAGGAGCCTCAGGTCGGAAGGTACCTTAAGCCTACATAAAGGTTGATCAGAAAGAAGAGGAGACTAAAGAATTACATCGACTAAGCAAAACAGGATGGACCAAGAGAATTATAGAGCTCAGGATCACTCTTAAGCAGCAGAGGTATAAGAAAGATAGTGCAGTAGCCATATATAGTAGCCATATTTTATAATAGCTCTATGAAGAGTACTAGACTCATAAGAAGTCAGTACGAAGCTCCCACCAGATTGTGTATACACCAGAGGTGTAAGAATTATAATAGAGCTTCAAGTTGTAGACGTAAATTATTCCTATGTGGAAGGAAGGTCATGAAAGAGATAAAAGATACGATGCGATATTTTAAGGTAAGAAAGGTAAAAGTGAATAGCGTACGAGATACTCAAGGCAGAATATGTGAATAGTCCATGCTTCGAATAGAAGGCTAGAAGTATTGGGATTCATTGTTTATGAATAATAGCGGCATCGTTAGTAGCATACCTTCCAGCCTATGGTCTAGGTATCGAAAAGCTTGACTAAAAGAGTAAAGAAAAGTTGGAGACAATATGATGTCTCGCTTGATGTTCTAGAATAACACAAGGAAATCTATGATACAAGCACGTTGAAAGGAGGTTACGAATAGTATAAATGGATACGTGTAAGTGGAAAACTAAAGTATGGTAAAGCGACAAGGTTTTAGGAAGTCAGGAATAAGGATAAGAAAGGGCGAGTGAGAAGGCGCCGAGAATGGATAAGTCCTCATGATTAAGCCTATGAAAACAAGAAGAGCTTATGGTTTCTCTAAGGTATACAAAGCTCAGTATAGCCTGAATGAACTCAAAAGGGTCTAAGACTAATGACATTTAGAAGAAATGGAATACTGCCCTGGTAGTAGAATGAGGGTATAATTGTGATGGATAATGAATGACGTTTGGACCTTCGATTGAGTAATAATTTGAAGAGGATTTCACTAATTGTACGAGATTAAATTAAAATACCCACATAAGGTAAGTCACATCAGAATGCTATGAAATACGGTTATGAGAGTATAGTATCTCCCTAGGTGGATCAGAAAAATCACTTCAAATGTTCCACGATCAACGCAAGCCTTAATGATTACATAAGAGGTTTCAAGTTATCAACAGTACATTGTAGATCAATATTGAGGTGAATCAACAATAGATGGACAAAAGTTATAAAGTATGAGAAGAGATTAAGCCGCCATTCTTAAGATGAACAGTAATGAGGAAGCATTAAAGGACTTAAATTTATACATATGGAATGAGCAATGAGAATGAGCTGGGACTTGGTAGCAGACCTCAACAACGATAAATTAAAGTAAGAGTTATGGCATTAAATTCATACGAATGGTTAAATGGACCTATGCAATAAGATATAGCAATGTTTGTAAATCCAACAAAGTATCAAGCAAAGGAATTCAATATACCTATAGAGGCCCAGAAAGGCATCCTATTAAGCCTTGTATATACAAAGTAAGACCGACAAATCGACTAAAAGGTAAAAGAAAAAGGAAAGATGAATCGCATAAGTGCACCTACAAAGCCAGGGTCATACAGGCCGCATGACAAGAGGTAACAGAAGTTGCATGATTAGGAAGATTTCGACTACAGGTCATGATATGAGCAAAAAGACTAAAGAGGGGAATACCCTAGACTTTGGATTTATTCACAGAGCAACTGCTTGAATGGCAAGTAGAGTATCGATGTATTCACAAGATCTATAAGTTACGAAAATGATAAGAGCATCAGTCAACATTCGAGGACGAATATTCCAAAGGGGGGAATGATGTTACACCCACAATATTACGTCAATATTATGTCCTGCAATATTAAGTTACGACAGTGTTCTACCCAGCAGTATTACATTATGGAGATGTTACGCTTCGCAGTAATAAAGTACGACAGTATTGAACCCGTATTACATTACGATGATGTTGCGCTTTGTAGTAATAAGTTACGACAGTGTTGCACCTGCAATATTTTACATTGAGTTTGTCGTAAGGTAATTGACATCAGTCCAAGGAAAAGATTATTTGGGGATTATAAGGATTTTGCAATTTCATATGTGATTAGTAAATTCATGAAGGTGAAAAGGGAAGCAAGTTAAAGAAAGTGAATTTTGTCCAAGTTTGACATTTTGGGATAAAATACGGCCCGAGCTAAAATACCCCGGTATTTATGGACTAGTACCATACAAGGTACCACATGACCATAATAGTAAGGTGTATAAGATATGTAAAAAGTGAATATTTTAAGTTAGTGGGAATAATTCTCAATTTTATGGGTAATTGATTAATTACCGGATAACGGGACATTACCTAATAAATTGGGGATATATTTGGATAAGGTTAAACCCCACCCCCACGTGGCATCAAGTAAAGGAGGAGTGGGATGACTTGATGTTGGGCAAGCTATTAAGGTAACACATGGAAAGAGAGGGCTTAATACTTATCCCTACACCTTGTCTTGAATTAATACAAAAATAGACATTTGGAAAGTGGGGTTATACATTCGTAACTTAGCAACCAAAGCTGACTAGGCAATGCCCTTTTCAAGATAATTGGAATACTGATTGCAAAAGCTAAAGGCTAAATCCGTGTGGTCTAGTAATAAGTCATGATATTCTTGTGTTGGTGGCTAGCCAAAGAAAATAATGAGGCAAGTAAATTTTGCTGATTTGCTCCAAAACCACACGCCTATGTATTTATAGATGGTAGTTGAAATAAATAAGATGTCAAATGAAGAAGGTTCTAATTTTGAATGAATATCAAGAACCCATTTTCGTATGTGGGTTATAAAAACGCAAAGGACTCTGATCTTGAATACCAAAGTTCAGTCGGCAAACGAATTATTAAGAATACAAAGCCAAGGACGTTAGATATAGAATCATTTCGTCCAAATATTCAAAGTTTCGTTCAAATTCGGAAGTAGAAGCTTCACTTCGATCAAATAATTCAAGAAACAAGTATGTTAAGGCTATACCTTCTTTCTTTTGGCATGATCCATATGATATGAACGAAACGTGCAAATGCACAAATTCCATAAGTGACTCTACTCATAGAAGTAATAGAAATATCTATGTTCTTTAATTTCCATATGTCATAATATTTTATCATCTGTTCATGTGTCTCAGAAAATTACGAAAGTTGAAAAGAGTTTACTTTATGATATTACTCAGAGGCAAAATGGTCTTATGACATTCCGAATAATTTTATTGACGTAGTTTTTATGCACTGCATTCATGTGCACTGACCCATGACCAGATGGCGTTATATACGCGTATATATGTAAATATATGTATATGGGATATGGGAAAAGGTTACGGCGTTATATACGCATCACCACCTGATCAACTGGTATATGATGATGATGTTGCCCACAATGGCTGAAATATGATTCAAACGGTGTTATATGCACATATATATGTATGTACTCAAATGGCATTATATACGCGTATATATGTAAATATATGTATATGGGATATAGGAAAGACTATGGCGTTATATACGCACCACCACCTGATCAGCTGGTATACGATGATGATTTTGCCCACAGTGGCCGGTATGATATAATGGAATGCCCTCAGAGGCTGATGATATTGTCAAACATGTACCTATGCACGACATGACGTTCACACGCACATGCATGACGCTAAAAGTAATCTATGATCTACAAAGTTATTCATACTTACAGGTTGATTCATGTACTCTATATGTCTTCCATGTCTTTTATGTATTTATTTATGTGCCTTACATACTCGGTACATTATTCATACTGACGTCCCTTTTGCCTGGGGACACTGCGTTTCATGCCCGCAGGTCCTGATAGACAGGTCGAGAGCCCTCCAAGTAGGCTATCAGCTCAGCGGAAGATGTTAGTGCGCTCCATTTGCTTCAGAGTTGCTCGTTTAGTTAGTATGATTTAGATGTGTATTGTTTGGTATGACGGGACTCTATCCCGACCTATATGACATTTAGGTATTCTTAGAGGCTTGTAGACATATATCTTGTACGTGAAAGATTGTACGGCCTTGTCGGCCTATGTTTTGAGTTTATAAATGATTATGTTGGCCTATTAGGCACGTATGTCACGTGTATATGATGATGTAATAAGAAAGATACGTTACATTGGTACTCGGTTGGAGTAAGGTACCGGGTGCCCCTCGCGGCCCATTGGTTTTGGGTTGTGACAACCACGCTCTTGCCATGAGTACTCGACTCCAACTGACCCAAATCTATTCAATTCAATTACATAATGTAAATAACACTTCAAGTAACTGATTCTACAATTTAATTCTAAGCTAATACGCGAAATTATGTAAAATAATCAAAACGCCCCTCGGGCCCACGTCTTGAAATCGGGTGAAATTTACATTTTCAGAAATCTCGTACTCTCACGAGTCTATACATAACAAGAACACTGAAATCGGAGTCCAAATGGCCCCTCAAATCCTCATTTAAAGGCCTCTTAAACCCAAGCCCTAATTACCTATTTTTTCCAAATTTCTCACCACTAATTAGGTCTTTAATCACATGAAAACGAGTTATAAAGTCAAGAACGTTACTCCAAGTGATTTCCCTTTGTTTTCCTAAAAAATCCCTATTATAAGATCCAAAACCGGATGAAAATGGTGGAAGAGTGACTCAATTTTGCAAAGGCAACTATTTATATGTTCTGCCCAGCAATTACCGCATTTGCGGCCCTGGGACTGCATCTGCGGTCCCGCTTCTACGGAAAAAACGTCACATCTGTGACTCTCACTAAAATGCCAGCTTTCGCATCTGCGGACCTTTAACCGCAGGAACGGTTCCGCTTCTGCGAGCAGCACCGCATCTGCGGTTTCTGAAGAATCGACCCAAAGCCGCTTCTGTGGCCCGTTAGCCGCTTCTGCGGTGCCGCATCTGCGGTCCCCAAGCCATAGATGTGAAAATACCAGAAGCAACAATGCTACAGCTATTGCAACACTTCTTCAACCTTCCCATCAACTATCCGAAATCACCCCGAGGCCCCCGAGACCTCAACCAAAAGCACCAATATCACCTAATACCTTATTCAAACTTGTACCAATCCTTAAAACACCTAAAACAATATCGAAACCTTGGATTAATCAAGGATTTAAGCCTAAGAACTCCAATTTTCCTCAAAATACGCTTTCGATAAAAAACCCAGCTAAACCATCTCCGAATAACCTGAAATTTTGCACGCACATCCCAAATGACATGACAAAACTACTAAAACTCTCGGAATTCCATTCTGACCCTCGGATCAAAATCTCACTATCAGACAGGAAACTTCCAAAATTCAATTTTTGGCATTTCAAGCCTAAATTAGCTACGGACCTCCAAAACACAATCCCAACATGCTCCAAACCCCAAAATCCTCCAACGGAACTAATGGAACCATCAGATTTCCATTCCGAGGTCGTCTTCACACTGTTCCGACTACGGTCAACTTTCCAATACTTATGCTCTCATTTAGGGACTAAGTGTCCCGAAACTCACCGAAATTCAAAACCGAACATCCCGGCAATTCACATTAGCAGAAATAAACTTGGGGAAAGAAGATATATGGGAACGGGGCGTTAATTCTTAGGACAACCGGCCGGGTTGTCACATCCTCCTACACTTAAACATTCGTTCAAGTACTCTACCCGAGTATGTAACTCACGCTGAACGGCCCTCCAAAATCGTGATGTAAACTGAGTACCTCTATCTAAAATAATGGAAACTGGAATACCATGTAGACGAACAATCTCCCGGATATAAATCTCCGCCAACCGCTCTGAAGAATAGGTAGTACACACAGGAATGAAATGAGCGGACTTGGTAAGTCGATCCACAATCACCCAAATAGCATAGAACTTTCTCAAAGTTCGCGGTAGCCCAACTACAAAGTCCATGGTGATTCGCTCCCACTTCCACTTCGGAATCTCTATCTGTTGAAGCAACCTACCCGGTCTCTGGTGCTCATACTTCACCTGTTGACAGTTGAGACACCGAGCTACAAATCCAACTATATCTTTCTTCATCCACCTCCACCAATAGTGCTGCCTCAAATCCTAATACATCTTTGCGACACCCAGATGAATGGAATACCGCGAGCTATGGGCCTCCTCTAGAATCAACTCTCGAAGCCCATTAACATTGGGTACACAAATCCGACCCTGCATCTTTAATACCCTATCATCACCAATAGTCACATCCCTAGCATCACCGTGCTAAACCTTGTCCTTGAGGAAAAGCAAATAAGGGTCGTCATACTGTCGCTCCATAACACAGTTAGCTAAGGAAGACCGAGAAACCGCGCAAGGTAGAATCTGACTAGGCTCCGAAACATCCAATCTCACAAACTGGCTGGCTAAGGCCTGAACATCCATCGCCATAGGCCTTTCTGATGCTGTTAAATAAGCCAAACTCCCCAAACTCTCTGCCCGGCGACTCAAAGCATCAGCCACCACATTGGCCTTGCCCCGGTGATACAAAATAGTGATATCATAGTCCTTTAGCAACTCTAACCACCTCCTCTAGTGCAATTTTTGATCCTTTTGCTTGAACATGTGCTGCAAACTCCGATGGTCAGTATGAATCTCACAGGGAACCCCATATAAATAATGGCACCAAATCTTCAGGGCGTGAACAATGGCAGCTAACTCAAGGTCGTGAACAGGGTAGTTCTTCTCATGTATCTTCAATTGTCTGAACGCGTAGGCAATCACCCTATCGTCCTGCATCAACACCGCTCCGAGGCCAACTCTCGAGGGATCACAATAGACCATATAAGATCCTGAACCCGAAGGTAATACCAAAACTGGGGCTGTAGTCAATGCTGTCTTGAGCTCTGAAAGCTCGCCTCACACTCCTCCATCTACTGAAACAGAGCACCTTTCTAGGTCAATCTTGTCATAGGGGCTATGATCGATGAAAATCCCTCCACAAAGCGACAGTAATAGCCCCCAAGCCAAGGAAGCTACGGATCTCTGTAGTTGAGGATGGTCTAGGCCAATTCTGCACGACCTCTATCTTCTTCGGATCCACCTAAATACCCTCACTCGATACCACGTGACCTAAGAATGCCACTGAATCCAACCAAAACTCACATTTCGAGAACATAACATATAACTTCTTCTCTCTCAGAGTCTGAAGCATAGTCCTCAGGTGTTGCTCACGATCTTCCCGACTCCAGGAATACATCAAAATGTCATCAATAAAGACAATGATGAATGAGTCAAAATACGGTCGGAACACACTGTACATCAAATGCATAAAGGCTGTTGAGGCATTGGTAAGCCAAAATAAAATAACAAGGAACTTGTAATGACCATACCGAGTCCTTAAAGCAGTCTTCGGGATGTCTGGCTCCCGAATCTTCAGCTGATCGTAACCTGAGAACAAATCAATCTTAGAAAACACATGTGCGCCCTGAAGCTGGTCAAACTGATCATCAATACGAGGCAAAGGATAACGGTTCTTCACTGTAACCTTGTTCAACTGGCGATAATCAATACACATACGCATAGAACCATCCTTTTTCTTCACAAACAAGATAAGAGCACCCCAAGGTGAAACACTTGGCCGAATAAAATGCTTATCAAGCAATTCCTGTAACTGATCTTTCAACTCCTTAAACTCATGAGGAGCCATACGATACGGAGAGATAGAAATGGGCTGAGTGCCCGGCAACATATCAATGCCAAAATCAATATCTCTATCAGGCGACATGCCTAGAAGATCAGCTGGAAACACATCGGGAAGAAATAACCATACTGACATCTCTCACATAAGCTAGATACGTGTCATACCCCTTCTTAACCATACGCTGAGCCTTAAGGAAAGAAATAACTCTACTGGAAGTGTGATCTAAGGTACCTCTCCACGCAACACGCGGTACACCTAGCATAGCCAGTGTCACGGTTTTGGCGTGATAGTCAAGAATAGCAAAATGGGGCGACAACCAGTCTATGCCCAAGATAATGTCAAAATCAACCATGCTGAGTAACAATAGATCAACTCTGGTCTCAAAACCACAAAGAGCAACCAAACACGACCGATAAACGTGGTCCACAACAAGAGAATCTCCCACATGAGTAGAAACATAAACAGGGGAACTCAAGGAATCTCGGGATACACCCAAATGAGGAGAAAAATAAGAAGACACATAAGAGTAAGTGGAGCCTGGGTTGAATAGAACCGATGCATCTCTATGACAAACTAGTATAATACCTGTGATGACAGAATCGGAGGCAACAACCTCGATACGGGTAGGAAGGGCATAGTGTCTGGCCTGGCCTCCCCTTCGAGGGCAACCTCTACCTCTCTGACCTCCATCTCTAGGTGGCTGAGCAGGTGGGGTAGCAACTAGAGTTGTACCCATAACCTAAGAACTCTGCGGGGCACGCTGTGGCTGAAAAGTCAGTGCGGGTGCACTCCTCCCAAGTCTAGGGCAATCCCTCACCACATGACAGTGTCGCTACACTCAAAACAAGCTTTGGGAGGATGTGGTGGCTATGACTGGCTTGGTCCAGGTCTGCTAGACTGACCTCTGAAAGCACCCCACGCAGGAGGCGCGCTAGAAACCGGAGGTGCATAATAAGGCTCCTGACGCCTAGGAGGAGTTGGGGCACTGCTGGCTGCTGGAAGAGCTGAATGAACGAGGTGACTCATATAACCCCTACCATGACGACCTGAAGCTAGGGCACGGGCACTTGAGAAATGGCCCAACTCTCGAGACCTCTTGGCCTCCCTTTCCTCCTTCTCCCTAGCATGCATACCCTCAATCCTCCTAGCAATGCTCACCAACTGCTGATAATAAATATCCATCTCCAACTCACAAGCCATGTTAGACCTGATGCTAGGAATAAGCCCCTCAATAAACCGGCGAACTCTCTCGCGAACAGTAGCAACCAAGGCTGGTGCATGCCTAGCCAAACTGGTGTAACGGACATCATACTCTGAAAAAGTCGTAGCACCCTGGCAAAAATGCTTAAACTCTGCGCGCCATGCATCCCTGAGGCTCTGAGGAACATACTCTCTCAGGAATAGATCCGAAAATTGAGCCCAAGATGGAAAGTCTCATCTAGACTGTCTAACTCGTAGGTACGCCACCAATCATAGGCGGTTCCTCGAAGATGGAAAGTAGTGAAAGAAAGCCCGCTCGATCCTGAGATACCCATAGTACGGAGAATGCGGTAACACTCATCAAGAAATCCCAGAGCATCCTTTAATGCTAGACCACTGAACTCATGGGGCATGTACCTCTTGAACCTCTCAAGCCTTAGCTGCTCCTGCTCGGAAGCCGCTGCCATGCCCTTGAGCTGAACTGGCACTGCAGGCGGTACAGGAATAATCTAAGGGGCCTGCTCAGCATGTACTCACTGCTCAAAAGTGTGGCCGATGGGAGTCTGTGCTCCTCCCCCGGCCTGGGATATAGCTGCAGCAAGGGGAAGCAATCCTGCCCGAGCCAAAGTAGTGTACATGCTCATGAACTGTGCTAGAGTCTCCTGAAGGGCTGGAGTAGTAGTAGCATTAGGAGTATCAAGCGCCTGGACTCCGACTGGATCTGGTAGTGGTACCTCGGCGACAGCTCGCACAGGTGCTCTAGCTGCACCACGAGCGCGTCCTCGGCCTCTACCCCGGCCCCGGCCTCTGACGACTACAGTAGGGGGCGCGGATGCCTAATCATCTCGAGTAGCACGTGTCTTCACCATATGTGAGATAATAGAAGAAAGAAGTTTAGAATTGTGATGTCAAAATATCGCATGGCAAGGAATCGAATGAAGTGGAAATTTTCTTAAAGTTACATAGCCTCTCGTAGATAAGTACATATGTCTCCATACCGATCAGCGAGACTCTAAGAAACCGGCTTGTGTTCCGTGACTCCTATGAACCTAGAACTCTGATACCAACTTGTCACGACCCCCGTTTGCCCTCCGTAAACTATCGTGACAACACCTAGTCTCTATGACTAGGTAAGCCTAACAAGTGCAGAAATAGAATTTGAAACTTGCAGAAATATAAATAAAGGAAAACCAAGAATAATCAAAAAGGGAAGCAATATATAGAAAGTCGCTCGACATATACATCACGACATCTTAAACTTCTACAACACTATCCCAAAACCCAGAAACTCACGGGATCACAAGATAGAAGAAATACAGTAAAGTGCTCTAATCTCCAGAATGTCTACATCAACAGTAAAATAGAAAGGCTAACACTATAGGATAGAATAAAGATAGAGACTCCCTTGTCTGTGGATGCGGCAAATATACCTCGAAGTCTCCGAAAGATCTCCCTGCCTCAAGGGTGATAAGCCTGGGTATAGGTACCTGGATCTACACATGAAAAACATGCGCAAAAAGGGCATGAATGCACCACAGCGGTACTCAGTAAGTGCCAAGCCTAACCTCGATCGGGTAGTGACGAGGAAGATCAGGGCCCTACTAAGGTAAATAATAATAAACATGACCGGATAAGATAAACAATATAAATGAGAATCTACAGTAAGAATCTATACAGAATGATAAAAGTACGATAACGGAACAGAAATAAAGGCATAACATAAGGAAAACTTCGCTCACAGCAAAGATAATAACCGAGGATCTCTTGGTATACTCAATATGTACACTAGGGATCTCTTGGTATCCTCAATAATAACCGGGGATCTCTTGGTATCCCGAGGATCTCCTTGTATCCTCAATATGTACACTAGGGATCTCTTGGTATCCTCGATAAATACACTAGGGATCTCTTGGTATCCCGAGGATCTCTTGGTATCCTCAATATATATGTCAGGGATCTCTTGGTATCCCGCACCTTAGTCCAGATCATAAATACGTGCAGGGGATCTCCCGGGATGCCATCCCGTAGTCCTAAATTAAAACACACAACAGCAACTCAAGAATATCAATATAAATACTAAGTTCGTAACAAGTAAACAGTTAATTCTAGCCAACATGCTTCACGTAATGCAAATAAGGCAGTTTAAGCAAATAGGCAATTAAGTCAACTAAGCATGCTTTTCCAAACTAACACAAGCTAAGTTTGCAAGTAGAATAAAAATAGGTAAGAAAGGAACTCAGTTTAAAAAACTTAAAGTAAAACCGGATTTTCAACAATTAGCTCAAGTACGTGCTCGTCACCTCACGTACAAGGCATTTCAACTATCAAATATCTTATCCTAAGGGGAAGGTCCCCCATACAAGGTTAGATAAGCCACTTACCTCGAACTGGCTCAAAATCAACCTGAAACCACGCTCTTGCCACGAGCACTCGACTCTAAATGGCCTAAATCTATTCAATTCAATTACATAATGTAAATAACACTTCAAGTAACTGATTCTACAATTTAATTCTAAGCTAATACGCGAAATTATGTAAAATAACCAAAACGCCCCTCTAGACCATATCTCGGAATTGGGTGAAATTTACTTTTTTAGAAATCTCGTACTCTCACGAGTCTATACATAACAAGATCACTGAAATCGGAGTTTAAATGGCCTCTCAAATCCTCATTTAAAGGCCTCTTAAACCCAAGCCCTAATTACCCATTTTCCCCAAATTTCTCACCACTAATTTGGTCTTTAATCACATGAAAACGAGTTATAAAATCAAGAACGTTACCTCCAAGTAATTTCTCTTTGTTTTCCTAAAAAATCCATCTTAGAAGCTTCAAACCCGGATAAAAATGGTGGAAGAATGGCTCAATTTTGCAAAGGCAACTATTTATATGTTCTGCCCAGCAATTACCGCATTTGCGGCCTTGGGACCGCATCTGCGGTGCCGCTTTTGTGGACAACACGTCGCGTCTGCGACTCTCACTAAAATGCCAGCTTCTGCACTGCGGACCTTTAACCGCAAGAGCGGTTCCGCTTCTGCGAGCCTCTCACCGAATCTGCGGTTTCTGAAGAATTGACCCAAAGCCGCTTCTCTGGCCCTTTAGACACTTCTATGCTGCCGCATCTGCGGTCCCCATGCCGCAGATGCGAAAAACCAGAAGTAGCAATGCTACAGCTGCTGCAACACTTCTTCAACCTTCCCGTCAACCATCCAAAATCACCCCGAGGCCCCCGGGACCTCAACCAAAAGCACCAATATCACCTAATACCTTATTCAAACTTGTACCAATCCTTAAAACACCTGAAAAAACATCAAAACCTTGGATTAATCAAGGATTTAGGCCTAAGAACTCCAAATTTCCTCAAAATACACTTTCGAACAAAAACCAAACCAAACCATCTCCAAATAACTTGAAATTTTTCACGCACATCCCAAATGACATGATAGAACTACTAAAACTCTCGGAATTCCATTCCGACCCTCGGATCAAAATCTCACTATCGGACCGGAAACTTCCAAAATTCAACTTTCGGCATTTCTAGCCCAAATTAGCTACGGACCTCCAAAACACAATCGGAACACGCTCCAAACCCTAAAATCACCCAACGGAGCTAACAGAACCATCGGATTTCCATTCCGAGGCCGTCTTCACACCGTTATAACTACGGTCAACTTTCCAACACTTAATCTCTTATTTATGGACTAAGTTTCCTGAAACTCACCGAAATTCAAAACCGAACTTCCTAGTAATTCACATTAGCAAAAATAAACTTGGGGAAAGCAGTTAATAGGGAATCGGGGCATTAATTCTTAAGACGACCGGCCAGGTCATCACAGGAGGTAGTTTTTCTTTACCGCGGGATGTGTAGGCGATGTTCCAAGGTTTGGTATACTACCACTGTTTTAGGGTGTGGATTCTAGTACAGCCCTCCACTGTGTTTAGTCGGGCTTGGCCAATGATATGGTTCGCTTATTTTCTGACTCTTTCGAGAGTGGAGATGTTGATGCCGGCGACGTGTCATGTGACGCGGGATATCCCCTTGTCGCGTATTGCTTCCTGCTGATGGTTTAAATTCCCTCCCTGGCGTGGAATTTTCATCCTTTCGGCGAAGTGGGGATGACCCTGTCCTCGGGCAATGCGCTCGTGGCCATCCGGATAAGGCATCCGTGCCTTGCGTGTTACAACCCATATTCACGTATGTTAGCTCATGCAATAAGGTAGTCAACGTAAATCCATGAAGAGATTATCTTTATGATGATAAGAGGTTAATCATATTGGTCTTAAATGATACAAAGGTGTATAAGGGTGGTTAACAAGTATTAGAAGTTAAACGAATCAAGGATGTTGTCAGCCATATTTTCGGATAAACCTAGAGGTGCTTAATACACTCAAGAGATAGTGTTTTAAGGTATTTGAATCATATAATATCCGTATTATAAGTATTGAAGTCAAACGAGTTATGAGACAAAAGTCAACAAAAGTTGTCACAACTTAGGTTCATAATTTTACTTAAACATTAGGTCAAATGTTACTAAGCTTTTCTCCTAATTTACTTAGAATTATGGGGTAATCTACCCACCAAATTGAAGATCTATGAGTCTAGTTTCCAATGCATTAAACTTTTCATCGATACGATCTCAGAGTAGAGAGATATTTGTATTTTCGTGAGACTGCGCCAAGCACCTCTCTATGGGGCCCACTTAGGCGGTTTAAGACATTCGGGTATATATATGATACCTCCACCAGTTTTAAGTCATTGTTTTCACAATATTATGACCTTATAATCCTAGGAACACCCTCTCAAGGTTCTCTCAAGATTCAAGACCCAAACAAAGGGCAAACAACACAAATCAAGTATCGGGAATCCCCTGGCGCTAGTAAGTTTCTTTTTCTTCTTGTTGTTGCTAATTTTTGTGTTGTTCCAGCTCGTGTGGGAGATTTTTTTAAAAGGTTATGTTCTATAAATACTCCCTCAAGTTCTTAATATCAACCCTAGGAGATTTCAAGCCTTTTAAAGTGATTTTATTGTCGAAAAATACTAATTGACTACTAGTTTCGCTTTCTTGTTGTTGTGGCAGCATTGGAGGGATATTTCATGGAAAGTAAAGGTCAAATTGGAGTTGTTCTTTTTGTATAAAGTTATGGAACTTCTTACTCTATATGTATTTAAGATTATCTAAGTTGCGGCTAAGTCATTGAAGCTAGAACTTGTGGAATACATATCGAAAGGCTTGGTAGTAATGTTATCGGTTGGTGGACTATTTTGGGAGGTTCAATATGATTAACATTGATGTTGTTTGGGTTTTTTGGCAATTCTTTTCACTTGTGGAAGTCATATAAATAGGGTAGATGTTGTCCGATACATCATAAAATAGGTTGTGGTCGGTACATAATAGTTACGACGCTTAACCGTTAATGATAGTGTCATTTCTCCTATTGTAGAATAAGGAGTTTTGACATTTGCATAGCTTGAGGTTGGGCAGTATATACAAGGTATGTGAGGCTATCCCTTTCCTTCTTTTGCACGACTCCGATTATACATAATGTAATGAACGAGCTTCCAAAGATACTCTACTCTTAGAAACTCGCAGTACTTACATTATTTCCCCTCTTATGGAACGATTAATGTTGATGTTGCTTCTCTTATTCTTATATTATCAATGTTGTTGTTACTTCCTAATTATTATAAGGTTCATAGTGAAGAGTTAGTCCAAATAACGTGTACAAAGGATACCGACCTTACGTCACTCTGAAAGGTTTAGAACGTGATTCCATGAGTCGAACATGCAGTATTATATATGTATCTATTTTACTCTACCGAGCCGTGCTATAGTCGGCTGGGTACGACACCTATTGTGCAACCACTAATCAGTTGGGTTTTACTGAGCTCCACATGGCCGGGTATGTTTTTACCGAGCCTATTACGGCCGGGTATGATATGATGATGATGATGATGCCCACAGAGGCGTATATTTTAAAAGTTTATGCATATATACCTATGTATCATGCATTGCATGTCAGTAGCCCTCAGAGGTACCCAAACGTTACAAGTTCTATATTCTCTATCCCTACTTACATTACTGTTTGTACTTATGGTTCCCTACCTTACATACTCAGTACTTTATTCGTACTGACGTCCTTTTATTGGTGGATGCTGCATGTCGTGCTGCCGGTCCTGATAGACAGCCAAGCGCAGCTCCCCCACCACAGTAGGTGGTCCAATTCAGCGGTGATAGGCGAGATCCCTTCTTCGGACTTGTCGTGGTCTTGGTATGCATTTTTGTTATAGACATTATGGGTATGTCGGGGCCCTGTTCCGGCATTGTTGCAGCACTTATGTTCCTTTAGAGGCTCATAGACAGGTGTCGACTCATGTATAGTTTTGTATGCTTTGTCGGTTGATTTTTGTTGTATAGTCTTTCATGGTAGCGTGGTAGCTCGTACCTCATATATAGTTTCTTAATTGTCTGGTCATCCTATGTTATGTATGTTCATGTCATCATCTTTTGTTGTTAGTTGTCCATCATCCATGTCTACCAATTATATTGATCTCGTCGGCCTTAAATGATAATAAAGAAGGTTAGATAAAATGTACATTGGTGCTCGGCAAGTATGGCCGGGTGCTAGTCATGGACCTCCAGTTTGGGTCGTGACATTGCGCCACCTCTACTGATATAAAAATTGGTGTTCCGGTCTGAGCCAGTCATGCCACACTGGGGGGAATTGTATTTCCCCATTACTATAGCAATTGCCGCTTGGAGCTTGTCAAGGATTTGAGAGGTGGTCGTGTTTCAGCCCGGCGTCCGACAGTGTTGGCCGAGTCACCTGAACTTGTGAGCATATGTTTTATCAAAAAATGGATCGACTAAGGAAGAAGGTTACTGGTACATCATCGTATGGTCGAGACGAGGTCTCGATACCCTCTTTGCTAAATGTAGCAGCATCCCTGGGGGTATATCCCCAGGCTTGCCTTTCTCCGGTGACAAGAAATCTTGCTCTCCTTTTTACGAGCTCTTGGAAAAGGTTGTCGTTCCTCCACCATCGTGGCGATGCTCTACGACCCTCTTGTTTCGTTTCTTCTAGCTGCCTTCCGTACTAGGGACTGAACTTGAATTCAGTTGTTTGTCACTTCCCGGCGGTGATTTTTGCCGAGCGGTGTGGCGTCTTTCCTTCAAAGATGGTGGCTACCTTCGGCCCCATCGCCGCACTTACTATGTAGTTCCCATGGCAGGCTACGATTCCCTTGAGAGGAATTCGACCAAATTGGACAGAGCCATTTGACATCCCGGTTTCACCTATGGCAAGCACGATGTTTGGTATAGCTATGTGGAAATTGTACTCTGGTGGGAGAGGCGCCCTTGCCGACCATGCGTCCTTGTTGAATATGGTTTTGTTAACGTTTCTTCGAGGATATTGCCTTCGGCCATTCTTCGATCGTCGTGAGGTATATTGCATCTCGAGGCATTCCTCCTATCTATTTGGCTTGGTTTCCTTGCTAGGAGCCTTTTTTGGGTAAGTTGAGCCCGAGAAGGCTCCCGGACGGTCATCCATGACCCCGGTTTGTGACTGATACCGGGTATGGGCATCCGACCAGGTCTTGGCTGGGTACCTGATCGAGCTTTGTTTGAACTGCCCGAAAATTGTTGGGCTCGGTTTGTTTAGGCTTTGAGCGAAGGCTTGTATTGCCCAGTTATCCGAGACCTGGGGTAATCCCTTTCGCTCCCTCGGCGAATGAGGTGCAAATCCCCAAATGCATTGGGCTTTCTCATCGTCGTTTTGATGGTGCTGGTGTATGCCTTTATGGAGGAGTCTGTCGGTACCGTAGGCGAGTTTATGGGGTCGGACGCTAGGTTATGACGCCACATCATGGTTCTTTTCGAGAATGTTTCCCTGAATCTCTTCAATAAGACGAGCTCGATCTCATCATCTTTTGGGTTGTTGCCTTTTCCTACACACGTATATGCGGTGCTGTGTTCGTTGGGATCCAAGGTCCCGTTGTACTTAGGGAGTTCTGGCATTCTGAACTTCTTTGAAATGGGTCCCGGGGCCATTTTCTTGGGGAACGACCTTTGTATGAACTTCTTTGAATCCACGCCTTTAGGGACCGGGGGTGCACCTGGGATCTGATCGACCCTAGAGTTGTAGGTATCGACCCTTTTATCGTTCGTCGCTATCATTTTCTCACCCGATTCGATCCTTTTGGTGAGGTCCTCAAGCATCTTTATTATGGCAGGGTCGGCTATCGATCCGTTATTGCTTGATCTCTCGGGTACTAGTTCGGCGGGGGGATCTGTTTCCAGCGCCGCTGTGCTGGGAGTCTTCTGATGGCTTTGTAACTGAGAGATGGCCAACTGTTGTGCCTCCAACATTTCAAAAATAACATGAAGACTAACTTCATGTTCTTCTGGGGCCAGAGTACTCTGGGCTTTTTGCTAGTCGCTATGCCGTATGCTCCTGTCGGTGTGTGAGGTCTTGTTGACCTGTTGTGCGTCCTATGAATCTGCGTCCGCTGGAATTGGCCCGGGCACGCTATCGGGGTCCTGTGGTAGTGTTCCGGTAGATGGAACAACCACGCCGTTTTCTCCATAGTTTTCGAGGTTGTCATGCTTGACTCTGTTTACCGAACCAGACATTTTGACCTGAAATCAAAGATCTCGGACAAGAAAAAGTGTGAAAGATAACTTGCATTTGCGCAATGAAACCAGCAAGAAAATAATCACTATTATTTTTAGCCCTACAATTGGCACCAAACTGTTTATCGTGACAATGGTAACAACATTAAATTTGTAAATGAGATTCTAATAATATGTGATCTATTTTTATGCTAGTTGATAGATCAGATGATGCTAGGAATATTAAGTTTAACGATGAAATGCAAGCTAAAGCGAGGCGGTAATTAAACCGAGGGGCATACTGCCCTGGCTTCGGGCTGGTCGATGGAGGACCTCGGGGTCGGTATCTGGGCTCGATCTCAAGCTATCGGGGTTCTTCGGGAATGGGATAACAGTTAATATATGATTGAACAAAGCTCTATATGGCCAATACCGAGAAATAAATAAAGAACAAGTGTGAGAGCAGTAAATGCTAAAATGGCTTCGAGCTAATGAGAACTAGCGAGTTAGAGAGAAAGAGAGAGAGAGATATTATTGATCCTATGGAGAAATAGTTGGAGCAACATCAACCCCCTTACAAAGTAGTGTGGGTTCCCTTTATATAGGAGGGGAACCCGTCTATGGTACAATATGCATTAATTGTAAAGTATGGAGATGAGACAGCTAGACGCGACGCTTCGGCATAGGCTCTGGATAGGCCGGCTCTGTCAAATTCAGCCATGTGTCTTGGGAACTTTCCCTTTTGTTTTGGCCTCGACCTCCGTCTTCTTCGAGTCGGGCCTCGACAGGATTTGGGGGAGGGGACTCGGTCGTGGCTCCCCATCCTCGGGGTCTCGAGGCATTCTTCCGAAATGACTTGATAGCGAGAAATTAAGTCCTCTGATTTTGCCGCATACAATAATATTCTCTACAAGATGAATACACATATTTGACATATAGGATAAATGCGAACAAAATTTAATAAAACAAAAAATCTTTTATAAGCAATACTCTTAAAATTTGGATGTAATTATATATTGAAAAATATGTAATTATTACAAAATTCACCACTTCTAAATTCCCTAATATATAAAGGGGAAAAGTTTTTTCATCTTGAGACCACTGTTGGCACGCATATCAAAGCAATAAAGTTTATTTTTTTCTTTAGCTATTGTTTAAGTGTTCTTCAATTGTTCATCTCTTTAATTGAAACTGAGTTCCTTCTCGAGGGCTCGATCGGAGCCATTTTCCAGCGTTCAAACCTAAGATTGGCCTAATTATTTCATCATATTTGGTTTGATCCTCTTGTTTTTTTGTTAATTCAATTACTTTTTGTTTTTAAATCATCTGTGTTAAATTAAATCACGTATCCTTTAAATTGCGTAAAAATTTAATTGTTACTCACCTTAAGGATAAACAGTTTTTCGCCCATTGCCGGGCCAAGGATAATAGTGGTGATTTAATACGAATCTTTATAACATACCTTATTTTACACTTTCCCTTTGAAGTTTGATTTCACGATTATTCAAAATTTCAAATTCTCAGTCTATTCACTTGAATTAATGCTGAGTTAGGCCACCACGGTGAAAATAATAACGTGGTACCAAACAACGGCGTGCCCTCTGTCGACCCTAATGACATTTTAATCACTGACCCAGTCGATGCTAATTCAAAAGTTGCTATCAATATCAACCTACCGACTGATCCTGAAAACACCATTCACGGGGCACCCCGGCCATCAGCTTGAGAAGCGTCCGAAGAGGGAGGTGAGTTAGCTTACGTTTGATTTTTAAGATGTTACAAGTTTAGCAAGTGGCAATAGCACAACTATAGAGTCATAATCACACACAGAACATGGCCGAACCCGAGCGGGTTGGAGAAGATACACAAAGAGAGGAACGAGTTGTCACAAAACCTGATGGGTTCAGACCCGTGGAAACTTCCGAGGTGATGAAAATACTAAAAGCATTGACGAAACGGGTAGAATCCGGTGAAAAGAAGATAGAGGCAAATGACAAGAGGGTGGAAGCTTACAATTCGAGGGTCGATCAACGCCTTCAATATTGAATGGACCGAATTCCAAAAAGTTCATACAGAAACCTTTCCCCCTAACTGCAATCCCAAAGCCAATTCTGAAAAGGTTCCAAATGCCTGATATTCCCAAATACAACGGGACTACAGATCCAAACAAGGATGTGACCTCTTACACGTGTGTGATAAAGGGCAATGACCTCGAGGATGACGAGATCGGGTCGGTGTTATTGAAAAAATTCGAGAAAATCTTATCCATGAGAGCATTGATATGGTACCATAACTTACCTCTAAATTCTATTGATTTGTTTGCTATGCTTACATATACCTTCGTTAAAGACCATGTCGGCGCTATCAAAGTTGAGATGAGGAAATCGGACATATTCAAAGTCAAGCAAAGGGACAACGAGATGCTCAAGGAATTCATGTTGAGGTTCTAGATGAAACAGATGGACCTGCCCCTAGTTGCAGATGATTCGGCCGTTCAGGTCTTTACTTAAGGACTAAACCCCTGAAGTTCGTTGCATCACAACAATTGAAGCAAAACTTGGTAGAATACCCTGTGGTTACCTGGGTTGATGTCCACAACAGGTACCAATCGAATATTAGAGTCGAGGACGATCAACTAGGATCTCCCTCGGGGTCCATTTGTCCCAACAAAACAAACGATAAGTCTAAAAGAATTGTCGATCAGGAACCGAAACCGCCTCGAGATCGATACTAGCCATATGGCTCACGAATGATAGGACAAGCGACCAGGGTCCAAGTAATCGAGGTTTGGTGAAAAGAAACAGTTCCGAGAGATCACCCGGGGTCAAAGATGCTCCAAGACTATTAGAATATAACTCCAACATAGATGCAGTGAGTATAGTGTCAGCCATAGATTTTGTTAAGGAGACCAAATGGCTGAGGCCACTCTAGTTCGATCCCGCACAGAGAGATAACAATTTGATATGTAAATATCACGGTACCCACGGTCACAGTACCGAGGATTGTAGACACCAAAGAGAATAATTGTCTCATATGTTCAATAATGGGCACCTTCGAGAATTCCCAAGTAAACAGGCATAAAACTATTTCAAAAATAGGGACACCAACAAACAAATCGATCAAGAAGAACCTCAAAATGTGATTAACTTGACCAACGGATGTGTAGATGTTCCACAAGGGCCAATGATAAAACTCACCAAAGTTTTTATCACAAGAGAAACACGAAATTGGGGCTATGTTCTAGAGGGATCCATCTCATTCAGCGATGAGGGTGCCAATGGCATTATTCAACCTCACAACTGTCACACCTCCTTTTTTTGCGGGTGGGGGGTGGGGGGTGGGGAAGGAATTTTGTTTTCAATTTAATTGACATTATTGAAATGAGATTATTTTATTTATTTAGAAGAGTCGCCACTTGGAATAATTATTTAATGTGTCCCAAGTCACCATTTATTTTAAATCCCAAATCAAGAATGTTTTGACTCTGTTTATGTCACGACCCCGGTTCGCCCTCCGTGAATCATCATGACGACACCTAGTCTCTACGACTAGGTAAGCCTAAAATTTGGAAGATAAACCATATTTGCAGAAGAAAAGAGAATAATTTAAAACAAAAATAGTGTAATAAAACAGCATTTGAAAGTGCCACTCGGCATACATAGTACCAACTCTCATAAACTAATACAGTTTTCCCGAAACCTGGAAACCTATGAATCACAAGCTATGAATATAATAAATATGCTCTAACTCTAGAATGTCTACATCAACAGAAGAAAATAGAAGGGCTATCGCTACAAGATAGAATGGAAAGGGAATCCTCGGTCTACGAACGCGACAGATATACCTCAAAGTCTTTGGAGAAGTAGCCTCGCCTCAAGGGTGATAGGATTGAGTCGCAGTACCTAGATCTACACATGAAAAACATGCGTAGAAAGGGGCATGAGTACACCACAGTGGTACTCAGTAAGTGTCAATCCTAACCAAAATCGGATAGTGACGAGGAAAGTAAGGGCCCTACTGAGTTAACATAAAAATATAAGGTATGGTAGTATAAGATAAGCAGTACAGTTGAAGGCTAACAATAAGAATTTAATACAGGAAGATGAGGAATTCAATAACTGAAACAGAGGCAAAAACAGGCGCAAGGAAATAACCGGGGATCTCTCAGTATCCCGAGGATCTCTTACTACCCTCAATATATATGCCAGGGATCTCTTAGTATCCCTAGGATCTCTTAGTACCCTCAATATATATGCTAGGGATCTCTCGGTATCCTCAATATATGCTAGGGATCTCTTGGTATCCCGAGGATCTCTTGGTATCCTCAAAATATGTTCTAGGGATCTCTCGGTATCCCGCACCTCAGCTCAAATCATAAATACGTGCAGGGGATCTCCCGGAATGTCGTCCCATAGTCCCAAAGTAAAACACGCAGCAACAACATAAGGAATACTCATTAAAGCTCAATTTCGTACCAAGTAAATAGGTAATTCTAACCTAACATGATTCACATAATACAATTAAGACAGTTTAAGCAAGTAAGCAATTAAGTCAGTTAAACATGCTTTTATAGGCTAACAACAGGTTTAAATTGCAAGTAGTATAAGACAGGAAAAAGGAACACAATTAAAATTTCTTAAAGAAAACTGGATTTCCAACAATTAGCTCAAGTACGTGCTTGTCACCTTACATACAAGGCATTTCATTTATCAAATATACCAAATCCTATGGAGAAGGTCCCTCACACAATGTTAGGCATGCCACTTACCTCGAAACATCTCAACTCAATCCGAAACCATGCTCTTTCCACGAGTACTCGACTCCAAATGGCCCAAATCCCAATGAACTCCTCTGAAAATCCCTCTTGAAAAATGCTCCCCAAGCTTCTTCCTGTTTGAAAAGAGGTGAAAAATAGATAAATTTTGCGAAGGCAAGTATTTATATGTTTTTGCCCAGTTAATCCGATTATATGGCCCTGGGACCGCATCGGTGGTCTCGCTTCTGCGAGGACATGGTCGCATCTGCGACCTTTCACTTAAAGATCAGCTTCCGCACCTGCGATAACCCATTCGCAGATGCAGTACCACTTCTGCGGTAAGTCTCTCGCATCTGCAGACCCTGCTCATCTTCCCCAATTCCACTTATGTGACTGCTCCACCGCTTCTGCGGCTCCGCACCTGCGGTACCCAACCGTAGGTGCGGTTATGACAGATATCAGTAGCTTCAGCTGCTTCAAACCACTTCCAATTCTTCCGACAACCATCCAAAATCATATCGAGGCCCCCGGAACCTCAACCAAAAGCACAAACAAGTCTAATACCACTATCCAAACTGATGTTCTAAACGTCAATACCACACAATAGGGGGGGTGATTTGTGTGGTACCCAATTTTCGCTCTAGAAGAACCTGGTTCTTCTAGGTGTTCTAACTACTACTATTTGCAGAATAAAAAGTACATAAAATAAAGAACACATAGATTTTTTCGTGGAAAACACCTGGCTCAAAAGGTGAAAAAACCACGACCTACTACTTAGTAGGATTTTCCAAAACACTTCACTAAATTACTGAGCCAAAACAGCATTTACAAAACTCTTTGTAAACCTAAGGATTACCTCTAATCTCGTTGTAGCAACCAGCATCTAACTGTTGTGATAACTTCAAGTTAACTCTAACTTGAATACTCAAAATACCTATTACAATTGCTTCTAGATAAAGCTGAAAGGTACAATATGAAACACATACTACAATTGAACTAGAAATAAAGAAAGACACATAAAACTCTTTATGGAGTTGGTTCTTCTATCTGGTTCATGTAGCTTTAGGTTTGCACACTTGAATCACACACGAAATGCTTGCAAAAAGCCTTGCTATTTTGCTCCTAATTCATGTTTAACTTCTGCATTTTTGTGCAACCACTTGTAATATGATAACATCCTGCAATTTATAGAGTTAGTAGATGAAAAAATAACTAGAGTTCAGATGCAACACTTCCTCAGTGGAAGAGTTCTAGTTGATTTCAACTCCTAACTCCTTCCCTATCTTGGATAGTGTTCTCTTTGATTAAGGAGTCCTTCTCCTTATCAATTATGCAACCTTTTCGATCAGGAGATATTAAATACACTAGGTTAAGCTTATCTACTTCACGTGCAACCCACATGCTCGAATCTGCCCGTTTTTATGCACCTGAGGGATGGACCTGGTTCATCCCGAGTTCCTTTGTCAGTCTTCAAAACTTACCTTTACTTGGGCCAACAAATTCCCCCTTTTTGATGATGACAAACTTTGTGCTTTTCATAAGCTTAGGCACTGTTTCAACTCAGCTCAACATCAACACAATGTTAGAAACATTTTTCCTTTTTATCACTTATCATCAAGGACCAGGTACATTAGGTTATGAACATCACTTGTTTAAAGCACAACCTTTTTCCCCTTTTTGGCGTCATCGAAAAGTTGCATAAAAATGTGAGATAACCAGATTTTAAAGCTTACTCATGGCCACTTAGGCTACTTAAAATGCAATCATGGATTAATTATCATAGATCAAGCTAATAATTTTAACCATCAAAGAAATATAAACAAACAGTTAGAGCAAAAGACAGTGAATTTCATTGATGATTGATAAGATTCTACCACAAAGCATAAGAAGAAATAACAATACTGAAAACATGAGCAAAAGAAACAAAAAATCCCGAACTGGGTCACTGGTTAATCTACACTAGGCTAGGAGGCTTAAGGCTGGGAAGAACTAGGTGCTTGGTTTTTAACTTGGAGGAGTTTCAGCACACCTTGAAGAATGACATCATTCCTCTCTTTTTCTCTTGCCAGCACAGTTCTGAGAGCATCTCTCTTAGTCTCTATCTCAACCTACCTTTTCTTTAGCCTTTCAATCTCAGCATCCTTAGCCCCACTTTCTTGCACCAAGGCTTTGACCTTGCTATTCACTGGTACCTTTTTGGATGAACTAGGTTCTTTAGGAGTGACATTGACTTCATATCGCAAGCAAGCAGAGTATTAATACAAAAATGATCCATGCTTGTAGTAACCTCCCACCTTATCATAGGTACATTAAAATATGCAAGCACAGTTGTGAGAATGAAGCCATAGGGAAGGGTATGAGTTTTGGTGCCATTAATAACTCTATCAAGAAGTTGGATTATAGCTTTCAGTCACTTTCTTTTGCTGGTCTTGCAAGGGTTTCCTCTATAGATGAACCAGGTTCATCTGCCCAAACAACCATTGAACATGCATCTTTGGTTAAATTCACAGGAGTGGGTGAAAATCAGCCACTCTTGTCCCCTTTCCCCTCACAGTACTCCTAGCACCCTTGCTCTCCCTTTTTTTTCTTTTTTATTTTTACTACCAACTTCTCCAGATTCTGTAGTCTCAACACCTGCTATAGATCCTACAAATCTAGTTTCCAAATCTGCAGCAACTTTAGAAATTGTCTTAGAAGAAACTTTAGAATCAGAAGATACCTGTTCAGAAGAACCACTTTCTTCCCCCTGAGTAGCAGACTTAAAAGAATCTAAGTAGTTTAATACGGCCAGGAGTCTTGAACGTAACCGGTTCACTTGTAATGGATAAGTTCACAAGAACTTTGGTATTTGGTAGGACTCTGCTCATGATCCAAATATAGTTCTTTCAAATTATGCTGAGTGTAGAAAACATATCGTGTTATCTTGATGAACCGGGTTCTTCACTGATAATTCTCTTGTGTAAGTCTAAATTTTCCAAAATAGAGAAAATATCATTAAAGATTAATGAGTCATTTTAACACATGGCACAAGAGTATACTATGGAAAGTATGTGACTGAGCAAGATTTAATCGAACTATAAACAATTTATAGACTTTCTAATCAAATATATTTTTTTAGTTTTTTTTTAATTTTTTTTCATTTAACCTTGAACTGGTCCTTTTAGGTGATCTTAATCATCCCTAATTCCAACCTATTCCTCTCAAAGTGAACTCTACTTAAGACTTTTGTGAAGATGTCAGCAATTTGCTTGTCAGTAGCACAAAACTCCACAATGATCAAGCCTTTCTCATAGTTGTCCCTCAAAAATGGCGTCTAACATCTATGTGCTTAGTTCTCGTATGATGAATCGGATTCTTAGTCATACTAATAGCAGTAGTGTTATCACGAAAAATAAGGATGCAACCAACTTCAATACCAAAATCCATCAACTGTTTCTTGATCCACAACAATTGAGCACAATCACGAAGCAACAACAACATACTCAGCTTCAGCAGTAGATAAGGCCACTGAATTTTGCTTTTTAGTAGTCCATGACACAAGACATGAACCAAGAAAGTCTACCATACCTGAGGTTCTCTTCCTATCCACAAGAAAACCTGTATAGTCAGCGTCAACATATCCCACTAGGTTAAAGTTACTACCTTTTGGATACCAAAAGCAAAGGTCAGTAGTGCCTTTCAAGCATCTCAATATTCTCTTGACAGCAGCCAAGTGGGATTCCTTTGGATTTGCTTGAAATCGAGCACAAAGCCCTACACTGAAAACAATGTCAGGTCTGCTAGTAGTAAGATACAAAAGAGAACCAATCATTCCTCTATACAACTTCTGATCAACAGATGAACCAGGTTCATCTATATCAAATTTTGTGGATGTTGCAATAGGAGTGTCAATTTCTTTGGATGTTCTTTCCTATTTTTGTTACTGAGGAATAGGTTCATGGACAGGTTCCCTCGAGGTTTGAGGATCAGTTCCTCTCTAGTCAGTTCCCCCTGTCATATTGCCCTGGGTGGAAGGACCTGTTCCATCACTTGTTCCTTCCTGCGATGCATCTTCAGGCTGGACTGTGGTTTCACCATTTGAATTTCTTATCAGCCCAATCTCTTCATTATCTTGTTCCTGCCTCTCAGAAAGAATGTTATTTTAAAAAAAAATAACATATACATTTTTCTACACATATAGTTCTTTTACTATATATCTTATAAGCTTTACTATGTGAAGAATATCCCGAGAATACTCCCTCGTCACTTCTGGGATCACACTTACCTAGGGAGTCATTGCCATTGTTGTGCATAAAGCACTTGCATTTAAATACCCTAAGATAGGATATATTTTGCTTTCTCCCTTTAAGTGACTCATAGGGAATCTTCTTAACAAGAGGTCTAGTCATGCAACTATTTATGATGTAGAATGCAAAAATTCAGCAAACTTAGCATTTTCAAATTTAGTTCCATGATCAGACCTTATTGATGCAAGTTGATTTCATAGTTATTTCTATGTTTTTCTAACAAAAGAAGTAAACATCTCAAATGCTTTATCTTTAGATGTTAAAAACAATGTCTAAGAAAATCTAGAGTAATCATCAACAAGCATTATCACATATCTTTTACCACCTCTGCTTAATGCTCTCATTGGACTATAAAGATCCATATGGACCAGTTCCATCGTTCTGGTGGTGCTTACCACTTTCTTGCATTTAAAAGAGCATCTTACCTGCTTCCCCCTTGCACAAGCCTCACAAACTTTGTCTTCCTTGAACTTGATGTTAGGCAGCCCTATCACCAGGTCCTTGGAAACTAATTTGTTGAGTTGACTCAGACTTGCGTGTCCAAGTCTCTTGTGCCAAAGGAGGGGATCATTGTCAAACATACTTAAGCAAGTGAGTTCATTTTCTGAAAGTGTGGACAAATCTACAATGTATATATTGTTTACTCTTTTTTCCCTGCAAAATAATCTTGTCAGTGGTAAGATAAATAGCTTACCATTTGGTAGAGGTGAATGCTACCATGTTACCTCTATTACATAATTATAATACACTGCTTAGACTGTACTTTAGGCAATCTATCAAGTAGACATTCTCAATGGAGTGAGAATCAGTCTTACCTACCTTTCCAACCCCAATGATCTCACCTTTATTCCCATTTCCAAATGAGACATTACCTCCTTTGAAGTCCTCAAGTGAAAGGAACTGGTTCTTGCTTCCTGTCAAATGCTTTGAGCAGCCACTATCCATGTACCTTATTTGGCTGCTCCTCTTCACTTGGACCCACAAAAGGAAATCAAAGGTTAGTCTTAGGAACCCAAACTAGTTTGGGTCCCTTTCTATAGGCAAAAGGGTGAATCAGATTCTTTTTAGCCCAACCTGGCAGCCTATTTTTCCCTTGAACAAATTCTTTATTCTTTTGACTAGCCTTTTATTTTGCAATACATTCACTTTTATAGAGACCAGTTTTACCACAGTGTGTGCAAATTTTATTCTCAAGAAATGTGAGGTACTTGCTTTTGGGATCCCACTTAGGTGCAGGGGTCCCGTAGCCAAGTCCTCTCTTGTTGCTACTATGGTTTTCGTGTAGCCATGAAAGTGCATCGGAGGACCTATTCCATTTACAGGTTCTGTCTAGCTCGTGGTTAACCCTGTTTAGATCTTCCTTAAGGACTCTTATCTGCTCATCTCTTTTGTGCAACTCATCTTTTATTTTTCCTACATTTTCTTTTAAAGTGAGTTATGTGTGATCAGCTTTTTTTTTACCAGCTCCTAATTTCAATTTTAGATTTTTAGATCTAAGCTCTAGGACAGTGGTGTCAAGTTCATGAACCTGGTTTTTTAACTCAACATTTTTACTTTCACTTTCACTAGCCCTAAGTTCCAAATTTTTGCACTTAGCTTTCAAAATCACACACTCCTTAGACAGTTGTTCCTTCATTATTTATATCCTCAGATTCATCAATGAAATCTAGGAGTAACTCAGATAGACTTTCTTTAGACAAAAGTTTAATCTTGTCTTTGAGATGAATTATGCTTATCTCAGATTCCTCATCGGATTCTCCAATTGCCATAAGTTCTTGTTCATCTCCATCTTCACCCTCGGAGTCCTCATCTGAGCTTTCTCCCTAGGAAGCAACCATAGCCTTTGTTGATCCTTTGTTTTTCTTGGGTTGAACTTGTTCCTTCTTCCTGTTCCTTTGTTCAGCTCTTTCCTTCTTCCATTTAATTTCCCATTGAGGGCAGTTTTTGATGTGGTGATCAGTCTTCCTACACTTGTAACACCCCTTATTGGTTTGTTTTTCAAGAACCCTTAGTTTGTTGTAGCTTCCACTTCTGGAAGTACCGTTTCCTCTCATTATGTACTTCTTGAAGTCTTTGTGATCATGGTCATTACATCCTCTTCTAGATCAGCACCTTTAGTGATTCTGAATGGCAGGCTCCTTTCCTTCTTGGGTGTATCCATCTTCATGGTTTGCCTTCTAAGTTCATAGCTTTTGTTGATCCTTTGTTTTTCTTGGGTTGAATTTGTTCCTTCTTCCTGTTCCTTTGTTCAGCTCTTTCCTTCTTCCATTCAATTTCCCATTGAGGGCAGTTTTTGATGTGGTGATCAGTCTTCCCACACTTGTAACACCCCTTATTGGTTTGTTTTTCAAGAACCCTTAGTTTGTTTTAGCTTCCACTTCTGGAAGTACCCTTTCCTCTCATTAGGTACTTCTTGAAGTCTTTGTGATCATGGTCATTACATCCTCTTCTATATCAGCACCATTAGTGATTCTGAATGGCAGGCTCCTTTCCTTCTTGGGTGTATCCATCTTCATGGTTTGCCTTCTAAGTTCATATGCAGTGAGATTTCCAATTAGCTCATCCAACTTAAGAGTGACAATGTTCTTTAATTCCTGAATGGCAGTGATTTTGCTTTCCCAAGTGACTGGAAAAACCCTTGTCAAAATTTTCTCAACTTTGTCCTCTTCAAGAATAACCCTTCTAAGGGACTTAAGTTCATTTGTCAGTGTGGTAAACCTTGTACATCTCCTGGACGGTTTCCCCTTCCTCCACGGTGAAATTCTCATATTGAGAATATAGCAGTGTTCCTCTAGACCTCTTCACTTGAGGTGTTCCTTCATGATCCACTTGCAAAGTATCCCATATTTCCTTAGCAGTGGTACAACTTTGAATTCTACTATACTCGTATGGACCAAGTCCACACACAAGACATTTCTTGGCCTTGGCCTTCTTCTCCCACTTCTTCAGGTCTTCAGCAGTGCAGTCAGTTCTTGTCTTTGGCACATCCACTCCTTCAGCATTCTTCTTAGTAGTTGCTAGAGGACCATCAGTGACTATATCCCAGAGTTCATAGTCTTCTCCTATGATGTGATCCCTCATCCTGTTCTTCCACCAAGAATAGTACTGACCATTGAAAAGTGGAGGCCCAGCAGTGGATTGCCCTTCCCAGTTTCCAGGTGGTGCACTCATGTTGATCTTCTCCTAAGGTGTTAGCCTCTTCAAGGATAACCCGCTCTGGTACCAATTGATATTCTAAACGTCAATACCACACAAGAGGGAGAGTGATTTGTATGGTACCCAATTTTTGCTCTAGAAGAACCTGGTTCTTCTAGGTGTTCTAACTACTACTGTTTGCGGAATAAAAAGTACATAAAATGAAGAACACAGAGCTTTTTATGTGGAAAACACCTGGCTCAAAAGGTGAAAAAACCACGACCTACTACTTAGTAGGATTTTCCCCAACACTTCACTAAATTACTAAGCCAAAACAGCATTTACAAAACTCTTTGTAAACCTAAGGATTACCTCTAATCTCGTTGTAGCAACCAGCCTGTAACTGTTATGACAACTTCAAGTTAACTCTAAGTTGAATACTCAAAATACCTATTACAATTGCTTCTAGATAAAGCTGAAAGGTACAATATGAGACACATACTACAATTGAACTAGAAATAAAGAAAGACACATAAAACTCTTTATGGAGTTTGTTCTTCTATCTGGTTAATGTAGCTTTAGGTTTGCACACTTGAATCACACACGAAATGCTTGCAAAAAGCCTTGCTATTTTTCTCACAATTCACGTTTAACTTCTGCGTTTTTGTGCAACCACTTGTAATGTGAGAACATCCTGCAATTTATAGAGTTAGTAGATGAAGAAATAACTGGAGTTCTGATGCAACACTTCCTTGGTGGAAGAGTTCTAGTTGATTTCAATTTCTAACTCCTTCCCTATCTTGGATAGTGTTCTCTTTGATTAAGGAGTCCTTCTCCTTATCAATTATGCAACCTTTTCGATTACGAGATATCCAAGTTAAGCTTATCTCCTTCACGTGCAACCCACATGCTCGATCTGCCCATTTTTGTGCACCTAAGGGATGGACCTGGTTCATCCTGAGTTCTTTTGTCAGTCTTCAAAACTAACATTTACTTGGGCCAACACAAACTTATACCAATCCTTAAAACACCTAAAAGAACATCGAAACGACGAATCAACCACGGATTCAACCCTAAGAATTCCAAAACACTAAAAATATGCTTTCGATCAAAAAGTATATCAAACCTCGTCCGAATGACCTGAAATTTTGCACACACGTCACATTCAACACTACGGAGCTACTCCAACTTCCGGAATTCCATTCTGACCCTCAGATCAAAATCTCACTATCAAACCAGAAACTTTAAAATTTGACCTTTTGGCATTTCAAGCCTAAAATCTGATCACGCCTCTAAGCCTGAAATCACCCAACAGAGCTAACGGAACCATCGGAATTCCATTCCGAGGTCGTCTTCACACTGTTCTGACTATGGTCAACTTTCCCAAAACTCTCCGAAATTCAAAACCGAACATTCTAACAAATCAAAATAGCAAAAATAAACACGGAGAAAGCAGTTAATATAGGATCGGGGCATTAATTCTTAAGACGACCGGCTGGGTCGTCACATCCTCCTACACTTAAACATTCGTTTGTTCTCGAACGAGCATAGAGTTATGCCTGAAGTAGTGAAAAGATGAGGGTAATAGCTGCGCATATCCTGCTCGGTCTCCAACGTCGCCTCCTTGACTGGCTGACCCTGCCACTGACCTTTATTAATACAATGTTCTTTGACCTCTACTTTCTAACCTGCCTGTCCAATATTGCCACTAGCTCCTCATCATAAGATAGATCCTTGTCCAGCTGGACTGAACTGAAATCCAACATGTGTGACGGATCACCGTGATACCTCCGAAGCATCAAAACATGAAATACCGGATGAAATTCTGCCAAGCTGGGAGGTAAGGGAAGCTCATAAGCTCATAAACAACCTCCCCAACACGCCTCAATATCTCGAAAGGGCCAATAAACCTCGAACTCAACTTCCCCTTCTTCCCAAATCTCATAACGCCCTTCATAGGCGAAACCCGAATCAAAACCCTCTCTCCAACCACATAGGAAACATCACTAACCTTTCGGTCCGCATAACTCTTCTGTCTGGAATGCGCTGTACGGAGTCTATCCTGAATCACCTTAACCTACTCCAAAGCATCCTGAACTAATTTTGTGCCCAATAATTTGGCCTCATCCGGCTCAAACCAACCCACCGGGGATCTACACCGCCTACCATATAAAGCTTCATACAGTGCCAACTGAATGCTAAACAAATAGCTGTTGTTGTAGGTAAACTCTGCCAATGGAAAGAACTGATCTCAAGACCCTCCAAACTCAATCACACACGCACAAAGCATATCCTCAAGAATCTGAATAGTGTGCTTGAATTGTCCGTCCGTCTGAAGGTGAAATGTTGTACTCAACTCCACCCGAGTACCCAACTCCTGCTGAACGGCCCTCCAGAACCGTGATGTAAACTGAGTACCTCTATCTTAAATGATGGAAACTGGAATACCATGCAGATGAACCACCTCCCGGATATAAATCTCCGCCAACCGCTCCGAAGAATAAGTAGCACACACAAGAATGGAGTGAGCGAACTTGGTCAGCCGATCCACAATCACCCAAATAGCATCGAACTTTCTCAAAGTCCGCGGGAGCCCAACTACAAAGTTCATGGTGATCCACTCCCACTTCCACTCTGGAATCTCTATTTGCTGAAGCAACCCACCTGGTCTCTGATGCTGATACTTCACCTGCTGACAGTTGAGGCACCGAGCTACAAATCCAAATATATCTTTCTTCATCCGCCTCCACCAGTAGTGCTGCCTCAAATCCTGATACATCTTCGCGGCACCCAGATAAATGGAAAACCGCAAACTATGGGCCTCCTCCAAAATCATCTCCCGAAGCCCATCAACATTGGGTACACAAATCCGACCCTTCAACCTCAATACCCCGTCATCACCAATAGTCACATCTCTGGCATCACTATGCTGAACCTTATCCTTGAGGACAAGCAAATGAGGTTCATCATACTGACGCTCCCTAATATGATCAAATAAGGAAGACCGAGAAACCACGCAAGCTAGAACCCGACTGGGCTCCGAAAGATCCAATCTCACAAACTGGCTGGCTAAGGCCTGAACATCCATTGCCATAGGTCTCTCCGATGCTGATAAATAAGCCAAACTCCCCAAACTCTCTACCCGGTTACTCAAGGCATCAGCCACCACATTGGCCTTGCCCGGGTGATACAAAATAGTGATATCATAATCCTTCAGCAACTCTAACCATCTCCTCTGGCACAAATTTACATCCTTTTGCTTGAACAAGTGTTGCAAGCTCTGATGATTAGTATAAATCTCACAAGGAACCCCATACAAATAATGGCACCAGATCTTCAGGGCGTGAACAATGGCAGCTAACTCAAGGTCGTGGACAGGGTAATTCTTCTCATGTACCTTCAACTGTCTGGACGCATAGATAATCACCCTACCATCCTGCATCAACATCGCTCTGAGGCCAATACTCGAGGCATCACAATAGACCGTATATGACCCCGAACCTGTAGGCAGTATCAAAATTGGGGTTGTAGTCAAAGTTGTCTTGAGCTTCTGAAAGCTCGCCTCACACTCTTCCATCCACTAGAACGGAGCAACCTTCTAGGTCAGTCTGGTCATAAGGGCTGCAATCGATGAAAACCCCTCAACAAAAGGACGGTAGTAACCCGCCAATTCAAGGAAACTGCGGATCTCTGTAGCTGAGGATGGTCTGGGCCAACTCTGCACGACCTCTACTTTCTTCGGATCCACCTGAATACCCTCACTCGATACCACGTGGCCTAAGAATACCACGGAATCCAACCAAAACTCACATTTCGAGACCGTAACATATAACTTCTTCTCTCTCAGAGTCTAAAGACAATGACGAACGAATCAAGATAACAGGTTCTGCTCATGATCTTCCCGACTCCGGGAATACACCAAAATATCACCAATAAAGATAATGACGAACGAGTCAAGATACGGTCGGAACACACTATGCATCAAATGCATAAAGGCTGTTGGGGCATTGGTCAGCCCAAATGACATAACAAGGAACTCGTAATAACCATACTTAGTCATGAAAGCAGTCTTCGGGATATCTGGCTCCCGAATCTTCAACTGATGGTAATTTGAGCGCAAGTCAATCTTAGAAAACACTCATGCGCCCTGAAGTTGGTCAAACAGATCATCAATACGAGGCAAAGGACAACGGTTCTTCACTGTAACCTTGTTCATCTGGCGATAATAAATACACATACACATAGAACCATCCGTTTTCTTCACAAACAAGACAGGAGCACCCCAAGGTGATACACTAGACCGAATAAAACCCTTATCAAGCAATTCCTATAACTGATCCTTCAACTCCTTCAACTCAGGAGGAGCCATACGATACGGAGGAATAGAAATGGGCTGAGTGCCCGACAATAGATCAATACCAAAATCAATATCTCTATCAGGCAGCATGTCCAGAAGATCAGCTGAAAACACATCGGGAAAATCCCGAACTACTGGGAGTGAATCAACTGAAGGGGTGTCAATACTGACATCTATCACATAAGCTAAATATGCGTCACACCCCTTTTTAACCATATGCTGAGCTTTAATGAAAGAAATAACTCTATTGGGAGTGTGATCTAAAGGACCCCTCCACTTAACATGTGATACACCTAGCATAACCAGCTTCATGGTTTTGGCGTGACAATCAAGAATAGCAAAATGGGGCAACAACCAGTCCATGCCTAAGATAATATCAAAATCTACCATGCTGAGAAACAATAAATCGGCTCTGGTCTCAAAACCAATAAGAGCAACCAAACACGATCGATAAATACGGTCCACAATAAGAGAATCTCCCACAGGAGTAGAAACATAAATAGGGGAACTCAAATAATCCCGAGGTACACCCAAATGCAGAGCAAAATAAGAAGACACATAAGAGTAAGTGGAGCCTGGATCGAATAGAACCGATACATCTCTGTGATAAACTAGTATAATACCTGTGATGACAAAATCGGAGGCAACAACCTCGGTATGGGCAGGAAGGGCATAGTATTGGGCCTGTCCTCCCCCTCTAGGGTGACCTCTACCTCCCCGACCTCCACCTCTGGCTGGCTGAGTAGGTGGGGTAGCAACTGGAGCTATAACCATAGCCTAAGAACTCTGCGGGGTGTGCTGTAGCTGAGAAGTCTGTGGAGGCGCACTCCTCCCAAGTCTAGGGCAATCCCCCACCATATAGCTTGTGTCACAACACTCAAAACAAGCTCTGGGAGGTCGTGGTGGCTGTGAGTGGCTCGGGCCAAGTCTACTGGACTGACCTCTGAAAGCACCCCGCGCAGGAGGCGCGCTAGATACCGGAGGTGCATAATAGGGTTCCCGAGGTCTAGGAGGAGCTGGAATACCACTGGCTGTTAGAAGAGTTGAATGAACAGGGCGACTCATATAACCCCTACCATGATGGCCTACAGCTAGGGCACGGACACCAAAATAATTGCCCGACTCTCGAGACCTCTTGGCTTCCCTCTCCTCTCTCTCCCTAGCATGCATACCCTCAATCCTCCTAGCAATGCTCACCACCAGCTAATAAGAAATATCCATCTCCAACTCACGAGCCATGCTAGATCTGATGCTGGGAATAAGGCCCTCAATAAACCGGCGAACCCTCTTGTGAATAGTAGAAACCAAGGATGGGGCATGTCTAGCTAAACTAGTGTAACAGACAGCATACTCTGATATAGTCATAGCACCCTAGCGCAAGTGCTCAAAATCTGCACGCCATGCGTCCCTGAGGACCTAAGGAACATACTCTCTCAAAAACAGATCTAAAAACAGAGTCCAAGTCAGTGAAGCAGCCTCATCCAGACTGTCTAACTCTAGGTGCGCCACCACTCATAGGCGGCTCCTCGAAGCTGAAAGTAGTGAAGGAAACCCCGCTCGATCCTGATATACCCATAGTACGGAGAATACGGTAAAACTCATCCAGAAATCCCAGAGCATCATCTGATGCTAAACCACTAAATATAGGAGGCTTATACTTCTTGAACCTCTTAAGCCTCATCTGCTCATCCTCGGAAACCGCTGCCTTGTCCTCGGGCTGATCTCGGACTACAGGCTGTATAGGAATAATCTTAGGGACCTGCTCAACATGCACTCGCTACTCAAGAATGCGGGTGGTGGGAGTCTGTTCTCCTCCCCTGGCCTGAGATGTAGCTGCAGCAAGGGGAAGCAACCCTGCCAGAGCCAAAGTGGTGTACATGCTCATGAACTGTGCCAGAGTCTCCTGAAGTGCTGGAGTAGTAGTAGCAGTAGGCGTATTAGGTTCCTGAACTCCGGCTGGAACTACTGGTGGTACTTTGGTGGCAACTTGTGCAAGTGCTTTGGCTGCACCACGTGCACGTCCTCGGCCTATACCCCGGCCCCGGCCTCTGACAGCTGTAGTAGGGGGCGCGGGTGCCTGATCATCTTGAGTAGCGCGTGTCCTCATTATCTGTGAGAGAATAGAAGACAGAATTTTAGAATTGTGATATCAAAATCTCGCACAACAAGGAAATCAAATGAAGTGGAATTTTCCTAACAGTTATATAGCCTCTCGTAGATAAGTACAGACGTCTCCGTACCGACCAGCAAGACTCTAATAAACCGGATTGTGATTCATGACTCCTATGAACCTAGAGCTCTGATACCAACTTATCACGACCCTAGTTTGCCCTCCGTGAACCATCGTGATGGCACCTAGTCTCTACGACTAGGTAAGCCTAAAATGAGGAAGATATATTGAGGATCTCTTGGTATCCTCAATATACGTGCTAGGGATCTCTCGGTATCCCACACCTCAGCTCAAATCATAAATACATGCAGGGAATCTCCCAGGATGTCGTCACGTAGTCCCAAAGTAAAACACGCAGGAACAATGTAAGGAATACTCATTAAAGCTCAATTTCGTACCAAGTAAACAGGTAATTCTAACCTATCATGCTTCACATAATACAATTAAAACAGTTTAAGCAAGTAAACAATTAAGTCAGTTAAACATTCTTTTCTAGGCTAACAACAGGCTTAAATTGCAAGTAGTATAAGACAGGAAAAATGAACACAATTAAAATTTCTTAAAGAAAATCGGATTTCCAACAATTAGTTCAAGTACGCGCTCGTCACCTCACGTACAAGGCATTTCAAATATCAAATATATCAAATCCTAAGGGGAAGGTCCCCCACACAAGGTTAGGCATGCCGCTTACCTCGAACCAGCTCAAATAAATCCGAAACCACGCTCTTACCATAAGTACTCGACTCCAAATGGCCCAAATTCCAATGAACTCCCCTGAAAATCCCTCTGGAAAAATGCTCCCCAAGCTACTTCCCGTTTGAAAAGAGGTGAAAAATAGCTAAATTTTGCGAAGGCAAGTATTTATATGTTTCTGCCCAGTTAATCCGCTTCTGCGGTCCCGCTTCTGCAAGGACATGGTCGCATCTGCGACCTTTCACTTAAAGACAAGCTTCCGCACCTGCGACTACCCATTCGCAGATGCGGTACCGCCTCTACGGTAAGTCACCTGCATCTGCGGACCATGCTCATCCTTCCCAATTCTTCTTCTGTGACTGCTCCGCACCTGCGGACCCAAACACAGGTACGGTTATGACAGATATCAGCAACCTCAGCTGCTTCA
Source organism: Nicotiana tabacum (assembly GCF_000715075.1). Lineage (NCBI taxonomy): Eukaryota > Viridiplantae > Streptophyta > Magnoliopsida > Solanales > Solanaceae > Nicotiana > Nicotiana tabacum. The sequence continues at coordinate 117,293,367 of NC_134082.1, forward strand.
AACCACTTTCAATTCTTCCAACAACCATCCGAAATCATCCCGAGGCCCCCTGGACCTGAACCAAAACAACAAACAAGTATACTACCATTGTCCAAACCAATACCAATTCTTAAAACACCTAAAGCAATATCGAAACAACGAATCAACTACGGATTCAAGCCTAAGAACTACAAAACTCTAAAAATACGCTTTCGATCAAAAAGTCTATCAAACCTCGACTGAATGACCTGAAATTTTGCACACACATCACATCCAACACTACGGAGCTACTCCAACTTCTAGAATTTCATTCCAACTCTCAGATCAAAATCTCACTATCGAACTGGAAACTTCAAAATTCGACCTTTCGGCATTTCAAGCCTAAATTAGCTACTGACCTCCAAAACACCATCCGATCATGCTCCAAAGCCCGAAATCACCCAACGGAGCTAGTGGAACCATTAGAATTCCATTCCGAGGTCATCTTCATATTGTTCTAACTACAGTCACCTTTTCAACACTTAAGCTCTCATTTGGGGACTAAGTGTCCCAAAACTCTCCGAAACTCAAAACCGAACATCCCGACAAATCAAAATAGCAGAAATAAATACAGGAAAAGCAGTTAATAGGGGATTGGGACGTTAATTCTTAAGACGACCAACCGGGTAGTCACAGTTTAAAGTATGTAAAACACAAAAGACCGGGTAAGAAATTATATTAACTCGGGCGAAGGTGTTAGGCATTTCCGAATTTTGTGGTTCTAGCATGGTCGCTTCATAATCATAAATTGGCTTAATTATATGATTATTACGTATTTTAGATTCTATGCATATATTACCTTTTACCGCTTTTTAATTTCTTGATTACGACGTTATGGGATTATCTTGAAACGAACCACGTGTGGGTGAATCCGTTTTACTTAGTGTGCTAAAAATTATATCACACTTACGTGTACACAATTAATAACACTTTATTGTTTATTAAGATTGTGTGGCCAAAGTCGTGCTAATGCATATCATAATTATGTCACACGAACGCATACATAATCACGATAATGGATTAAAGCGCGCCTAAAGCATTCTACGCATATTGATGAATTGCTTATATTATTTAAGGACTAATAAGAGGGCAGTTATACGAGGTAATGGACCTAGCATACTAAACTTATTTAGACCCAAAATTGTTAATTTATCTATAACCCTAACAAATGGCCCATTTACGATATTTGGGAACGAACCTCACGACCCGATTTATTCTTAGCTAATGGTCCATTTTAATGCGCGAGACCAAACAGTTACATACTTAGCATTCAACTCATAAACATAATCAAATAAAAGAGATAACCTACTAAATTTTACCTCATTAATGCAAACAAGACCTCAATATACCACATCAATTAAATAAAATGAAACAGAAAATATTTATCTGAACATAGGAAAAAACAGAGCACTTGACAAAGAGCAACTAGAGCAAACATGTTATTGAGAAAGGAGATAAAAACTGGATCTTTTATTAACTTTCAGCTTAGACTACAACAACTTGAAGATTTATGCAAATCTTGAACCGAAAATTTGCCTACGAACTCGGACGGAATCATCGACTCGAGACCTCAACGACAAGCTCGAACATCCACTTTTGACGCTATTTTAAGTCCAAAAAGGGGGCTATTTTAAACTGTTTCCGCTGGATTTTACAAGGTGTTTAAGGCTGATGTTTCATGGTTGTTGTGAGGTGGAATTTGTGGTGGAGAAAGGGACAAAACATGGGTTGTTTTGACGGCTGTTTAGCTGAAATTGACAGTAGTTTGAGCTGCTATTTCTGGGTTATTTTGGTGTTGTTTTAGTAGTGTTTATGGTCTATTTTTTGGTGGATTTTGTGTCTGGATTTTGCTGAAGTTCAAATGTGGTTTTACCTATATTTTTTGGGATTGTTTTAAGGTGGGGAGAGCTAGTTTTTGGCTGATTTTTGTGACTATTTTTAGCTCATTGTTACTGATTTTGGGATTGTGTTTGAGCTAGTTTTTGTGGTGGTTAAAGGCTAGCTTTTGGGTGATATTTAGGTGAACAAAGGATCTGGTTTTGGCGTGAGAAACAAAGATATTTTCATGGTTGGTTTCAGTGGGTTTCAATGGAGGAAGAGGAGGATTTTGGGACTGCTACTCTATTCTTTTTTTTTGTGCTCTATAATTCTCCGTCCCACTTTATTTTGTGTTTTATGCGTCTATTATATAGTGTGAGAACCTAAGAAAGAATTCTTAGGGAGAAAGAAAAATATTTTGGCAGTATCTGAGGGAATATATTTTAGGTGCACTCAACAAATTTTATCGGGTGGAGAAAGATGCCAAAAGGTAGGTGACGTTAGGTGGGGAACTTTGATGCCGTTGAATTAGTTAGAGTACATAGGATGAAATCTTCCATGTAGCCACTTTTAATTGGTTCTTTTTTTTTTTTTGAATTTTTTGGTAGATAAAAATAAAAATACTGCTCATACTAAACTAGAATAGCAAGCTAACATACTAATCACTCAAAATCATTTTATTAAAACCTCCATCTCTACAAGTTAAACTAAATTAGATTAAAAACATATATTTTTTGAACACTTTTCTTTCTTTTTAAATGAGGGTAAACCTTGTTTAGAAATGTGACTCCTTTTTATCAATTTTAATTTCTTAAATAAAACCTATAAAAGGTAAAATAAAATCTAAAATATTTAGATTAAACTTAAAAAATATTTACATACTAAATGGTGGTGAAAACTTCAATTATAGTCAAAAATTAGTTGCCCACAGCATCCCCCTCTTTGAAGGTGGTGCCTTGAATTCGAGGATTGATTATTGAAGCTTGAGCTTGAATTGAGACTTGAATTGAGGTTTGAATGCTTGCTTCTTAATTGAAAACCAAGTAGATGGATTTTGAGATGCTAGTTGATGTGTGCATTATGTCAAAACATAACTCCAACTGTATTTGTGCTCAAAAAACCTTCTTGTTTTTTTATAAGAGTTTGGAACTTCATCCTTGGACATCAAACCTGTGTTCTGTGGGGAAACTTGCAAGATATCACAGACAAATGAAATGAACAAAAACTTTCTGCCCCAGTTTGCACTAGAAATATTTTGTGAGTTATTAGCAAAAGTTGTAAACTATTTTTTTCCTTTTATTTAATGGTGTTCCCTTATTGTCAAAATGACGTCTCAACTAAGGATTGATATACCTTATGTTGGGGAAATGCAACGATGGCATGGTGTACCCTATATTAATAACGATATCAAGTAGTGGTGTACCCTGCATTTAAGATCAATCAACTAGGGAGTGGTACACCCTACATTGGAAAATAGAACTAGGGATTGGTGTACCCTATATCGGTAAAGTTACTAGGAAATGGTGTACCCTATATTATAAAACACAACTAAGAATTAGTATACCATGTACATGTAAAAACGGAGGAATAGTGTACCATATATCTAGAATGATATCAGGGATTGGCGTACCCTGCATTTAAGCTAAATCAAAAAGTAATGAGATCAGGGAGTGGTGTACCCTGCATTTAAGATCTATCATTAATGGTATCAGGGAGTGGTGTACCCTGCATTTAAGCTTAACTCAACTACGAAGTAGTGCACCCTATGTTGAAAAATACAGCTAGATATTGGTGTATCCTATACTGGTAACGAGACTAGGGAGTGGTGTACCCTATGTCTAAAACATTATCAACAAGAGAATGGTATACCCTATGTTAGAAAATGCAGCTAGGGATTAACGCACCCTATACTGCTAACGAGACTAGGGAGTGGCGTACCATATGTCTAGGAATGATATTAGGGAGTGGTGTACCATGCATTTCAGCTCAATCAAATAGTAATGATATCAGGGAGTGTTGTACATGCATTTAAGATCAATTGGTAATGATATCAGGGAGTGGTGTACCTTACGTTTAAGCTCCCACTCAACTAGAGAGTAGTGTACCCTATGTAGGAAAACACAACTAAGTATTGGTGTACCCTATACTGGTAAAGATATTAGGGAGTGGTGTACCTTATGTCTAAAACATCATCAACTAAGGAGTGTGTACCTTATGTTGAAAAGCGCAGCTAGGGATTGGTGTACCTTATATTGGTAGAAATAGGAGAATGGTATACCCTTTATTTGGAATGATATCAGAGAGTGGTGTACCCTACATTTCAGCTTAATCAAAAAGTAATGATATTCAGGAGTGGTGTTCCCTGCATTTAAGATCAATCATTAATGATATCAGGGATTGGTGTACGCTGCGTTTAAGCTCAACTCAACTAGTAATGATATCAGGGAGTGGTTTACCTTGCATACCCTATGTTGGCAATGATATCAGGGAGTGGTGTACCCTGCATTTAAGCTCAACTCAACTAGGGACTAGTGTACCCTATGTTGAAAAACACAGCTAATAATTGATGTACCCTATACTGGCAATGAGATTAGGGAATGGTGTACCCTATGTCTAAGCATCATCAATTAGGGATTTGTGTACCCTATGTTGGAAAGCGTAGCTAGGGATTGGTTTACCATATACTAATAAGGAGACTAGGGAGTGGTTTATCCTATGTCTAGAAATGATATTAGGGAGTGGTGTACCCTACGTTTCACCTCTATCAATAAAGATATCAGGGAGTGGTGTACCCGGCATTTAAGATCAATTGATAATGATATCAAGGAGTGGTGTACCTTGTAGTACTGCTCAACTCAACTAGAGAGTGATGTACCCTATATTGAAAAATACAACTAGGGAATAGTGTACACTATACTGGTAAGGAGACCAGGGAGTAATGTACCCTATATCTAAAATATTATCAACTAGGGAGTGGTGTACCTTATGTTGGAAGACGTAGCTAGGGATTGGTGTACCCTATAATGGTAAGGAGACTAGGGAGTGTGTACCCTATGTTTAGGAATGATATTAGGGAGTGGTGTACCCTGCATTTCATCTCTATCAATAAAGATATCAAGGAGTGGTGTACCCTGCATTTAAGATCAATTGGTAATGATATCAGAGAGTGGTGTACCCTACAGTTCAACTCAACTAGGGAGTGATGTACCCTATGTTGGAAGACGTAGCTAGGGATTGGTGTACCCTATACTGGTAAGGAGACTAGGGAGTAGTGTACCCTATGTCTAAATATCATTAACTAGGAAATGATGTACAATATGTTAGAAAATGCAACTATGGATTGGTGTACCCTATACTACCATGATTTTGATTTTTTGGTTTTCTTCTTTTTTTTTACTTAGAGAAGGAGTAAAATGAGAAAAAGAATTTGAGAAGAATTTCCTTTTGAGAATTTGGCTTTTCACACTTTGTGATGACGGTTAGTCATGTGGGACTTCGCGTTTTCAGCTTTATTTTGCCTTTTTAGGCACTTCAATTTGATTTCTTTCTTTCAAAGTTTTCAACTTCAAAACATCAGGAAATCCTTTCCTTTTCAAACTTTTATAATGACGGTTAATCACGCAGCGGGACTCAACCTTTCCAACTTCATTTTCTTGCCTTTGTGGCCATTTCAATTGGATTTCCTTTTTCCACAACTTTCAATTTCAAAGCATCAGTCAATCATGGCTAGTTGGGATTGATTTGATGCCCTTGCCGAGGCTGGGTGCCTTTTGAATATATCAGCTTGCTTCAAATGAGAACCTTGTCAAATCAGTCTTATCGTATCTTTTTTGCCTTAGTCTTTGGAACAAGGTTAGACTGAAAGGGTTTCAAAGAAAAATAAATAATGGAATAGAGAATGAATTTAAAAAAGAGGTATCCCTTTTGAGGAACAGAAAGAAGAACTTATTTGGGAGTACCTACGGACTTCAATGAACACGACATGCCTTTTGGACTGGATGCCTGATCTATGTAAACCGTCAGACTATTAGAACTCATCACAAATTGTGCCTTGAAACCGAGAAACTCTGCATAGGTCTGTGTTGATGCCATGACTGCGAAGATCCTCTTTTCTATTAGTAGTGCCCTTTTCAGGTTTTCACCAACTTACCTCTCCTATTTCTTTTCTCGGCATCTCCTTATAGTGTCCTTTGTGGGGTTTCACTGTAATGACTCTCTCATTTTATTTTCTCTATTCGCCATCGCCATATAGTGCATATGAGGGTTTTTACCAATAAGACTCTCTTATTTCGTTGCATCAGATCAAAGTAACTATATCCTCCAATTCTTGAACATTCTCGCCGATTGATTGGAAGGACTTGAAAGGATTTGGGTAAAAAGAACTTTGACTGAATTACAACTTTGGAACCTTTTGGCGAAACCATCATCGAACCATTTTAACATCTGCCCCAGTTTTCACTTTTCGGGGAATGTGCATTTTTTTGGTGTGACCGAACTCCAGAGTGAGGTTGTCTACGTATCCTTTTGGAATCAGGTCGAACGTAGTTCATTGACAGGAATTTTGTTTTTTATTTTCTTTTTCTCTTTTCCCCCCTTTTCTGATTTTCTTTCTCTTTTCAACGAGGTTCCAAAGAGGGTGATCAAAGAAGGAAATCGGTTCAAAGGGTTTACAAAAGGCTAATGTCGTTTGAGTAGAGAGAATGAAAGCATCCGTCATCCCAATCAGAGAATGTTAACATTGAGTAATGAGTCAGACGTAGTACCTTTTGACTGTATCTATGTTGACTTCTATCTCAAGGATATTTCCTTCAATGTCTCCCAAGTACAATGCTTCTCTCTGGCAACACTCTTATTACAATGTACGGACCATTCCAATTTGGAGTAAACTTTTCCTTAAGCTTCTTCATGATGCAGGAGGATACGTCTCAGAACGAGTTTCCCCACTACAAATTTCCTGGGGCCGCACTTTCTTGTTGTTGGAACGGGTCAATTATTTCAATTGGGGTCTTGACCCAAACTTCATCCTCAATCTCGCCTTCAACAATGATCCGAATAGAGGAAATTTCAACTTATGTTGGTACAACAACTTCAGTGCCATAAACCAAACAAGTAAAGGCATTTTCATTTGGACTTGGTTTAGGCCTATTGTTCCAATTCTCTCTTTATTATCTTACAAGCCTTATCTTCACCACATTCTGCTTCTTGATTCATTATTCTGAAGTCTGGAAAAGGTTTAGGATCTGGGCATGAAGTCCGCAAGCATGTCATGTTATTAATATTGACATTAATAGAACTGAAAAAGAGAATAAGAAAAGTGACAAGATTAAGAAAAGAGACATTCATGGACGATGAAAATTAATTTCATTTATTTGAATTTTAAAAGATAGAAGGATTTACATCATAAATAAAGGCATAAAGTAAAACATCCGAATTACACCCTCAAATAATTCGGACGCAGAAAGGATGACAAGAATGGCTACCGGAACTCTCATCTAACAGGGAATTTTTCAGGTTTGGCACCCATTTTTCGGCTTTTCTTCTGTCTCGGCAATGGCTGCAATAGCCTTCAGCTCCAGATCAAATTCCCCATCATCAAAATTCATTCTAACGATAGGCCCATTGTTGTGAGTGGGCAAAGGATTGCTCGTTACATTAGGGGCCTCTTCGTCCCTAAGAACTATTGCTTTAACCTCAATGAGGTCATCCACTACTCTTTTGAGAGTCCAACAATCTTCAGTATCGTGCTCCACCGCTCCAGAGTGGTATTCACATCTAGCATCAGCTCGGTGCGAGGGGGACTCGGGGTTTGGCCGGTTTGGGGCCATTGGCCATAACAGACCTAGCTTGATTAGCTTTTGGAACAAACTTGAATATGATTCACCAATAGGGGTGAACTGATTCCTTCTAAGAGGATCTCGTAGACGAGGTTGTATTGAGAAATATTTTGTTGGGGATTATAGGGAGATTGGTAGAGACGGGCATTTCTGGGAGGTGGAGCTCAGTTTTGTAGTAATTTTGTAGGTGTATGTGAGGTTACACGTTCATCACTGCATAGTGAGGTGGTTCCACAGCATAAGCGGCATCTTGATGGGGGTAATTGTATTGTGGGACCTTGGAAGGCATATATGATTGGTTAAATGACCTGCGGGGCCCCTTCGAGCTTGAAGCCATTATGGCTCCCTCTTCCCTCTTAGTTCTGTTCATCAAACCCCCTAAAACATTCTGAACGACCTGTGATGTGGCCTTAAAGGTGACCTGACTAATGATTCGGCCCATTTTTTAAACCATTTTCCACCATCTCCCTAATTTTGATAGCCTCAGCGAATGGCTTACCCATAACAGACATCATATTCTGGAAGTAGTCCGCTTTCTTGGGCCTATAGGAAGATCATAACCATTTTTGCTTCGTCTATTAGAGGCTTTACCCTGGAGGTTTTTTCGCGCCACTTGACAACATATTCACAGAAATTTTTTGCGGTTTTGTTTTTCAAATTGGACAAAGAGTTTCTATCGGTAGCGATGTCCACAATATACTAGAACTGGCGGAAAAAATCTCGGGCCATATCGTCTCACACATGCCAATAGGAAATTTCTTGACCTATGTACTACTTGGAAGCAATTTTGGTGAGACTTTCTCCATAATAGGCCATTAACAACTTCTCTTTTCCACTAGCTCCCCTCAGCTGGTTACAGTATTGTTTCAGATGAGAGATCGGATCTACGTGCCCATCGTACTTTTCAAATTTTAGCAGTTTGAAAGCAGTTGGCAAGTGGACATGGAGAAACATGCACCAGTCAGAGTAAGAGACACTCTTTTGGCCGATTAGGCCTTATATACTGTAACGACCCGGCCTATCATTTTAAGAATTAATGCCCCGATCTCCTATTAACTATTTTCCCATATTTGTTTCTGCTATTGTGAGTTGTCGGGAGGATTTGTTTTGGGTTCGGAGTGTTTTGGGACACTTAGTCCCTAAATGATAGTTTAAGCTTTAGAATTTGGACCCTAATCAGAGCAGTGTGAAGACGGCCTCGGAATGGAATTCTGTTGGTTTCGTTAGCTCCGTTGGGTGATTTCGGGCTTAGGGGCATGTTCGGATTGTGTTTTGGAGGTCTGTAGCTTAATTAGGCTTGAAATGCCGAAAATTAAATTTTTTAAGTTTCCGGTATGATAGTGAGATTTTGATATTGGGGTCAGAATGGAATCCCGGAAGTTGGAGTATGTCCGTTGTGTCATTTGGGACGTGTGTGCAAAATTTCAGGTCATTCGGGCGAGGTTTGACAGACTTTTTGATCGAAAGCGAAAATTGGAAGTTTTGGAATCCTTAGGCTTGAATCCGAGGATGTTTTGATAATTCGATGTTGTTTTGAGTGTTCTGAAGGTTGGTACAAGTAGGAATAGTGGTATATGACTTGGTCATACTTTGGGTTGAGGTCCCGGGGGCCTCGGAATGATTTCGGATGGTTAATGGGGAGTTGGATGTTAGATTTTACAATTGAAGCTGCTAAGTTAAAGTCATAACCGCACATGCAGATTGGGGACCGCAGGTGCATGATCACAGAATCGTGGGAGAAGCCGCAGATGTGGCCATGTTCTAGAGGACCAAAAGCCACAGGTGCGAGATGTTGAGCGCACCTGCGTGATCGCAGGTGCGGCATGGAAGTCGTAAGTGCGAAAGTCTAGCCGTTTAATGAAAATCCATAGGTGCAGTGTATTCACCACAGAAGCGGGACTACAGGTGCGGTCAGTGGACCACAGATGTGGAAGCAGCTTGGCAAAAATAGGAAACTTCGAGAGTTTGAAATTAAAACTTTGAAAAATGATTTGGAGCTCGGTTAAGGGAGATTTTAAAGAGGAAATCAGTGGGTAATGATTCCTAATCCCTTTCTAGTTGTATTCCTATAATTTAATCTTAGTTTTGTCATTTAATTTCGGATTTGGGATGAACAATTGGGGAAAAATTAAGAAAAGTTCTTAGGCCTAATTTTAGGGTTTTGATTGAGGTTTTGGTATCAAATTTGAGGGATCTTGGTATGGTTAGACTCGTAAGTGAATGATTGTTCATAATTTGTGATTTTTACCCTATTCCAAGACGTGGTCCCGGAGAGGATTTTTGGGTGTTTTCTTATTTTCTTGTCTTAGCTTCCTTTCCTTTAGCTAAATTAGTTGTTTGTAGTTGTATTTACGTATTGGTATTAATTTGATTAGATACAGGCCACTCGGATTTGGATACTTGTGGCAAGAACGTGATATTGAGTTTATTGAGCTGGTTCGGGGTAAGTGGCTTGCCTAACCTAGTGTGGGGGAACTTCCCTTAGGATTGGTATTGTTGTTATATGAAATGCCTTGTACGTGAGGTGACGAGTGCGTACATGTGCTAATCATTGGAAATCAGGTTTTTCATTAAGTAACTATAATTGTGTATTTCTTCCCTGTTTACACTACTTGAAAGTTAAACCTACCTTTAGCTGGGAAAGCATGTCTAAATAACTCGATTATTTTACTTGCTCAAACTACTTTATCTGAATTATGTACAACATGGTAGGATAGAATTACCTGTTTACTTTGGTATGAAATTGGATATTATTTGTGTTATTGCTATGTTTTTTCTTTAGGACTACGAGCGATTTCCCGGTAGATCCCCCTTGCCTGTTTATTTGGTACTATGGATTGATATTCCGGTAGATCCCCCTGCACATTTATATGGAACTATGGGACTGCACCTGGTAGATTCACCCAGTACTAGGTATTTATATTTGGGATTACGGATCGGGTTTCCGATAGATCCCCGCGCATTATGAGTTGGACTACGGGACGATACCCAGGAGATCCACTGGATATTTATATTTGGGGACTACAGGACGGTATCCTGGTAGATCCACAGTTGCTATCTCTGTGTGGAGTTACGTTCTTTCTGTGATTTTCTCTCTGTTGTATTTGATATTATTCTTATTATCCCGTGTTACTTCATATATATATATATATATATATATATATATATATATATATATATATATATATATATATATATATATATATATATATATATATATATATATATATATATATATATATATATATATATATATATATATATATATATATATATATATATATATATATATATATATATATATATATATATATATATATATATATATATATATATATATATATATATATAACACTATGTAGTATCTATAGCTTGTGATTTCATGAGATTCCGGACTTTGTGAGCTGTTTCAGTTTGAGAGCTTATATTTGTATATGCCGAGCGGCATCTTAAACGTTTTTATTATGTTTTATCCACGGTTTTTGACTAGTTTTATCATTCATTTTCTTTTCCGTAATTTGTTAGGATTACCTAGTCGTAGAGACTAGATGCCGTCACGATAGTTAAAGGAGGGAGAACTCGGGTTGTGACAAGTTGGTATCAGACCTCTAGGTTCATAGGAGTCATGAATCACAAGTCGGTTTATTAGAATCTCACGGATCGGTACGAAGACATCTGTACTTATCTACGAGAGGCTATGTAACTGTTAGGAAAATTCCACTTCATTTGATTTCCTTGTCGTTTGAGATTTTTGATATCACAATTCTAAACTTCTGTCTTCTATTCTCTCACAGATGGTGAGGACACGTACTACCAGAGATGATCAGGCACCCGCACGCCCTACTGGAGCTGTTAGAGGTCGGGGCCACGGTAGAGGCCGAGGACGAGCGCGCGGTGCAACCAGAGCACCCGCACGAGTTGCCACCGAGGAGCAATCAGCAGCTCCCACCAGAGCCCAGGCACCTGATACGCCTACTACTATTACTTCTCCAACTCTTCATGAGACTCTTGCACAGTTCATGAGCATGTACACCACTCTGGCTAAAGCAGGGTTGCTTCCCCTTGCTGCAACCACATCTCAGGCCGGGGGAGACTACAGACTCCCGACGCCCGCACTCTTGAGCAGCGAGTGCATGTTGATCATGTCCTAGAGATTATTTCTGTATAGCCTGTAGCCCCTGATCTGCCCAAGGACAGGGCAGCGGCTTCGGATGATAAGCAGCGGAGGCTTTAGAGGTTCAAGAAGTACAAGCCTCATGTATTAAGTGGTCTAGCATCAAATGATGCTCTGGGATTTTTAGAGTAGTGCTACCATATCCTCCATACCATGGGTATATCAGGATCGAGCGGGGTTTCCTTCACTACCTTCCAGCTTCGAGAAGCCGCCTATGAGTGGTGGCGTGCTTATGAGTTAGACAATCCGGATGAGGCAGCTTCCTTGACTTGGACTCAGTTTTCAGATATGTTCCTGAGAGAGTATAGAGCCTCAAGGACGCTTGGCACGTAGAGTTTGAGTATTTTCACCAAGGTACTATGACTGTCTCGGAGTATGCTGTCCGTTTCACTAACTTGGCTAGACATGCACCAGCTTTGGTTTCTACTGTTCGCGAAAGAGTTCGCCGGTTTATTAAAGGGCTCATTCCCATTATCAGGTCTAGCATGGATCATGAGTTGGAGATAGATATTTCTTATCAGAAGATGGTGATCAATGCTAGGAGAGTGGAGGGTATGCATGCTCGGTATAGAGAGGAGAGGGAGGCCAAGAGGTCTCGAGAGTCGGGCCATGATTTTGCTGCCCGTGCTCCAGTTGTAGTTTGTCATGGTAGGGGTTATATGAGTTGCCCCGTTCATTCAGCTCTTCTAACAGCCAGTGGTATTCCAGCTCCTCCTAGGCCTCAGGGGCCTTATTATGCACCTCCAGTATCTAGTGCGCCTCCTGCGCAGGGTGCTTTCAGTGGTCAGTCCAGCCGATCTAGCCCGAGCCAGTCACAGCTGCCACGTCCTCCTAGATTTTGTTTTGAGTGTAGTGACACACGCCATATGGTGAGAGATTGTCCCAGACTTAGGAGGGGTGCATCTCTACAGACTTCTCAGCCACAGTACACTCTGTAGAGTCCTCAGGCTATGATCACAGCACCACTTGCTACCCCACCTGCTCAGCCAGCTAGAGGTAGAGGTCGGGGAGGTAGAGGTTTCCCTATAGGGGGAGGCCAGGCCAGATATTATGCCCTTCCTGCCCGTACTGAGGTTGTCGCCTCCTATTCTGTCATCATAGGTATTGTCCTGGTTTGTCATAGAGATGCATCGGTTTTATTCAATCTAGGCTCCACCTATTCTTATGTGTCTTCTTATTTTGCCCCGCATTTGGGTGTATCTCGGGATTCTTTGAGTTCCCCTATTTATGTTTCTACTCTTGTGGGAGATTATCTTATTATGGACCGCGTTTATCGGCCGTGCTTGGTTGCTCTTAGTGGTTTTGAGACCAGAGCTGATTTATTATTGCTCAGCATGGTAGATTTTGATGTTATCTTGGTCATGGACTGGTTGTCGCCCCATTATGCTATTCTTGATTGTCACACCAAAACTGTGATGCTGGTTATGCCAAGTGTACCGCGAGTTGAGTGGAGGGGTACTTTAGATTACACTCCCAGTAGAGTTATTTCTTTCCATAAGGCATGGTGAATGGTTGAGAAGGGGTGTGATGTGTATCTAGCTTATGTGAGAGATGTCAATATTGATACCCCTACAGTTGATTCAGTCCCAGTAGTACGGGATTTCTCTGATGTGTTTCCAGCTGATCTTTCAGGCATGCCGCCTGATAAAGATATTGATTTTGGCATTGAACTTTTGTTGGGCACCCAGCCCATTTCTATTCCTCTGTATCGTATGGCCCCTCTTGGGTTGAAGGATCAGTTACAGGAATTTCTTGATAAGGGTTTTATTCGGCCTAGAGTATCACCTTGGGGTGCCCCTATCTTATTTGTGAAGAAAAAGAATGGTTCTATGCGTATGTGCACTGATTATCACCAGTTGAACAAAGTTACAGTGAAGAACCGTTATCATTTTCCTCGTATCGATGATTTGTTTGACCAGCTACAGGGTGCACGGGTGTGTTCTAAGATTGACTTGTGTTCAGGCTACCCTCAGTTGAAGATTCAGGAGCCATATATCCCAAAGACTGTTTTCAGAACTCAGTATAGTCATTACGAGTACCTTGTTATGTCATTTGGACTGACCAATGGCCCAGCAGCCTTCATGCATTTGATGCACAGTGTGTTTCTGACACATCTTAACTCGTTCGTGATTGTTTTATTGATAATATTCTGGTATACTTCTGGAGTCGGGAAGATCACGAGCATCACCTGAGGACAGTGCTTCAGACTTTGAGAGAAAAGAAGTTATATGCAAAGTTCTCAAAATGTGAGTTTTGGTTGGATTCCATGGCATTCTTGGGTCACGTGGTGTCGAGTGAAGGGATAAAGGTGGATCTGAAGAAAGTGGAAGCAGTGCAGAGTTGTCCCAAACCATCCTCAACTACAGAGATCCGTAGTTTTCTTGACTTGGTGGGTTATTACTGTCGATTTGTTGAGGGATTTTCATCCATTGCAGTACTTATGACCAGACTGACCCAGAAGGGTGCTTCGTTCCAGTGGACAGAAGTGTGTGAGGAGAGCTTTCAGAGGCTTAAGATAGCTTTGACTACAGCCCCAATTTTGATATTGCCTACATGTTCAGGGTCTTATACTGTCTATTGTGATGCCTCGTGGATTGGCCTTGGAGTGGTATTGAGTCATGACAGTAGGGTGATTGCCTATACGTCTAGATAGTTGAAGGTACATGAGAAGAATTATCTTGTCCATGATCTCAAGTTAGCTTCTATTGTTCACGCCTTGAAGATCTGGCGTCATTATTTGTACGGTCTGCCTTGTGAGATTTATATTGATCACTGGAGTTTGCAGCATCTATTCAAGTAGAAGGACCTTAATTTGCACCAGAATAGGTGGTTAGAGCTGCTGAAGGACTATGATATCACTATTTTGTATCACCCGGACAAGGCCAATGTGGTGGCCAATGCTTTGAGTCACCGAGCAAAGAGTTTGGGGAGTTTGGCTTACTTACCAGTAGCGGAGAGGCCCATGGCAATGGATGTTCATGCTTTAGCCAGCCAGTTTGTGATATTGATCTTTCGGAGCCCAATCGGGTTCTAGCTTGCGTGATTTCTCGATCTTCCTTATTTGATCATATTAGAGAGTGTCAGTATGATGACCTTCATTTTCTTGTCCTCAAGGACAAGGTTATGCATGGTGATGCCAGAGATGTGACTATTGGTGATGATGGGGTATTGAGGATGCAGGGTCGGTTATGTGTACCCAATGTTGATGGGCTTTAGGAGTTGATTCTAGAGGAGGCCCATAGTTCGCGGTATTCCATTCATCCGGGTGCCGCGAAGATGTACTAGGATTTGCGACAACACTATTTGTGGAGTCAAATGAAGAAAGATAATTGTGTTTGTAGCTTGGTGACTCAATTGTCAACAGGTGAAGTATGAGCACTAGAGGCCCGGTGGGTTGCTTCAGCAGATAGAGATTCCGGAATGGAAGTGGGAGAGGATTACCATGGACTTTGTAGTTGGACTCCCACGGACTTTGATGATGTTCGATGCCATTTGGATGATTGTAGATCGGCTGACCAAGTACGTGCACTTCATTCCTGTGTGTACTGCCTATTCTTCGGAGAGCGGTTGGCAGAGATTTATATCTGGGAGATTGTTCGTCTGCATGGTATTCGAGTTTCCATCATTTCAGATAGAGGTACTCAGTTCACATCATAGTTCTGGAGGGCCATACAACATGAGTTGGGTACCCGGTTGAGTATAACATTTCACCCCTAGACGGACGGATAGTCCGAGCGCACTATTCAGATTCTTGAGGATATGCTCCGTGCGTTTGTGATGGAGTTTGGAGTTTCTTGGGATCAGTTCTTGCCATTGGCGGAGTTTGCCTACAACAACAGTTATTAGTCCAGTATTCAGATGGAACCGTATGAGGCTTTGTATGGTAGGCGGTGTAGATCCCCGATGGGTTGGTTTGAACCGGGTGAGACTAGATTATTGGGAACAGACTTGGTTCAGGATGCTTTGGAGAAGGTTAAGGCGATTCAGGATAGACTCCGTACAGCCCAGTCCAGGCAAAAGAGTTATGCGGACCGGAAGGTTTATGACGTTTCTTACATGGTTGGAGAGCGGGTCTTGCTTCGGGTTTCGCCTATGAAGGGCGTTATGAGATTTGGGATCAAAGGGAAATTGATTCCGAGGTTTATTGGTCCTTTTGAGATATTGATGCGTGTTGGGGAAGTTGCTTATGAGCTTGCCTTATCTACCATCTTGGCAGGAGTTCACCCGGTATTTCATGTTTCGATACTCTGGAGGTATCACGGTGATCCTTCGCACGTGTTGGATTTTAGTTCAGTCCAGTCTGACAAGGATCTATCTTATGTTGAGGAGCTGGTGGCGATATTGGACAGACAAGTTCGAAAGTTGAGGTCAAAGAACATTGCATCCATTAAGGTTCCGTGGTAGGGTCAGCCGGTCGAAGAGATGACTTGGGAGACCGAGCAGGATATGCGCAACTATTACCCTCATCTTTTCACTACTTTTGGTATGTCTCTATGCTCGTTCGAGGACAGACGAATGTTTTGAGATGGGGAGGATGTAATGACCCGGCCGGTCGTTTTAATAATTAATGCCCCGATCCCCTATTAACTGCTCTCCCCGTGTTTGTTTCTGCTATTGTGAGTTTCCTGGAGGATTCGTTTTGGGTTTCAGAGTGTTTTGGGACACTTAGTCCCTAAATGAGAGTTTAAGCATTAGAATTTGGACCGTAGTCGGAGCAGTGTGAAGACGGCCTCGGAATGGAATTTTGTTGGTTCCGTTAGCTCTGTTGGGTGATTTCGGGCTTAGGGGCATGTTCAGATTGTGTTTTGGAGGTTCGTAGCTTAATTAGGCTTGAAATGCCAAAAGTCAAATTTTTTAAGTTTCCGGTACGATAGTGAGATTTTGATATCGGGTTCGGAATGGAAATCCAGAAGTTGGAGTAAGTCCGTTGTGTCATTTGAGACGTGTGTGCAAAATTTCAGGTCATTCAGACGAGGTTTGATAGACTTTTTGATCGAAAGCGGAAATTGGATGTTTTGGAATCCTTAGGCTTGAATCCGAGGGTGTTTTGATGATTCGATGTTGTTTTGAGTGTTCAAAAGGTTGGTACAAGTTGGAATAACAATATATGACTTGTTCGTTCTTTTGGTTAAGGTCCCTGGGGCCTCGGGATAATTGTGGATGGTTAACGGGGAGTTGTAAGTTAGAATTTAGCAGCTGAAGCCGCTAAGTTACTGTCAAAACCGCACCAGCGGATTGGGGACTGCAGGTGCATGATCGCAGAAGCGTGGGAGAAGCCGAAGATGCAGCCATGCGCTAGAGGACCAGAAGCTGCAGGTGCGAGATGTTGAACACACCTGCGAGACCGTAGGTGCGGTAAGAAGTCGCAGGTGCGGAAGTTGGCCATTAAATGAAAATCTGCAGGTGCGGTGTATTCACCGCAGAAGCTGGACCGCAGATGCAGAAGCAGCTGGGAAAAAATAGGAAACTTCGAGGGTTTGAAATCAAAACATGGAAAAACGATTTGGATCTCGGTTGAGGGCGATTTTGAGAGGATTTTGAAGAGGAAATCAGTGGGTAACAATTCCTAATCCCTTTCTAGTTGTATTCCTATAATCTAATCTTAGTTTTGTAATTTAATTTCAGATTTGGGATGAGAAATTGGGGGAAATTTGAGAAAAGTTCTTAGGCCTAATTTTGGGGTTTTGATCGAGGTTTTGGTATTGGATTTGAGGAATCTTGGTGTGGTTAGACTCGTGAGCAAATGGTTGCTCACAATTTGTGATTTTTACCCGATTCCGAGACATGGGTCCAGAGAGGATTTTTGGGCGTTTTCCTATTTTCTTGTCTTTGCTTCGTTTCCTTTAGCTAAATTAGTTGTTTGTAGTTGTATTTACATATTGGTATTAATTTGATTAGATTTGGGCCACCAGGAGTTGGATACTCGTGGCAAGAACGTGATATAGAGTTGATTGAGCTGGTTCGAGGTAAGTGACTTGCCTAACCTAGTGTAGGGGAACTTCCCTTAGGATTGGTATTATTGTTATATGAAATGCCTTGTACGTGAGGTGACGAGTGCGTACATGTTCTAATTGTTGGAAATCCGTTTTTTCATTAAATAACTATAATTGTGTATTTCTTCCCTATTTACACTACTTGAAAGTTAAACCTACTATTAGCTAGGAAAGCATATCTAAATGACTCGATTGTTTTACTTGCTCAAACTGATTTATCTGAATTATGTGCAGCATGCTGGGTTAGAATTACCTGTTTACTTTGGTATGAAATTGGATTGAATTGGATATTATTCGTGTTGTTGCTGTGTGTTTACTTTGGGACTACGGGCGATTTCCCGGTAGGTCTCCCTTGCCTGTTTATTTGGGACTATGGATTGATATTCCGGTAGACCCCCCTGCACAGTTATATGGAATTATGGGACTGCACCCAGTAGATTCCCCCAGTACTGGGTATTTATATTTGAGACTACGGATCGGGATTCCGATAGATCCCCGCGCACTATGAGTTGGACTATGGGACGACACCCGGGAGATCCACTAGATATTTACATTTAAGGACTACAGGACGGTACTGGGAGATCCCCGGTTGCTATTAATGTGTGGAGTTATATTCCCTTTTTGTTTTTCTCTCTCTGCCATAGTTGTTGTTATTCTTATTATCCTGTGTTACTTCATACTGTTTCATTTCTTTATATATATATATGCGACCGGTAGGGCCCTTACCTTCCTCGTCACTACTCGATTGAGGTTAGGCTTGAGACTTATTGGGTACCACTTTGGTGTACTCATGCCCTTTCCTGCACATATTTTTCGGGTGCAGATCCAGGTTCTTCGACTTAGCCCTACTATCCCTGAGTCGAGGCGATTCTTCAGAGACTTCGAGGTATATCTGCCGCATCCGCATACCGAGGAGTCCCTCTCCATTGTATCTTGTAGTTGTAGCCCTTCTGTACTTCTTTGATTTAGACATTCTAGAGTTAGAACGCTATGTAGTATCTATAGCTTGTGATTTCATGACATTCTGGGTTTTGGGAGTTGTTTCAGTTTGAGGGTTTATATTTGTATATGTTGAGCGACATCTTAAACGTTTTTATTATGTTGTATCCGTAGTTTTTGACTAGTTTTATCATTCTTTTTCTTTTCCGTAATTGTTAGGCTTACCTAGTCGTAGAGACTAGATGCCGTCACGACAATTAACGGAGGGCGAACTGGGGTCGTGACATATACTCTTTAAGTTCTGTTGAAAGCTTTTCATTTTCCCAGCCATTTCTTCTTGATCGGAATTCTGAGCCATTCTTTCTTGTTCAGCCGAGAACTCATACTATGGAGGTTGAGTAAATGAATCCAGCGTGACATTGGTCATGTCCAGTTGAAATTGTGGTCCCTAGAATGTAAGTATCGGAGGCTCAAAACACGGCCTGGGCACAGCTGGATGCGCCTCGGTGAAGACCGGTGCTGCGAAGAACAATACTGGCAGTGCCCTTGAAACCAGTGCCTGGGGGCGAACGATAGAAGGCATGCCATGACCGTTAGATAGTATCGGAAGGTACCCACATGGGATAAACGGGTTGGACATAGGGACATTGATAGCTCCACCTAATCTCGGGATCAACTCAGGAAACCAAGGGATTGCACTCGGCGGTTCCCTCCTATTAGACCATGCGTCCCACATCTCTAGCATGCAGAGATGCAATATTTTATTCTCTTTAGCAGTTGCCTATACTGGCTGTGGAATAACCGGTGTCAGGCTTTCCTCGGGGTTGATAATTGTACAGTACTTTCGGAAGCCATAGGAAACTTTCCTTTAGATCTTGTGAAATATGGATAGGAAGCCAGGATACTTACAAAACCAAACACCTTGACAGAACCTGGCTAAATAGCACATACAATAACCTTGTTAGTTTTGAGATATTTAACAGATAAGAAATCGCATGTTGGGATGCAATGTACCTAAACGGTTAAATATTGCTACCATGTGTTTGCAACGGTTACGTGTTTCATTATGGCTTCATTGCCCCATTTCCATTCTATGCCTCTTTTCTTTTCATTCACTCTCTCCTTTTGTTTTTACCGCTCTCTTTTTCTTTTCTTTTTTTGCTTTGGTCACCCTTTTATTTTTATTTTTATTTTTATCGCTCCTGGTTTTTCTCATTTGTCTTTTGTCGCTTTGTTTTTCTCTTTTTGTTTTGTCACTCTTTTTTTTCCATTCTTCTTCTTCTTCCTTTTTTGTTTGTTTTTCACTTTGTTTATTTTTTACTTTGATCGCATCCGATGGGGATTGTCTGCGTATCATGATGCCGCATGAATCAAATAATTACATAATTTAGGGATACCAGAAACAAAGTACATAAGTTAACTCTTTTTCTAATTTATTCATCATTTTTTCCTTTTTCTAAATATGAAAATCATACCACAAAAGCTCCTAACAAGAAAAACATTTTTGACCTTGAATTTTGATTTTGAAAATATCCTAGAGAAGAAAGAAAGTATTTTTCAGATTTCGATTTGGTTTTGGGAATTTTTGAAAGAAAGACTTCGAAAGAAGAAAGAAAATATTTTTCGGATTTTGATTTGTTTCTTTTTTTGAAACAAAGATTTCTAAAGAAGGGGGAATATATATATATATATATCATTTTTTAGAATTTTTAAAAGAAAGACTTCTAAAGAAGAAGAAAAATAATTTGGATTTCTGAGTTTTTCTTTTTTATTTTCGAAAGAAAACTTTTGAAGAAGAGCGATTCTTTTTGGGCATGAAATTTTTTCAAAGAAGGGAACAACATATTTTGGATTAACATTTTCTTTTCTTTTCTTTTTTCAAATGAAAGACTTCGAAAAGAAAGAAAATATTTTTGTGTTTAATTTTTTTTTAAAATTTCTAAGGAAAGACTTCTAAAGAAGGAATTAAGGAAAAGAAAAATATTTTTTTTGGATTTTTTGAAAATTGGGGCCGGACCTGATGAAGGTTGCCTATGTATCTCACGTCCGGTGAGAAACAAACCCGCGTAGTTCGACCAGTTTTGTCAAAACAGAGGAAAGTGACATGTTTGCAATTTTTGCCAATTTTGTAAAGCCATTTCAAAATTTCGGTAGAGTTTCAGGATTTTTTGAAATACAGAATTTTTGGAAATCGGATGAATTTTCTCTCTCCTAACTCGCATTCTTGCTTCTTTTTTTCCAACTTTTATGTCCCTATTCTAGAATCCAGACAACATGCAACCAGATCAAACAAAATGCACGAGTAGCACGTAAGAATGCATCCGGATGGTCTTATAATTTTGGGTATAGCTATCCTAGACGGACCCAAACCCTATGTTGAGTTCCCTAAGTCATATTCTCGTGATACAAACAAACGTTCCTACTAAGGGTCTGGCATGAGGCTATGTTATTCTAGGTTTAAATTCTGGGGGAAGAGTTTTAGACCCAGCTTACCCAAGCGAACAGCTCGAGCCAAGGTGGGAGCAATGTACCGGGAGCACGAAAGTCTATCTGCCCTAGTTACTGAACCAATAGCGTTCTAATTTGTATGACCTCTAACAGAAAAGTGGGTCACGTGCACGTGTGCACCGTAAATTCAGAAGACTCAGAAGGGGCTTTCAGATAATATCAAAGGGGTAAATGAGCGATAATTAGCATATTACACCCAAACACACAGTAATATTATACATTCAATAAAGCCTAGTATAGATCACATTACATGCTCGAATTCTGAACCATGAACCAGGGGTTCTGAGTTTTTATCCCAGCAGAGTCGCTAGAGCTGTCACACATCTTTTTTTGGCGGAAGGGTTTTTTCTAATTTAAGTGATATTATTAAAATGGTATTATTTTAATTATTTAGAAGAGTCATCACTTGGAATAATTATTTAAGGTGTCCCAAGTCACCATTTATTTTAAATCCCAAATCACGGAAGTTTTGACTTTGTTTAAAGTCTGCGAAACATAAAAGACTGGGTAAGGAATTTTGTTAATCCGAGAGAAGGTGTTAGGTATTCTAGAGATCCCTGGTTCTAGCATGGTCGCTTCATAATCATAACTTGGTTTAATTAATTGATTATTACGTATTTTAGAACCTATATATATTTTACCTTTTACCGCTTTTTAATTACTTGATTATGGTGTTTTGGGATTATCATGAAACGAACCACGTGTGTATGAATCTGTTTTACTTAGTGTGCTAAAAATTATGTCACGTGTACGTGTATACAATTAAAAATACTTTATTATTTATTAAGATTATTTGGCTAAAGTCGCGCAGACACGTAACTTGATTTATTTTTGGGATCATAATTATGTCACGTGAACGTATACATAATCACGATAATGGATTAAAGCACGCCTAAAGAATTCTACGAATATTCATGAATGTCACAACCCAATATATAGCTTATCGTGATGGCGCCTATTGTGGTACTAGGCAAGCTGACATTTGAAAATACTTCCAACACTTATAAATGAAAAATAAAATAACACAGGTTTAAATCGTCAAAACTCTCAAAAACTGGATAGAAGGTTAAAACCCAATATGGGAACTCCCAACATCGGGGTGTTACTGAGTACATGAGCGTCTATGCAACATAAGTCTGGAAATATTGTCTATAAAAGGCTAAAACTAAATACATAGAGCTGAAAGATAGGGAAGGAGAGTTAAGGTTTGTGAACGCTGGGCAGCTACCTTGAAATCTCGAAACTATCAAGCTACGTAGAGAATCAACACCCACCGTGTCCGAAACACCTGGATCTGCACACGAAGTGCAGGGTGTAGCGTGCGTACAACCAACTCAGTAAGTAACAATAGTAAATAAGGAACTGAAAGATAGTGACGAGCTACACAGTTATAATTCAATCATAGAAATTACAAAATGGAAGATATAAGTGCTTTCAAGTTTGACAAGGCCAAATTAGTTAATTCATGTCAAGTTCAATAGAAACAGGATATAATAACTCTCAGAAATTACATGACAGTGATATATGCCAACTGAAGTACAACATAAATGAAATCAAGTGCATAATCTCAAAGCAACAGTCACTTAGTCCTCCCATTTACTCCAACCTCATCATCAGTCATTCCTCACAGTCTCTCATTTCTTTCAGTCGCTCGGCACTCGCACTCAGTAAGTACCTACGCTCATTGGGGGTGTGTATAGACTTCGGAGGGGATCCTTCAGCCCAAGCTCTATAATCAGCCAATCATGGCGTGAATGAATAAAATATGTTGCGGTGTACAACACGATCCCATAGATATCCTCACAATCAGGCCCTCGGCCTCACTCAGTAATCAATCACTCCAGCCTCTTGGGCTCTCATATATCATGATGATCAGCACAAATAGAGATGATAAAATGTATAACTAATGAACAATAGAAAGCGGGATATAATGTGCAAGTAAAACTATTACTGAGTACAAACTAGCAATTTAGCAGATAATTCAACATGTAGCACAGCCTCTGTGGGTCCCTACAGTACCAACACATACCCTAAATATGATTTCTAGCATGATTTGCAGTACGATTTCTATAACACATGGAGAATATACGGACAACCACAGATTATTCAACTATACGGTTCTATAGAATTGACCAAGTCACAATTCCTATGGTGCACGCCCACACGCCCGTCACCTAGCATGTGCGTTACCACAAACCAATCACATGACACATAATACGAGGTTTCATACCCTCAGAACCCAAATTTAGAATTCTTACTTACCTCAAATTGTGTAAATCCCAACTCCAACACGTTCTTACCTCGCGAATCAGCCTCCAAATTTCTCAAATCTAGCCACAAAAATTTCGATAAAATTAACACGGGCTAAAGGAGTCAATTCCATCAGAAAATACTAAGTTATTGGTCAAAATTCAAAAGTTGACTCAAAAGCCGCCCATCGGGCCCACGTCTCAATATCCGATAAAAGTCACAAAATCCGAAAGCCTAATCAACCACGAGTCCTACAATACCAAATTTAGCAAAATCTAACACCAAATCATCACCCAAATTCCCATATTAAACTCTCCAAATCCCTAGCCTCAAACTCCCAAATTCCACCTTAATACACACAAACTAGGTGGGAAATTCAATAGGGAAACAAGATAATCGAACTAAAATGAGCACAAGTGACTTACCTCAAGAAACCCCTCAAACATCATATCAAAAATTATAACGACCAGGCCGTTTGTTTTAAGAATTTATGCCCCGATCCACTATTAACTGCTTTCCCCGTATTTATTTCTGCTATTTTGAATTGTCGGAATGTTCGGTTTTGAGTTTCTGAGAGTTTTGGAACACTTAGTCCCTAAATGAGAGCTTAAGTTTTGGAAATTTGACCGTAGTCAAAACAGTGTGAAGACGGCCTCAGAATGGAATTCTGATGGTTTCGTTAGCTCCGTTGGATGATTTCGTTCTTAGGGGAGTGTTCGGATTGTGTTTTGGAGGTCCGTAGCTAATTTAGGCTTGAAATGCCGAAAGTCGAATTTTGAAGTTCTGATTCGATAGTGAGATTTTGATCCGAGGGTCGGAATGGAATTTCAAAAGTTGGAGTAGCTCCGTAGGGTTGAATGTGACGTGTGTGCAAAATTTCAGGTCATTCGGACGAGGTTTAATAGACTGTTTGATAGAAAGCGTATTTTGAGAGTTTTTGAAGTTCTTAGGCTTGAATCCGACGCTAATTGATTAATTGGATGTTGTTTGAGGTGTTTTATAGATTTTTATAAGTTTGGATAGTGGTATATGACTTGTCTGTGGTTTTTGTTGAGGTCCCGGGGGCCTCGGGATGATTTCGGGTGGTTAACGGGAAGATGGAACTTGGAGTTTGTAGCTGAAGTTCTTTGGACTGCTATCATAACTACATCTGCAGTTGAGAGGCCTCATATGCGACTCCCGCATATGCGGAATCAAGCCGCAGAAGCGACCAGATGAGGAAGGGCCAGGAACCGCAGAAGCGGCAGATGTACTGCACCTGCATGACCGCAGATGCGGATTCTGGGTCGCAGGTGTGGCGAAGAGGTTTTAAGTGGAATTCGCAGGAGCGGTCCCCTTGACCGCAGAAGCGGTACCCCAGATGCGGAAGTGCTGAGCAGAACATATAAATAGATACCTTCGCAAATTTGAGTTATTTTCACCTATTTTCAAATAGGAAGAAGCTTTGGGGAGCATTTTCAAGGGGGGTTTCAAAGGGATTCGTTAAGGTAAGGTCTTTGGTCTCTAAACTCGTTATTGAGGTGATTTTTATTATTATAAGCATGAAAATTTAAGGGAAATCAGTGGTAATTTGGTGGTTAGGGATTGATTAATTAGAGACTTTAAGTAATAATTTGATGGACCATTTGAGATCCGATTTTGGTACTTTTGGTATGACTGAACTCGTGAGAGTGTGAGGATTTTGGAAATGTAAATTTTACCTGATTCCGAGATGTGGGCTCGAGGGGTATTTTGGTTAATTTACCTAATTTTGCGTATTAGCTTAAAATTTCTTTGTAGAATCAGTTATTTGAAGTGTTATTTACATTATATAATTGAATTGAATAGATTTGGGCCATTTGGAGTCGAGTACTCGTGGCAAGAATGTGGTTTCGGGTTGACTTTGAGCCGGTTCGAGGTAAGTGGCTTGCCTAATCTTGTGTGGGGGACCTTCCCCTTAGGATTTTGTATTATTAATAATTGAAATGCCTTGTATGTGAGATGACGAGTGCGTACTTGTGCTAATTGTTAAAAATCTGCTTTTTCATTAAGTAATTACTAGTATGTTTCCTTTTTCTGTTTATATTACTTGCAATTTAAGCCTGTTGTTAGCTTAGAAAAGCATGTCTAATTCACTTAATCGCCTTACTTGTTCAAACTGCCTTATTTGGATTACGTGCAGCATGCTAGGTTAGAAATACCTGTTTTACCTCGGTATGGAACATGAATTGAACTATGCACTCTTCTTCTTGTTGTTGTGTGTTTACTTTGGGACTACGGGACGGTATCCCGGGAGATCCCCCTGTATGTTTACTTTGGGACTACAGAACGGTATTCCGGGAGATCCCCCTACACATTTACATTGGAACTACGGGACTGCACTCGATAGATTCCCCCTGTACTGAGTATTTACATTTGGGACTACGGGTCGGTATTCCGGGAGATCCCCTTGCATTATGAGTTGGACTACGGGATGGTATCCCGAGATATCCACCGGATAATTACATTTGAGACTATAGGAAGGTATCCTGGGAGATCCCTGGTTGTTATCGTTGTGTTGAGCTGTATTTCTTTCTGTGCTTACTTGCCTATGTAGTAGTTGTTGTTGTCCTTTATATCATGTGTTATCTTACTGTTGTACTTATTTATACTGTTTTGTTCTACACTGTCAAACCTTATATTTTACCTAACCTCAGTAGGGCCCTGACCTTCCTCGTCACTACCCGACCGAGGTTGTCACGACCCAAAATCTACTAAGGGTCGTGATAGCGCCGGACACTGCTGTTAGGCAAGCCAACCAAAATACTTAATTAAATTCTCGTTTTAATAATTTTGAAAACTATGATTTTCCTTCAATTTTATCAATAAAAGATAATCATTTCAAATCGAATATGAATGTTAAGAAGTTAATACAAGATACCCCATAATAATCTCAGAACTCGGTGTCACAAGTGCATGACTAGGGAATGACTTAAATACAGTAACTGTCCAAAATACAAGTGGAAAGAAATGAAAATACAGTACAATACTCTGAAGGAGACTCTGTTGGTTGCGGGTTGTCTCGATAATTGCATCTCACCCAAGTCTCCATATTAACTAACCATGTCGCTATGCCATTAAGCCGCTAGCCACATATAAACATGTGTAATAAAAATGCACAACAAGTGTAGTATGAGTACGGAAATAATGTGCACCCAATGAGTATCCCGTTTAATCTCGAAGAAGTAGAGACGAGAGGTCGACTTTGACACTTTCTAGTGTTCCAACAATAATATTATTAATGCAATAAATCATGGATTTATTAAGAACAGTAAATTCAAATAAGTCACGAAACAGGTAAAAGTTCCTTTTTATTAAAAGTCTCCGGATTCATAATCCACTAATTAACAATTATCTCAAGTCGGGGAGAGCAAATATCAATATCAATAACTCTCAAGGCAAGCAATACAAGCATGCACAAATCATGCCGAGGTCGTACGGCCCGATCCAACATAAATGTAAAATGTGCACTGCCGAGGGTTGAACGGCACGAAACATAGATGCATCTATTACCCCGCTCGCGAATCATACATGCGACGCGGTCAAATTTAAATAAACAATCACTCTGCTCGCGAATCATGCATGCGACGCAGGTACACATAGAAATACATGCTCAAACAGCCAATTAAGAATTTATTGGGGAACATTTATCCAAATAAAAGCCAATTCTTTTTTTAACGATTTAAGAAAATGAAGTTTAATCCTTTTAGAAATACATTTACCAATTCGATAGGATTTAAGCAATTCAACTGCCAACAAGATTTCAGATATTCCAAGTGTAGCATGATTTTGGGTCCTAGACTACCCGGACTTACACATATTAGTAGCTACGCACGGACTCTCGTCACCTCGTGCGTACGTAGCCCCTACAAATAGGAGAACATAACCAATTATTTCACCTATGGGGACAATTCCCTCTTACAATGTTAGAAAGGAGACTTACCTCGCTCCGAAATTTCCATAACCGGCTTCCAAGCCCTTCCAACGACTTCAATTGATACACAACACCCCAAAACTATTCAAACAACGGGCAAACCAATAAAAATTCACTCTAATACTTGTAACAATTAAAATTATATAAGTTCCCAACTCTGCTCGAAAAGTTGACCAAAATGCCCTCGGGCCCACGTGCCCGGATTCCGAAATTTCTCGAAGATAAATTCTACCCATAGCTTTACTAACTCAAATATACAATTTGCTCAAATTTTCATGCTCAAATTCATGGTAAAAGTCCAAAATTCCAAATTCTAGGTCTTCCCCAAAAATCCCAAATTTATACAAATTTTCCATGTCTAAATCCACGTAAGATCACATATTTAATTCAAAAATAGGAAGAAATCACTTACCTAGTGTTGCTTGGTGAAAATCCCTCCTTGAGCTCTCCAAAATCGTCCAAGCCAAATGAAAGAAATGGGCCAAAACTCTTGTTTAAAACAATCTGCCCAGGCTTCAATGAGTTGTACCTTACGCTGTGCGGGTTGTACATCCTATTACTATTTTCCCCTGTTGTACACCTTCTTTTAAAACGTCCATAACTCCTTGTGAAAATATCCAAATGACAAACGGTTTAAAGATTTAGAAGCTACACTCGAAGATATTTCATTTGATAGGTTGTACACCATATAACCTTTTATATATTCCGTGATATGAGCTTCTAAAGTCGGCTCCATGCATCAGAAAATTCTGTTGAAACTGCTCGACCAACCATTTTCAATCGATTATAACTTTCTGATAATATGTCCAAATCATGAATGGTTTAACTTTCTGGAAAATATAATGCAAGGGAAACAACTTTTATGTTTTGAAAATTTTCAGATTCCTTATAGATTACGAGATATAAGCTTCCAAAATAGCCTCCTCGATTGCACCATTGATGTCCAAAATAGCAGCTGCAGCAGTAAAGCAGTAAATTTCCGAAATTGATCCGTTAGCCTTCCGAAATCCACCCGAGACCCTTGGGACTTCAACCAATTATACCAACATGTCCCAAAACATGATACGAACTCGTTCGAGGCCTCCAATCACATCAAACAACGTCGAAATCATGAATTGTACTCCAATCCAAACTTTATAAACTTTGAAATTTTAAACTTCTACATTCGATGCTGAATCCCATCAAATCACGTCCAATTGACCTCAAATTTTGCACATAATTCATATTCGACATTACGGACCTACTCCAACTTTCAGAATTGGAATCCGACCCCGATATCAAAAAGACAAACTCTCGGTCAAACTTCTCAAAAAATTTCAAATTTCTATCTTTAGCCAAATGACTTCAAAATGACCTACGGACCTTCGAATTCACTTCCGATCACGCTCCGAACTTCAGAATCACCATACGAAGCTATTCCCATACTCAGAATCCCAAACGGACATTGATAACCCTGAAATGCACTTCAACCCAAACTTATGAAATTACTCTAAAAATACTAACTTCTACAATAGGCGCCAAAACGTTCCCGGGTCTTCCAAAACCCGATCCGAACATACGTCCAAGTCTGAAATCATCATACGAACCTACTGGAACCTTCGAATCCTGATTCTGAGGTCGTTTACTCAAAAATCCAATCTTAACTAATTCTTTCAACTTAAAGCTTCCGAAATGAGAATTCTCTTTCCAAATTAACTCTGAACTCCCCAAAATTCAATTCCGACCACGCGTACAAGTCAAAATATCTAAAATGAAGCTGCTCATGGACTCAAACTATTGAATGGCGTGCTAGAGCTTAAAACGACCTGTCGGGTCGTTACATTCTCTCCCACTTAAACATACGTTAGTCCTCGAATGTGCTAAGAACTGTGTTGGGGTTGTCCGAAATCACTATTTAACACCTCGAGCACCCACCCGTGCGACCACAACTCAGTTGGGCTCCCTAGCTCGATTAATCTGAAGATATCCTTTTCAGTTAAGCAAATAAGACTTAGAGCCCAATTTATACATCTGGAATTCTCTGCCAGGCCTGTTCCAACATACGCTCACCGTATTAATAACTACCCGCAACACCAAAACATGACTGCATACCTTAGCTGAATTCACACCTTGCACCACTTTACTCACATGACCAAAATAACATTTTCTGATCCAATTAGTAGAAATTACACGAATTTGATGCTCCCATTGCACCTCATGACCTACATAGGTCTTGCTCTAAGTCTTACAATACCGCCAAGATGGAAGAGGTGTGTAGGAATTCATACCCAACTACCGAATCAACAAATCATTAGGTCTATACTCCTGACAAGAACCATCACCTCATTCTGAACCAAATAATGGTCTTAGCTCCTTAATATACTTCATATAATCAGATTGCACTTATCCTAAATCCAATGATCTCGTCTCACCCAGTACGAACCGCTCAGGCAATAAGCCACTCCGGACATGATCAAAAGTGTCATATAATGCCACAATGTGCCAATAAGCTATGAACTCGAACGTGACAAAAGGAAAACGAACTCTGGAAGGAACTACTCAACTCACGCACTAATATGGACTTTCCTTAGAAAATAGGAAACAAGGCATACAAAAATAGCATATAGAAAACTGTACTCAACATCACACTGTTGCGGCGTGCAACCCGATCCAAATAACATACCCATGGCGGCGTGCCACCCGATCCACACATAGAATTCACATAAGGAGATATATATCGAGCTAAATACAACATTAAAACAAAATACCGAATATCAGTCACAAGCACGCTAAGTGTATAATACCATCCTTGGGGAGACATATAGTGCCATAGGCTACAAAACTCAAGCACAACTGAGCTGCGATATATGTTATGAAGCTAAAGAGCCATCCTTTTCTCAAATATCATCATCGCTACGCGGAACCTCAATACATAAGAAAACTATATCGAGCCATTCACAACTCACATAACACAATATAGCATTACATGAAATAGCCAGTGACGAAATAACACCCCATTTCTGAATACTCCTCCATAAGGAGCGCTATGCTGAAATGAACACATTCGTCCTGATATAAGGCACATATTCACATTTAAATCCATCCACATACCTCAAGCTAATTCTGATCGCACTGAACTATGCTAATAACCTTTCAAAGGTCCATAATAACTCCCCCTTTTCTCATAACACATAAGAACAATCATCACAACCGAAGTAATCCTCCACAGTCCACAACCCAATAAATCGAGTGCCCTCCAAACATCAATTCTCATTTTAACGACATCACCACAATCTTCATACTTGGTTAAACTCTTCAATCAATCAAGTGACTACATGCTACACTTATACAACCTTCTTGTGGGGCACACTCCCACAACCTTTCGTAACAGATAACAGGTTTGTACATTCAAACCACCGGCCGCACTAACGCTGAAAAGAGATCAAGAATCCTTAGCCAGGATGCAAAGCCCTTTTAAAAAAACACCGATCTCAGGTGAAGCTGAAGACAATACCAACTTACTTTAAACATCGAAACTTCTTTCCTGCTCATCCGAGCTCATGACATCCTCTTCATCACCGAACTGCAACCTTGATCCTCACTTCAAATTCCATACCACTAATAGATAAATACTTCATCATGTAAAAACTTTTTACTTAACTCAACTCAGGAGAACCATAGCAACACTCAGGTGAATTCTCATAACCGTAGAATATGCAAATCTCCAAGTAGTGGCCTAAGCCACCATGGCCATTCCAGGATCCGCCTACACATAACAGGCCATAACAGTAGAATACTTCTGAGTAACATCAATTACGACGGCCGACAAGCCTCGCACGTACCGTCACAAATCATTCGCATAACTTGATTACGCTGAAAGAGCTGATCACTACCACCAATATGCCAATTCAACTATGGCTAACTAATCTATCTTCTCTCAATTTATCCTTGATTTCCTTAGAAATAATAATAACTCCATTCAACACACAACACACTCCATCCGCACTCATCCCGAGTGACCTTGAATCACAAGACCATGCTGTCTCAAATCCCATGAACCATTTCGTACCTCCCAAATGCTACGCTGCAAGTAAAACATCATAGAACATTATGGGCCTCTTCTCATAAGCTGCTATACAAGCTTGATTCTTAACGTACCTAATCATTAGGCACCATGCTTTACCCTTTGAATACACTAGGACCGTTGTTGAGAGCCACCCGCTCTGACTTGGACCCGAATATAATCAACTCCATGAATCTTCTAGCACATGAATACCCTCTCAGTGAAGCACCCGACAGAATCACTTCCCTTGAAACCCACATCTATACAAGGCATAATTCTTGAATCCTTCCCCAAGTCTGAACATGAGCCAATAAGGCCAACCATAGCATACATTTAACAATTCCTTTTCTCGAATTACCACTTATGTTCCTTTCCCGTAGCTGAAATAACTCATCAATATGCTAATAACCATAAATCTTGCAAGTAGTTAACCATGTAACCCAATTATAGGCAGTGGGACTCTCCCACTTAGCTTGAAGCCACTGATACAGAATCTCTGGAATTCACCAGTATTTTTTGTCTCATATTGACATAGATATAGCACAACCATCCCATCGAGTTCTTGAAATCTTTCTATAACACCATTTATGAATACTTTGAATTGTTAACCATATTCACATGTCCGACCCCTTCACCAAATAGCCAGTAGGATTCTTCACAGAGGCTTCGCCAACCACGCGACCACTAATTTGCTCACAGGAGATGACCCACCTGAGCCCGTGCTCATTCACCAGTTGCACAAGTCCATTCACTTATCGTGGACATCAACTAAATGTGCGACAATATCCTCCAATTCAAAGTTATGTTGTAACCTCCTTCATATCAAGCAACTCCTTTCCGTCATATCAAATCTCCTATAATAGTCGATATTTCAAATCAAGTCAGTAGACCCAGCCACTAAATCCACATACTGCTCTGTCACTCTCCCACATTGGGCAGACTCACTTCTTTAAGTAACTACTCGACCTCCACTTCTTGCACCTGGTCTTCTAGAAGTTTAACCATCGCATGACATATCTCACACGTCCTTCCTCATCCTTTGCTGCTTGGTTATTGCCTTAAATAAAATCTATCTTTGTAACACTTTAACCCACCAATTGCTACTAACTTTAAACCTTTCCGAAGATCATCGTTCTCGAGACTTCAACATTAGAAATACACATTAAACCCTGAACCACCGTACCCCGCAATATTTAACAGTCGCTTTTTCCAATATTATTTCACAATATCTTACCCCAAATTCGAATTGTAGAAGACCATAACACCGGTGAACTTAACATATTCAATCAAGGACGACGATACCACGTCGCAGATGAAAATTCCACCACACTTGACAACACCAAGTCTCGTTCATCCATTGATCCAAATCAAGGCTTTTTCCCCGCCGAAAATAAAATACTGAACCTCAGAATCATGCACTGAGAGAACTACCTTCCAAATATTTCACTGCCCCTACATATAGGCAAGAACTTTACAGACACACCCATACTATGCGACAACCGATCATGAGCAATCGTAGAAATCTGCGCATAGACTCAAAGCTCTCGGGAATACTATTACTGAGCTGAAATGACAAGATAGCCTTCCGCAAGGCGACGACAATAGCCCAAATCAACTATACTGGGAGGAACATCCCGCTCCACATCGGTAGTACCATTACAATTCTCGATTTATAACATGCGGTTCACGTCACATAAGATTGAGTAGGAAGGAAACAAGGGCATGAGCCCCAAGGAATCAATCGCACGATGAGGAATCAAGAAAGGAAATGCTCTTAACAACCCTGTAGCCTCTTGAAGATAAGTACAGACGTCACTGTACCGATCCACAAGACTCTACTAGACTCGCTCATGACTCGTGAGACCTAAGGGAACCTAGTGCTATGATACTATGTTATCACGGCCAAAAATCTACTAAGGGTCGTGATGGCGCCGGACACCACTGTTAGGCAAGCCAACCAAAATACTTAATTAAATTCTCGTTTTATTAATTTTGAAAACTATGATTTTCCTTCAATTTTACCAGTAAAAGACAATCATTTCAAATCGATTATGAATGTTAAGTAGTTAATACAAGATACCCCATAATTATCCCAAAACCCGGTGTCACAAGTGCATGAGCATTTACTAGGGAATGACGCAAAGTACAGTAACTGTCTAGAATACAAATGGACAGAAATGAAAATAATGTATAATACTCTGAAGGAGACTCTGCTGGCTGCAGGTCGTCTCGATAATTGCAGCTCACCTAAGTCTCCATATCAACCATGCCGCCATGCCACTAAGCCACTAGCCACATATGAACCTTGCAACAAAAATACACAGCAAGTGTAGTATGGGTACGAAAACAACGTGGAGCCAAAGAGTATCCCGTCTAATCTAGAAGAAGTAGAGACGAGACGTTGACTTTGACACTTGCTAGTAGTCCAATAGTAATATTATTAACGCGATGAATCACGGATTTATTAAGAACAACAGTAAATTAAAATAAGTCACGAAACAGGTAAGAGTTCCTTTTTATTAAAAGTCTCCGGATTCATAATCCATTAATTAACAATTATCTCAAGTCGGGGAGAGCAAATATCAATATCAATAACTCTCCAGGCAAGCAATACAAGTATGCGCAAATCATGCCGAGGTCGTACGGCCCAATCCAACGTAAATGTAAACTGTGCACTGCCGAGGATCGAACGGCGCGAACCATAGATGCATCTATTACCCTCACTTGCGAATTATACATGCCATGCAGTCAAATTTAAATAAACAATCACCTTGCTCGTGAATCATACATGTGACGCAGGTACACATAGAAATACATGCTCTAATAGCCAATTAAGAATTTATCGAAGAACATTTATCCAAATAAAAGCCAATTTTTTTTTAACAATTTAAGAAAATGAAGTTTAATCCTTTTAGAAATTCATTTACTAATTCAATAGGATTTAAACAATTTAACTACCAACAAGATTTCAGATATTCCAAGTATAGCATGTTTTTGGGTCCTACACTACCCGGACTTACACATATTAGTAGCTACGCACGGACTCTCGTCACCTCATGCGTACGTAGCCCCCACAAATAGGAGCACATAACCAATTATTTCACATATGGGAATAATTCCCTCTTACAAGGTTAGAAAGGAGATTCACCTCGCTCAGAAATTTCCATAACCGGCTTCCAAGCCCTTCCAACGACTCCAGTTGATGCACAACGCCCCAACACTATTCAAACAATGGGCAAACCAATAACAATTCACTCTAATACTTGTAACAATTCAAATTATATAAGTTCCCAACTCCGCTCGAAAAGTTGACCAAAATGCCCTCGGGCCCACGTGCCTGGATTCCGAAATTTCTCGAAGATAAATTCTACCCATAGCTTTAAAAACTCAAATATACCATTTGCTCAAATTTTCTTGCTCAAATTCAAGATAAAAGTCCAAAATTCCAAATTCTAGGTCTTCCCCAAAAATCCCAAATTTATACAAATTTTCCATGTCTAAATCCACGTAAGATCACATATTTAACTCAAAAATAGGAAGAAATCACTTACCTAGTGTTTCTTGGTGAAAATCCCTCCTTGAGCTCTCCAAAATCGTCCAAGCCAAATGAAAGAAATGGGCCAAAACTCGTGTTTAAAACAATCTGCCTAGGCTTCATCGGGTTGTACCTTGCGTTGTGCGGGTTGTACATCCTATTACTAGTTTCCCCTATTGTACACCTTATTTTAAAATGCCCATAACTCCTTGTGAAAATATCCAAATGACAAACGGTTTAAATATTTAGAAACTACACACGAAGATCTTTCATTTGATAGGTTGTACACCATATAACTCTTTATATATTCGGAGATATAAACTTTTAAAATTGGCTCCATGCATCAGAAAATTCTGTTGAAACTGCTCCACCAGCCATCTTCAATCATTCATAACTTTCTGATACAATGTCTAAATCATGAATGATTTAACTTTATGAAAACTAGAATGCAAGGGAAACAACTTTTTAGTTTAGCAAATTTTTATATTCCTTATAGATTTCGAGATATAAGCTTCCAAAGTAGCCTCCTCGATTGCACCATTGCTGTCCAAAACAGCAGCTGCAGCAGAAAAAGCAGCAGATTTTCAGCAACTTCAAATTTCCGAAATCGATCCGTTAGCCTTCTGAAATCCACCAGAGACCCTCGGAACTTCAACCAATTATACCAACATGTCCCAAAATATGATACAAACTCATTCAAGGCTTCCAATCACATCAAACAACGTCGAAATCATGAATCGTACTCCAATCCAAACTTTATGAACTTTGAAATTTCAAACTTCAACATTCTACGCCGAAACCCGTCAAATCACGTCCGATTGACCTCAAATTTTGTACATGAGTCATATTCGACATTACGGACCTTCTCCAACTTTTAGAATTAGAATCCAACCCCGATATCAAAAAGTTAAACTCTCGGTCAAACTTCTGAAAAACCTTCAAATTTCTATCTTTAGCCAAATGACTTCAAAATGACCTACGGACCTCCGAATTCACTTCCGTTCGCGCTCCCAATACCAAAATCACCATATAGAGCTATTCTAAGACTCTGAATCCCTAACGGACATTGATAACCCTGAAATGCACTTCAACCCAAACTTATGAAATTACTCCAAAAATGCTAACTTCCACAATAGGCGCCAAAACGTTCTCGGGTCTTCCAAAACCCGATCCGGACATACGCCCAAGTCCGAAATTATCATACTAACCTGATGGAACCTTCGAATCCCGATTCCGAGGTCGTTTACTCAAAAATCTAATCTTAGCTAATTCTTTCAACTTAAAACTTCCGAAATGAGAATTCTCTTTCCAAATCAATTTCGAACTCCCCAAAATTCAATTCCGACCACGCGTACAAGTCATAATACCTGAAATGAAGCTGCTCATGGCCTCAAACTACTGAATGGCACACTAGAGCTTGAAACGACTGGTCGGGTCGTTATAGAGGTTAGGCTTGGCACTTACTGAGTACCGCTGTGGTGTACTTTTGCCCTTTCTACGCATGTTTTTCATGTGAAGATCCAGGTACTTCTAATTAGACTTATCATGTTTGAGACGAGGTGCTTGAGGAGACTCCGAGGTATATTTGCCGTATCCGCAGACCGAAGAGTCCCTTTCTACTATTCCTTTTGTATTAGCCCTTCTGTATTTTCGTTTCTTTGCTAGAAATTCTGGAGTTAGATGCTTGTAGACATTCAAAGGATTGTGATCATGAGATTTCGGGTTTTGGAAATGTATTAGTTTTTGAGAGTTGATATTGTGTATGCCGAGCGACACTTTTAAATGGTGTTTTATTTCACTATTTCGGTTTTAATTTTTTTTCTTCCGCAAATTGGTTTATCTTCCGCATTTTTAGGCTTATCTAGTCGTAGAGACTAGGTGCCATCACGATGGTTCACAGAGGGGAAATCGGGGTCGTGACAAGCTGGTATTAGAGCTTAGGTTCATAGGAGTCATGATTCACAAGCCGGTTTATTAGAGTCTCGCTGATTGGTACGGAGACATCTGTACTTATCTATGAGAGGCTATGTAACTGTTAGGAAAATTCCACTTCATTTGATTTCCTTGTCGTGTGAAATTTTTGACATCACAATTCTAAACTTCTGTCTTCTATTCTCTCACAGATGGTGAGGACACGCGCTACCCTAGATGATCACACATGTGCACCCCCTACTGCAGCCGTCAGAGGCTGGAGCTGGGTAGAGGCCGAGGACGCGCACATGGTGCAGCCAGAGCACCCGCACGAGCTGCCGCCAAGGTACCACCAGCAGTTCCAACCGGAGTCCAAGCACCTGATACGCCTACTGCTACTACTACTTCATCTCTCTAGTAGACCCTTGCATAGTTCATGAGCATGTACACCACTTTGGCTCAGGCAGGGTTGCTCTCCCTTGCTGCAGCCACATCTCAAGCCGGGGGAGGAGCACAGACTCCCACCTCCCGCACTCCTGAGCAGCGAGTGCATGTCGATCAGGTCCTAGAGATTATTCTTGTACAGCCTGTAGCACTAGGTCAGCCCGAGGATAGGGCAGCAACTTCAAAGGATGAGCAGTGGAGACTTGAGAGGTTCAAGAAGTATGATCCTCCTTTATTCAGTGGGTTAGCCTCCGATGATGCCTTGGGATTTCTGGAAGAAGGTCACTGTATCCTCTGCACTATGGGTATATTGGGATTGAGTGGGGTTTCTTTGACTGCCTTCCAGCTTTGAGGAGCCACTTATGAGTGGT
Source organism: Nicotiana tabacum (assembly GCF_000715075.1). Lineage (NCBI taxonomy): Eukaryota > Viridiplantae > Streptophyta > Magnoliopsida > Solanales > Solanaceae > Nicotiana > Nicotiana tabacum. The sequence continues at coordinate 117,331,156 of NC_134082.1, forward strand.
GGTGCACCTACAAGTTAGACAGTTCGGACGAGGCTACTTCACTAACTTGGACTCAGTTTTCAGATATGTTCTTGAGAGAGCTTATTCCTTAGAGCCTCAGGGACGCATGGCACGTAGAGTTAGAGAATTTGCGCCAGGGTGCTATGACTGTGTCGGAGTATGCTGTCTGTTATACTAGCTTGGCTAGACATGCCCTAGCCTTGGTTTCTACTGTTCGCGAGAGGGTTCGCCGGTTTATTGATGGGCTTATTCCCAGCATCAGGTCTAGCATGGCTCATGAGTTAGAGATGGATATTTCTTATCAGCAGGTAGTGAGTATTGCTAGGAGGATTTAGGGCATGCATGATAGGGAGAGAGAGAGGAGAGGGAGACAAAGAGGGCTCGATAGTCGGAGCCGGGCCATTATTCTGGTGCATCAGTTGTAGTTCATCATGGTAGGGGTTATATGAGTCACCCCGTTCATTCAGCTCTTCCAGCAGCCAGTGGTATTCCAGCTCCTCCTATGCCCTAGGATCCTAATTATGCACCTCCAGTATCTAGCGCACCTCCTACGCGGGGTGCTTTCAGTGGTCAGTCTAGCAGATCTAGTGTCATGACCCCAACCCCGGACCTGGTTGTGATGGCGCCTCTCGTGAAGACAAGGCCAGTTAACACATTTACAATCCACTTTTATGAAATTTAACAATAGGCATTTAGTCTTAAACATTCTCTAAATCCAAAAGTAAGCAGTGACAATACAAACAATTCGCGGAATACAACCCAACACAGCCCGATACCGGGGTGTCACTAGTTATGAGCATCTTTCAATACACTACAAGTCTGAAAAGCCTACTAAACTATTACAGAATAATCGATAAAGAGATAGAAATGAGATAATGGGGGAGAAACACGGGACTCCGGATGCCAAGTAGCTACCTCGTGAACTCTGAAGTCTGCCGGTAGCTCTCAACTCGCGCTAGCAGGATCAGCAACGCCTGAATCTGCACACGGGGTGCAGGGAGTAAAGTAAGTACTCCAACTCAATGAATAATAATCATAAATAAACGACTGAGAGATATGAAAACACATAAGGCATATTACAGGCTATAATGAAGCAGTAAAACCAGTAAAAATTGTGAATCAGTCAAGATATGTAAAATCATTTAAGTTCAGTTTAAACTTCATGAAATGCCTTTTCAACAATTAAACAGGTAAATGACAGACAAATAAGAAAGATAAACACATAAAGGTTCTCCCCTCGAGCACAATGTCAACAATTCTGCCCCTCGGGTAATATCTCAAAATATTACCAGCCCCTCGGGCTATATCTCACATTACAATGGGTGTCCGCGCTTACTGGGGGTTTGCAGACTCCTGGAGGGGCCCCTTACGACCCAAGCGCAATATCAAGCCATCTTATGGCATCATCACTAGGCCCTCAGCCTCATATCAACAAGCCATCTCTTGGCGTATAAATCTCAGGCCCTCGGCCTCATAATCATAATCAGTGTTTCCTCAGAACATAGGCCCTCGGTCTTACTCAGTCAAAATACTCACAAGCCACTCGAGCAATAGTGAAAATATGATTCTCAGCCCAAAATATCATTTTAAAGGTCATTTAAGTATTAAAGCAGGATAAACATGGCTGAGTAATGAAAATAGTGGAATATAGCATGACTGAGTTCAAGTATAAAGTCAAAACAGTGAGGAAATATCAATAAAAATCCCCTAAGGGTTCAAATAGTTGGCACAAGTCCCAAATATGACATTCAGCCCAAAACATGATATTTACAAATAGATTTCAGTCAAATATGCGGTAAAATAGTCATTCGGGACGGACTAAGTCACAATCCCCAATAGTGCATGACCCCACGCTCGTCATATAGTGTGTGTGTCACCTCAATATAGCACAACGATGTGCAATCCAGGGTTTCATACCCTCAGGACATCATTTACAATCATTACTCACCTCAATCCGGTCCAAACTCTAGCCCGCGACGCCTTTGCCCCTCGAATCGGCCTCCACTCGCGTCGAATCTATCCAAAATCAGAATCACGGTGTCAAAATATGCTAAGGGAACGAAGCCCAAGCGAAAATATGCAATTTACAACATAAATCCTAAAAATTACCAAAACCATCAATGGATTCCTTATCACATCAATGGATTCCGATAAAATCACATCAATGGATTCCTTATCACTCCCCGAGTTCATACATACCAAAAGCATCACAATCCAACCACAAATGACCCATCAAATCCCAATTTTTAGGTCTCCAATTTCAAGTCCTGCTTCTTCAATTTTAGGCTTAATTTCCATGATTAATTAGGTGAAATTCACATTAGAATCGAGTATTAAGTCCATGAATCTTACCTCCAAGTAATCCTCTTCAAAAATCTCCAAAAACGCTAAACAATGGTGAAAATAAACCCCAAAATTGCAGACAAGACGACTATTTAAACATTCTGCCCAGGTCTGAAATCCTTATTCGCGAACCAGGTCAACGCATCGCATTCGCGAAGCACAAACCAACTTTGACAAAAAATTTCTCTTCGCGATCGCGACCTGCCCATCGTGAACGCAATGCTTCCTCAAACAACACTTCGCGAACGCACCCCATCACGCGAACGCAATGAACAACTTGACCTCGAACCCAGCTGACCACTTTCCTCTATACGATCGCGGAGCTTCACTCGCGAACGAGATGCTCAATCCCTCAGCCCTTCATGAACACGGAGCCTTCCTTGCGAACGCGAAGGCTAAAATTCCAGCCTTCACCAGCTAACCCTTCACGAACGCGAAGGCCATTTCTCTTCAACACTGATTAGCAATTTTCTGCAATTCCAAACAACATGAAATGGTCTGATTGACCACCTAAAACTCACCCGAGGCCCCTAGGACCTCAACCAAACATGCCAACATATCCCATAACCTCATTCAAATATGTTCCAACCTTAGGAATGCTCAAAACAACATCAAAAATACCAAATTCACATCGGATTCAAGCCTAAGAATTCCAAAATCTTCTAAATTACGCTTTTGATAAAAAACCCAACCAATCCACATCCAAATGACCTGAAAGTTTTCACACACATCCCAAATGACACCACGGAACTACTTCAACTCTTGGAATTCCATTCTGACCCCTATATCCAAATCTCACCTATCAATCGGAAAATGCTAAAAATCCAATTTCGCCAATTTAAGCCTAACTCTACTCCGGACTTCTAAAACACATTCTGATCACGCTCCTAAGTCTCAAATCACCTCCTGAAGCTATCTGAACCATCGGAACTCACATCCGAGCCCTCTAACTCATAAGTCAACATCCGGTTGACTTTTTCAACTTAAGCTTCCTCAAAAGAGACTAAGTGTCTAAAACCTTACCAAATCCTTTTCGAACCCGAGCCAACCAACCCGATCACATCTAGAACCAATAGATAAAGCAATAAGAAGCAGAACAGTATAAAGAACAAAGTAAGAGACTCCAAGAAAGCAAACTAAATTATAGATATGAAAGTTTTCCTACAAAGGGGATGGCTTCAACAACCCATAACAAACGGCTTGCCAAGCTACACAAACAGTTAATTTGTTTATAGTCACAAAAGTTTTCCTATAAAGGGGCTGGCTTCAACAATCCACAAGGGACGGTAACAACCCATAAGGGACGGTTTGCTTTCGTGGAGTCTCTTACTTTGTTCTTTATACTGTGGTATCAGAGCAAGCCCATCCTTTCAAAGGGAGAAACAATTTACTAAATATGTCTGAGTTATTTTCATCATCCTCTTCCCTAGCAAAAATGAATATGTCTCCTACTCTATATTAAACCTTGTCCAAAAAATATGATTACCTCCATGAAGTAGATATCATGCCCGATGAACAAAAAGTATCCTCAACTGAACTACCCCTCATAAACCCCTACTCAGCTTTTGCCAAAAAATCATTCGCACCTTGGACCCAAATTCGTTCCTTAGTACAACACAGACCAAAAGGAGTTAAAGAATATGTTGTTGCCTCAAAACTTGACAAGCATCCTATTCTTGCCACTCGAGAGGAACAATTTATCACCCTTCAAATCCCAGATGATTTTCCCAGGCAATGGAGAGATCATGGTTTCACCCATATCCATTTTGGTGCTATCTGAATCGCTTTAACATATCACGGAAGAAAAGGTCAACCTGTTGTAGCTCGACTTTCTCTTCTAGCTACAAGATACTTGGAGTACCAACATGCAAATTTGGGTACTGCAGAAGTTACCCTGAATGTTGGGACTGTCTTCATAACTGTCTTTCCAGATTTCAACATGTCCCTTTATGATCCATACTTAACCAAAGCACTAAAAATCCAAGTCCAAATCCATGGAGCCCCTCAAGCCAAAGATTCCATCCAAGCCACTTTTCATCACCAAATGGCGTGGCGAGTCTAAAATCATGCCATGGATCTTTGCCTTCCCGGAGGAGAAAATGCTTTACTCCTAAATATTGATGCTACCAAAGGAAACACCATGTGCACCCAAATACCCAAACAAATTTCCAGAGATGAACTTGTCAAAATTCTTCCTGATTCCTGGATCACAAATTATGAAAAGTTAAGAGAACCGGAGGAATATATGCAATCTGGTAAACCAACTTTTACCAAAAGAAATGACAAAACCGTCTACATAAGCTTTGACCATTCCCATCTCAAAAAACCCAATAAAACCATCTTTTCTTGCCAAATGATTCAACCTAAAGATACAACAGATACATACCCTGAACCTGATGGAGAGTTCTTTTGGAATATACAAAGCATCATGGAAGAACATGACTGGTGTCAAAAATTTGACAGAGAAGGAAAAAGGGCTTGGTAGTTCAAATGCCCTTTTACGGAACACTGCCCTTGGGGTCTTGATTGCGACTGCCGAGACTATTTGGAAGATCCAATTGGAGAATATGAAGAACACCACCAGCGTTATTGGGAAAGGTTCAGCCTCAACAAAACCAAACCAAAATCCAAGAAAAAGGGGAAGACCACTGAAAACCAATTTCGAGCCAAATATGAAAATAAAGATCCTTCAATTGGCTCATTAAGTCGTTCATGTAAATATGAGTTTCTTGTCAGTTACAAAACCCAGGAATGGCCAAAATTAGCAGAAAAATTCACTCCAAGCTGGGAGGATAGTGAAACCACACCCAAACCCAAATCACCATCTCATACCCCAAAATCCAAAAAGACAATTGAACCTGAAACTTCACCAACTCAAAAAACTACAAATCCCACACAACCACAGATATTTATGCTAAGTCCTTCAAGCTCCAGTCATACGCTAGATTTTCCTTTACTCCAACCTTTTGAAAAGGAGGGTGTAAGCCATGCTCCAAAAATTCCCAAGAAAAACATAGTGCTACCTACTTGAGAAAAACCCCCAACAAGTGACAGCGAAGCAACAATGAACTAGTAATCAGAAAACTCCATCTCTCAAACAAGGTATTGACCAACATTGGCAACACCATAAAGAACGTGGCCCATGCACAAAACAAAATGATGAGCAAAGTGGAAACAATTGAGAAAAAGATGGAGCAAACATCGTCTCACCATGCTGGACTAATCAAAGCCTTGGAACTGAGGTTGGCAAATTTACAGTACGAGATTAGTCCTCCAGGAACTTTACTTTTCCAATTTTTCCAACAACAACAAAAGGAGACGATTTCCATTAGAGAACAAATTCAACTTTTGAGAAATGACCACTTTGAGCCACAAAAGACCCCTGTTTTCCCCTCAAAACCTACCTTCTTCCCTCTGTCTCCACAAGCATATTCCCCACATAAATTTGACTACACTTTTCTACTTTTCCATCTGCCTCACAAAATCCAATAACTTTCACCCAACCCTTAAAAGAAGAACATGATTTTGATATTACAAAAATGGTTTGGGAAAGGAAGGATGCTCCTGCGGCACAAAAACAAACAAAGAAAAGGCGAGACTAAGGAGAAAGTTCAAAAGGATCGAACCCCGAAAATCTGATAATTTCTGACGAGAAGGTTCCAGACCTCTATGTCTCCCAGCCAAGATACATATCAAAAGAAGATACTCCATGGTCGGAATCTCTAAATTCATCATAAATAAAACAATGGAAGATAGCTCTCAATCAAGCAATGAATCCACAACAAACTCTTCCAAAGATGACAATCCCCCAATATTTGTAATCAGCCAAGAGACCCAAAAGTATCTGAAGTAGATGAGGAACAAGAAGGCATGACAGATGAACCAATCCCAGAAAGAAGATATGAGCCCATGGCGTCAAAACCAGTTGGAACTGGCTTCCACACTTTCACCTTAGATGATGTCAAGGTTTCAAGATGGCCTCAAAGGATCCAAGACTTCTATACTTGGATGGTGACCAAAAATTTGGTGGAACGAGAAAAGTATATCATCCTGTCAGAACTCACTTCACGGTTCTCAGGAATTCTCAGAGATTGGTGGAACTCACTTGGAATTCAAGACAAAAATACTTTTCTTACTTCCCAAGATTTTGCCTTCAACATCAGAATCCTACATGAAGTTTTATGCGGAGATACTGGCCAAAGATAGGAGAAAATGCGAAGACAACTATTCGAGATAAAGTGTGTATCATTCGATATAAATGACATGATAGGCATTTTCAAAAAATGGCGAAGATATACTTCGTGATCTGTGGAGACATCAATCTAAAGCAAGCCTTTGTCTCTTCCCTTCCAAAGTTGTTGGCAAGACGAACCATGACCATCATTGAAGAAAAGTTTCAGTCTATAACAATCCCTCAAATTGGTTATATCAGGTAAGCAATTTTCATCACATTAGATGACATTTGTACTAAGCGCTCTGCCCTAAAACAAATTATCCAACACAATCCAGCTCTTGACAAAGCATGCCGCAAATCTGACCCAATCACCGGATCAGGAAGTTCCTGCCACACATCTAGGCGATGGAGAGAATTTAGGAGGTTCAAGGTCCAAGAAATGCACAAAATATTTCAGACGTAGAAGGCCAAGAAATTTTCACAAGAAAAACAGATGCTTTATTTTCCACAAGATTGGACATTTCGCTAAAAACTGTCCCCAATCGAGAAGATCTGTCAAACTCCTTGAAGAGATTGAAGATAACACTGGAATACATCTCGGAAGAGGAGAACCTTGAATCCATACTCTCTGTGGATGATGAACCTAATGAAGAAACTTTATTCTCTCTTGATGTCTATGAAGATCAAGGCAATGATCACTACCATATTTCAGAACCAGTGATCGAAGCCCGAGAGGGGATCAACGCTCTCGTAGTCGTTCCTCAAGTAGAACTCAAGGTCTATTTATCCAAATGCGATAAACCAACTCGACTTATTGCTTTCATCGACATCGGAGCGGCTTCCTCACTCATAAATCTTGTTGTTCTCCCTGAAGATCAATGGGTGCCGCACTTTAAAGATTTTAACACTGCATCAAATGGAATCCTGACTTCTACCATAATCACAAAGCATCCAGTTACAATTGAGTTCTTTCCAGGATTAAAGAACAGAACTAAGCTGATAGGGTCTGATGTACCAGGAAAAGATCTTATTGTTGGATTCGACATTTATAGACAGGGATCAACTCCAGATCAAGGCTAACGGGATAGCTTTTAAAAAACAGTTCAAACTTTATTCAGAGATTCCAAGGCAATTCTAAATCACCAATGACGATCAAATCAAAGAGATTGAGCAAAATCTCATTGAACATTCATATGTTGAATCACATAAGGATTTCATGAAGGATGGGAAAAGCCCGTTATGGAAAAACCAAGAGTTTTTTTATCAAGCTCCCTTTCAAGAAAAATGAAAAAATCAATCCGACAAAAGCTAGTCAATCAGGCATGAATCTATATCATCTTCAGCTTGCAAAGTAAGAATGCGAAAACTTTTGGAATTTGATCTGATAGAGCCGTCGGATTCACAAAGGGCATGCGAAGCATTTTATATCAACAAAAGAGCTGAGCAGATAAGAGGAAAACTCAGGTTAGTTATTAATAACCAACCACTTAACCATTTCCTCCAAGATGATATATTCCTCATCCCAAATAAATTCACTCTTTTCTACCACTTAGCCAAGGCCAAATATTTTTCCAAGTTTGATTTAAAATCTGGATTTTGGCAATTGGGAATCAACCCTGAAGAACGACCCAAAACGGGATTTTGCATCCCCGATCATCACTTCCAATGGAAAGTCATGCCCTTCGGGTTGAAAACTGCACCCTCCTTATTCCAAAAAGCCATGATAAAAATCTTCCAATCCATCCTCCATACCTCCTTAGTTTACATTGATGACATCCTGTTATTTAGTGATACATTGGAAGAACATGTCAATTTGCTTCGTGAATTTGTGGCATTGGTAACATAGTGCGGGATCATGCTTTCAGCAAAAAAGATGGTTCGTGCTCAAAAGGAGATGTCTCGGAATGCATTTTGTCCAAGGTGAATACAGTCCAGGACCATATATATGTCAGGAATTACTCAAATTTTCAGATACCAACCTCACAACAAAGCAGATCCAACAGTTCTTGGGTGTAATAAATTATGTAAGAGATTTCATCCCAAATATCTCTACATACATTTCATCGCTCACAGAAATGCTCAAGAAAAATTCTCCATCATGGGGAGAGAAACAGGATGAAGTAGTCAGAAAAATAAAGGAGATATCTAAGAATGTCAAGTCCCTCTACATCCCTTCAGATGGAAAGAAGATACTGCAAACTAATGCCAGCAATGAATATTGGAGTGCTGTTCTATTTGAAGAGAAAGATGGCCAGAGGAAAATATGCGGATACACCAGTGTAAAGTTGAAAAGATGCCTAGAAGACAACCCTAGAATCAATGAAGGATAATTATCTAAATCCCTACTAATCCCACCATAATCCTACATTACCCACCAAAAAACCCTTCAAAATCATCTACCCATGCCAAGACAAATTTCCACATCTTTCCATACTATCCGGGCCGCACTTCCACTTGTTTTCACATGCTTTCACATGCTTCGTCACATGCAACACCCTGCTTTAACATGTAGTCATATGCTCCCTCATACTTTCACATACTACACCATGTATATTTTTCCCCTTTCACATGCTTTCAGGAGGTTTTTAGTTGTTTTGCCTAAAGTCCTTCACATGCCAAGAAGGACCCACATGTAGATAAGTTTGCCATGTAAGATAGGTTTATTTTATCATGTAAGTTTGTCTTGTAATAACCTCCTAGTCCTATATAAAGGAGGCCTTGTAATAGTTGGAAGATCATCTTGTAACCTTTGTAAATCTTTTGTGATATATTACATATGAGTGCTTTCTAAATTTCTCTTTTGTTCTTTCTTTTGAATGGATGGAAAGGCCGGTCCATGTATGAAAATATAGTAAGAATACTCTTTGAAAGTTAGCTTATTGTAGTACGAAAGTATTCTGAGTTATAAACAACTAACGTTGGTTATAGTACTAAAGTTTTCTGAGTTGTGTAGCTTGGCAAACCGTCCCTTACGGGTTGTTGTAGCCAGCCCCTTTGTAGGAAAACTTTTGTGACTATAAACAAATTAACTGTTTGTGTAGCTTGGAAAGCCATCCCTTATGGTTTGTTGAAGTCAGCCCCTTTGTAGGAAAACTTTCGTATCTATAATTTAGTTTGCTTTATTGGAGTCTCTTACTTGGGGGAAACGGAGCGGTAACTCATGAGACGACTGGCCGAGTTGTCACATCCTCCCCAACTTAAACAAACGTTCGTCCTCGAACGAGTCAAAAAATATACATGAAGCCTCAAACAGGTAAGGATATTTGCTCTGCATCTCCCGCTCGGTCTCCCAGGTAGCCTTCTCTACGGGCCGACCTCTCCACTGCACTTTCACTGAAGCTCAACTTTCAGACCTGACGAACCAAAATAGTTACTGGCTCCACATCATAGGTCAAATCATCATCTAACTGAACCGTGCTGAAATCCAAAACATGAGACGATCCCCAATATACTTCCGGAGCATAGAAACATGAAATACCGGGTGCACATTCGACAAGCTGGGAGGCAAAGCAAGCTCATAAGCCACCTCCCCAATCCTCTGAAGCACCTCAAAAGGTCCAATGAACAGAGGACTCAATTTACCTTTCTTCCCAAACCTCATAACACCCTTCATGGGTGAAACCTTCAATAGAACCTTCTTGCTAACCATGTAGGGCACATCCCGAACCTTCCTGTCAGCATAACTCTTTTGCCTCGACTGCGCTGTACGAAGTCTCTCCTGAATCACCTTTACCTTGTCTAAAGCATCCTGCACCTTGTCTGTCCCTAATAGCCTAGCCTCAACCGGCTCAAACCAACCAACTGGAGATCTACACCGCCTCCCATAAAAAGCCTCATATGGACCCATCTGAATACTCGACTGGTAGCTGTTGTTATAAGCAAACTCTGCAAGTGGTAGAAACTGATCCCAAGACCCTCTGAAGTCAATGAAACAAGAACGCAACATGTCCTCTAATATCTGAATAGTACACTCGGACTGCCCGTCCGTCTGAGGGTGAAAAGTTGTGCTCAACTTAACCTGATACCCAACTCTCGCTGCACAAACCTCCAAAACTGCGAAGTAAACTGAGTGCCGCTATCTGAAATGATGGAAACTGGGACACCATGCAAACTAACAATCTCCCGGATATAGATCTCTGCCAACCGCTCTGAAGAATAGGTAGTATACACAGGAATAAAGTGCACGGACTTGTTCAGCCGATCCACAATCACGTAGATAGCATCGAACTTCTGAAAAGTCTATGGAAGTCCAACTACATAGTCCATAGTGATCCGCTCCCAGTCCACTCTGGAAAATCCATCTGCTGAAGCAAACCACCCGGTCTCTGATGCTCATATTTCACTTGATGATAATTAAGACACCGAGATACAAATCCCACAATGTCTTTCTTTATTCTTCTCTACCAATAATGCTACCTCAAATCCTGATACATCTTCGCGACACCCGATTGAATAGAATAACGCGAGCTATGGGTCTCCTCTAGAATTAACTCCCGAAGCCCATCCACATTGGGCACACATATCCGGCCCTGCATCTTCAACACCCCACCATCACCAATGGTCACATCTCTGGCATCATCATGCTGAACTCTATCCTTAAGGACAAGCAAATGCAGATCATCATACTAGCGCTCTCTGATGCGATCATATAAGGAAGACCAAGAAACCACACAAGTCAATACCCGACTGGACTCCGAAATATCTAACATCACGAACCGATTGGCCAAGGCCTGAACATCAACTGCAAGAGGTCTCTCCCTAACTGGAATATATGCCAAACTCCCCATACAGGCCGCCTTTCGGCTCAAAGTATCGGCCACCACATTGGCCTTCCCCGGATGGTACAATATAGTGATATCATAATCCTTTAGCAATTCCAACCCTCTCCGCTACCTCAAATTAAGATCCTTCTGCTTGAACATGTGGTAGAGACTACAATGATTAGTAAACACCTCACAAGACACACCACACAGATAGTTCCTCTAAATCTTCAACACGTGAACTCTAGCAGCCAACCCCAAATCATGAATGGGATAGTTCTTCTCATGGGGCTTCAACTGACGAGAAGCATAAGCAATAACTCTACCCTCCTGCATCAATACACACCCAATACAAACTTCCGAAGCATCACAATACACGGTATATGAACCTGAAGCAGATGGCAAAACTAACACTAGAGTCGTGGTCAAGGTTGTCTTAAGCTTCTAGAAGCTCTCCTCACACTTGTCTGGCCATACAAATGAAGCACCCTTTTTGAGTCAACTTGATCAAGGGCGATACAATAGATGAGAATCCCCGAATAAACCAGCGATAATAACCCGCCTAACCAAAAAAACTACGAATCTCTGTGGCCGAGGATGGTCTGGGCCAACTCTGAACCGCCTCTATCTTCTTTGGATCAACCTGGATACCCTCACTGGACACTATGTGCCCCAAGAAAGCCACCGAATTGAGCCAAAACTCACACTTGGAGAATTTTGCATAAAGCTTCTCCTCCCTCAATCTCTGCAACACAACTCTAAAATGCTCCGCGTGCTCCTCCTAACTACGCGAATATACCAGAATATCATCAATGAAGACTATGACAAACGAGTCAAGATAAGGCCAGAACACGCTGTTCATCAAATGCATGAATGTTACTGGGGCATTGGTCATCCCAAAAGACATCACCAAGAACTCATAATGACTATATCGGGTCCTGAAAGTTGTCTTAAGAATATCTGAGTCCTTAATCTTCAACTAGTGATAACCTGAACGGAGATCAATCTTGGAGAACACTCTCGCACCCTGAAGCTGGTCGAATAAATCATCAATGCGAGGCAAAGGATACTTGTTCTTAAATTTTACTTTGTTCAATTGCCTATAATCAATGCACATCCTCATAGTGCCATCCTTCTTCTTCACAAATAGAACTGGCGCACCCCTAGGTGACACACTAGGCCGAATGAACCCCTTATCAAGGAGTTCCTGAAGCTGCTCCTTTAACTCCTTCAACTCTGCTGGTGCCATACGATACGGCAGAATAGAAATGAGTTGAGTGCCCGGCACCAGGTCAATACCAAAATCAATATCCCTGTCCGGTGGCATGCCCGGCAAGTCTATAGGAAACACATCGAGAAAATCCCTCACAAATGGAACAGAATCAATATTGGGAGTCTCAATACCGACATCTCTCACAAAGGCTAGATACGAAAGACAACCCTTCCCAACCTTTCGCTGGGCTTTCAAGAATGAGATCACTCTACTGGGAACATAATCAGTCAAACCTCGCCACTCAATCCGTGGCACACCTGGTATTGCCAATGTGAATGTCCTGGCATGACAGTTCAAAATAGAACGACACGGAGATAGCCAATCCATGCCTAAAATGACATCAAAATCCACCATACATAATAGTAAAAGATCCACACAGGTCTCCAGACCACCAATAGTCACCACACATGACCGGTACACGCGGTCTACAACAATAATATCGCCCACCGGGGTAATACATGAATAGGTGAAACAAGAGACTCACGGGGCATACCCAAATAATGAGCAAAGTATGATGAAACATAAGAAAAAGTGGAACCGGGATCAAATAATATAGAGGCATCTCCGTGGCAGACTGAAACAATACCTGTAATGACAACATCGGAAGCAATATCATCGGGTCTAGCTAGAAGTGCATAGAAACGGGCCTGTCTTCCACCTGATCGACCTCCCCCTCTATGGTGACCCCTAGCGGACTGACCTCCACCCCTAGCTGACTAGGTGGGTGGTGGTGAAGCAACTGGCGCTGAAGCCGATGATTGACCCCTCTACTAAGATGAACCCACAAGATGATGAGGACACTGCCTCCACATATGGCCCATCTCTCCACACTCATAACAACTCCCAGGTGCTGGAGATGGGGACTAAATGGAACCCCTAGGATCGAAATGACTAGCAGATGCACTCGGCATAGAAGAGCCCTGAACTGATGGAGCACGGGACGAACTCTGAGCTAGAAGGGTACTAAGTGATGATTGGCCCTGATGAGAACTGTGAGAACCATAACCCGGTGATGCCCCATGACAACCTAGACAAGCTGGCTGAGCATGCCTGAATGGATGGCCTCTGTCGTGCTAAAACTAATCTGTTGACGGAGCACCACTATAACTACCAGACCCTCGAGATCTCTTGGCCTCCCTCTCCACTCGCTCCTAGCGACGAACAGACTCAGTCTCACGGTCAATATCCACAACCTCCTCGAAGGCAGCACCAGTCACCCTCTCCCTAGTCTTGAGAATATGAAGTTGATAAGTTAGGCCATCAACAAACCTCCTAATCCTCTCTCTATCTATCGGAACCAACCAAATAGCATGATGAGCTAACTCAGAGAACCTCATATCATACTACGTCACAGTCATCTCTCCCTGATGTAACCACTCAAACTCCCTACGCAACGCCTCTCTGTGAGGCTATGGCACATACTTCTCCAAAAGAACGGAGAACTTCTACCAGGTAAGGGGTGCTGCACCAATAGGCCTACGCCTCTAAAAAGCCTCCCACCAAGTGAAGGCAGCTCCAGAAAACTGATAAGTAGTGAAAGCAACCCCGCTGGTCTCCAGAATACCCGTTGTATGAAGCATCCTCTAACACTTATCCAAGAAACCCTGGGCATCCTCGCCCTCTGCACAACTGAAGGTCGGAGGCTGAAGTCTACCAAACCTCTCCAACCTATGCTACTCGTCCTCTGGCATGGTAGGAACTACATAGTCTTGAGTAGCTGCAACCGGCTGGGTTGGATGTGCCCCCGGCTTCCGAAGTCCCTGCACGACCTGCTTAGGTGTGCGAGCGGCGGGAGTTTGAGTGCCTCCCCCGGCCTGAGAAGTAGTTGCGGCTATAGTAATAGAGACCGCCTGAGCTAGGCCAGTGCAAACCGATAGAATCTGAGCCAAGGCCTCCTAAAGACTCGGAATCACAATGGGCACAGCTGGTGCTGCTGGAGCATCCACAATTGGGACCTGATCCTGAACTGTGGTGGCTGGGGGGTCTGCATGTGCTGCCCTAGCTACTGTACGGGCCACACCTCTTCCCCTACCGCAACCACAACCGCGTCCTCGGCCTCTAGTGTCCACAACTGGTGGTCCTGGTGGTCGTCCATCCTGACCGGTAGCGCGTGTCTCACCATCCGCGAGAGAATAGAATAACAAAAGTTCAAGAATATGAAGTGTGTCCTAAAGGTTCTGCATCCTCTCGAGGATAAATACAGACGTCTCCGTACTGATTCGTGAGACTCTACTAAACCTGCTCATGACTCGTGAGACCTATGTAACCTAGGCTCTGATACCACCTTGTCACAACCCCAAACCCGGACCCGATCGTGATGGCGCCTCTCGCAAAGACAAGGCCAACCAACACATTTCCAATCCAGTTTCAATTTAACAATAGGCATTTAGTATTAAACATGCTATAAATACAAAAGTAAGCAGTGACAATACAAATAATTCGCGGAATACAACCCAACATAGCCCGATACCGGGGTATCACTAGTCATGAGCATCTTTCAATACACTACATGTTTGGAATGCCTACTAAACTATTACAGAATAACTGATAAAGAGATAGAAATGAGATAAAAGGGGGGAAACACGGGACTGCGGACGCCAAGCAGCTACCTATTTTATTTCACTATTTCGATTTTAATTGTTTTTCTTCCGCAAATTGGTTTATCTTCCGCATTTTTAGGCTTACCTAGTCATAGAGACTAGGTTCCGTCACGATGGTTCACGGAGGGCGAACCGGGGTCGTGACAAAAAATCGGCCAATCCCGAGCTTGAAATGTTTAAAATGGTGAAAATATCGGACCCCTCGTTTAAATAAATCTGCCCAGGTTTTCTCGTTTCCGCGATCAAAAACCTGCTTATGCGGAACCGCTTTTGCGGTTAACCATCCGCATCTGCGGAAGTCACTTAATTCCAACCAACTTCTTCTGCGGTCGCAAAACCCGCTTCTACGGGTGCGCATCTGCAAAAATCATCCGTTTCTGTGGACCAGCCTCCCTAATCCCTCTTCCGCTTCTACAATTCTCCACACGCAGGTGCGAGTCCGCATCTGTGGAATTCCTTCCGCATCTGCGCTCCATAGCCCCCAATCCAACCTCCGCTTCTCTGCTTCCCAGCTTGCACGTGCGACTAAAGCTCCGTAGGTGCGATTGCACTGGAAGACTCCCAGCTTCAGCAATCTTTCAAACTCCAAATTCGATCAGTTAACCATCTGAAATCAACTGGCGGCCCCCGGGACCTCAACCAAACATACCAACAAGTCCTAAAATACGATACGAACTTAATTAGTCCAGCCCTTAAATCACCTCAAACAACATCAAAAACACAAATCGCATACCAATTCAAGCTTATTGAAACTAAGGAAACTCCAACTTCTACAAACGACACCGAAACCTATAAAATCACGTCCGATTAACCCCAAATTTTACACACTTCACAAATGACACCACGGACGTACTCCAACCCCCGAAACCCCAATCCGAGTCTGGTAACCACAAAGTCCACTCTCGGTCAAACTTCAAAATTTCCAACTTTTGTTATTTCAAGCCTAATTCAACTACGAACCTCCAAATCACTATCCGAGCACGCGCCTAAGTCCAATTTCACCCGATGGAGCTAACGGAACCATCAAAACACCATTCTGGATTCGTTTACACATAAGTCAATATCTGGTCAACCATTTCAACTTAAGCTTTCAATCGTGAGACTAAATGTCTCAATTCATTCCGAAATCCTTTGGGACCCGAACCGACTATCCCGACAAGTCACATAACAGCTATAAATCACAAAATGAGCAGTAAATGGGGGAACAGGGCTACAACTCAAAAAACAACCGGCCAGGCCATTTCATCCTTTTCCTCTTAAATAAATTTTTGTCCTCGAACGGGTCTAGAAACGTACCTGGAGTCTTAAATAGGCGTGGATATCTGATATGCATCTCCCACTCGGTCTCCCAAGTAGACTCCTTAATTGGCTTACCTCTCCACTGCACCTTCACTCAAGCTATGTTCTTTTTGCCACAACTTGCAAACTTGTCGATCCAAAATGTCCACCGGCTCCACATCATACGTCAAATCACCATCCAACTGAACCATGCTGAAATCTAAAACATGAGACGGATCACCGAAATACTTTTGGAGCATAGAAACATGAAATACTAGATGCACACTCGACAAACTAGGTGGCAAGGCCAACTAGTAAGCCACCTCTCCAATCCTTTAAAGTACCTCAAAGAACCCAATATACCGAGATCTCAACTTGCCCTTCTTCCCGAATCTTATAACACCCTTCATGGGTGAAACCTTAAGTAGAACCTTGTCCGCAACCATGTAAGAAACCTCACGAACCTTTCAATTGACGTAACTTTTCTGTCTAGACTGCACCATGCAAAGCCGATCCTGAATCAATTTAACCTTGTCTAAAGCATCCTGAACCAAGTCAGTACCCAATAGCCTAGCCTCACCCAGCTCGAACCAACCCACCGTAGATTGACATTGTCTCCCATACAAAGTCTCATATGAAGCCATCTGAATGCTTGACTGGTAGCTGTTGTTGTAGGCAAACTCTGCAAGCAGCAGAAACTGATCCCATGAACCCCCGAAATCAATGATACAAGCACGTAGCATGTCCTTCAATATCTAAATAGTGTGCTCGGATTGTTCATCCATTTGAGGGTGAAATGTTATACTCCACTCAACCTGGGTGCCCAACTCTCGCTGTACTACTCTCCAAAACTGCAATGTAAACTACATGCCTCAAACTGAAATAATAGACACCGGCATATCGTGAAGGCGAACAATCTCGTGGATGTAAATCTCAACCGCCCGCTATGAGAATAAGTATTCCCAATTGGAATGAAGAGCGCGAATTTAGTTAGCTGATCCACAATCACCCAAATAGCATTGAACTTCCTCGAAGTCCGTGGGAGCCCAACTATAAAATCCACGGTGATTCACTCCTATTTCCACTCTGGAATCTCTAGCTCTGAAGCAATCCATCCGGTCTCTAATGCTCATACTTCACCTGCTAACAGTTAAGGTATCGAGCTACAAAACCCACTATATCCTTCTTCATTATTCTCTACTAATAGTGCTGCCTCAAGTCCTGGTACATCTTCGCGACACCCAGATGAATGGAATATAACGAACTATGGGCCTCCTCAAGAATCAATCACGTAGCCCATCTACATTAGGCACATAAATCCAACACTACATCCTCAACACCCCATCATCCCCAATAGTAACATCTCTAGCATCACCGTGCTGAACTGTGTCCTTAAGGACAAGCAAATGGAGATCATCATACTGGCACTCTCTAATGCGATCATATAAGGAAGATCGAGAAACCACACAAGCTAGAACCCAGCTGGGCTCCAAAATATCTAATCTCATGAACTGGTTGGCCAAGGCTTGAACATCTACTGCAAGCGGTCTCTCACTAATAGGAATGAATGCAAATCTACCCATACTCACCGCCTTTCTACTCAAGGCATTGACCATCACATTGGCCTTCCCGGGATAATACAGAATAGAGATATCATAGTCCTTTCGCAGCTCTAACTATCTCTGCTGCCTCAAATTTAGATATTTTTTGTTTGAACAAGTGCTGGAGACTCTGGTGATATGTAAACACCTCACAAGACACACCATAGAGATAGTGCCTCCAAATCTTAAATGCATGAATAATGGCAGCCAACTCCAAATCATGAACATGGTAGTTCTTCTCATGGGGCTTCAACTGGCGCGAAGCATAAGCAATTAATCTACCCCCTGCATCAAGATACACCCAATACCAATCCGAGAAGCATCACAATACACCGTATAAGAGCTTGAAGCTGAAGGAAAAACTAGAACTGGAGATGTGGCTGATAAGTAGGGATTTTGACTGCTTATTAGCACTTTTTAGACTTTCTTTTAGTCTAAAAGCGTTGAATTGTGTTCCTGAAACTGATCAAATTGTGCAACATTACATGAATGATGGAAGTTGAGCTCTCGAGATAAAATTTGACTCAAAAAAAAGTTGCCAAAGCACGAGGAAATAAAAGGCAAAAGGGTCAATTGACTTAGTTTCTTCTTGAGAAAGAGGGACTCAGTCTAGGTTAACTTAGCTAATAAGGAATTGGGTCAATTGAGAGATTGATTAACCCTATTAAAGGGTTCAACCTAGAGATAGTAACAACCCGACCTGAGCTCTTATCAATCATTTTGGTAGATACCCATTTGGTCCTAAGAAAGCCAAATTGGGTAAAACCACTCTCTGACCTAGAGGTATTGAGTGGGAAACGTAGTGTTGTGAGCTATAATGCATTCCAGTCAATAAAATGAGCATAAAAGTCTTTATCCCACTAGGCAAACACCTAGGTTATGGTCAAAACCCTAGGCCTTTTATATATTTGAAAAACACATAAAAACAATTAATTTTAGTTTTATATCTTTTAATTTGAAATCATTAGCTTAATTGTAGAAGTAGAAACAAAAACCTATTTGTGGAAGTGCAACCAAGATACTTCACGTACACATTCCAAATATATGCCCCTAACTCCCATCTTAGCTCCCTGAGGATTCTACCCCGACTCTTTGTTAGTTTTATTATTGCCAATGACCACATCATACCTCTTTAGAGGCGTGCATTTGGATGTTATCAGTGGTCAAGGTAGTCTTGAGCTTCTAAAGCTCTCTTTACACTCATCCGACCACTCGAAAGTAACACCCTTTTGGGTCAATTTGGTCAAGGGCGATGCAATAGACGAGAAACCCTCCACGAAGCGACGATAATAACCAGCCAAGCTGAGAAAGCTCCGAATCTCAGTAGCTAAGGATGGCCTTGGCCAACTCTTAATCGCCTCTATCTTCTTTGGATCTACCTGGATCCCTTCACTGGACACCAAGTGCCTCAAGAACGCCACCGAACTAAGCCAAAACTCACACTTGGAGAACTTGGCATAAAGTTTCTCCTCCCTCAACCGCCGCTACACAATCCTCAAATGCTCGGCATGCTCCTCCTAGCTATGAGAGTAGACCAGAATATCATCAATGAATACTATGACAAATGAGTCGAGATAAGTCTGAAATACACTATTCATCAGATGCATGAATATCGTTGGGGAGTTGGTCAGCCCAAAAGACATCACAAGGGTCCTAAATGCTGTCTTTAGAATATCTGAGTCCTTAATCTTCAACTGGTGATACCCAGACCTCAATTCAATCTTATAGAACACCCTCGCTCCCTGAAGCTGGTCAAATAGATCGTCAATACACAGCAAAGGATACTTGTTCTTGATTGTAACTTTGTTCAACTGCCTATAGTCGATGCACATCCGCATAATACCATTCTTCTTCTTCACAAATAGAACCAGTGCACCCCAAGGCGACACACTAGGCCTAATAAACCCCTTATCAAAAAGTTCCTAAAGCTTCTCTTTCAGTTCCTTCAACTCAGCTGGTGCCATATGATACAGAGGAATAGAAATGGGCTTGGTGCCCGACATCAAGTAAATACCAAAGTCAATATCCATGTCAGGCGGCATGCACGACAGGTTTGTAGGAAACACATCTAGAAAGTCTCGCACTACTGGAACAAAATCAGTAGTAGGGGAATCAGCACCAACATCCCTCACAAAGGACAAATAAGATAAATAACCCTTCCCAACCATCCATTGGTCCTTCAAATATGAAATCACTCTGCTAGGAACATAGTCTAGAGAACCTCTCCACTCGATCCTTGGCAAACTTGGCATCACCAACGTCACGGTCTTAGCATGATAATACAGCATAGCATGACATGGAGACAACCAATACATACCAAAGATCACATCGAAATCAACCATACTAAGTAGTAAAAGTTGAACTCTAGTCTCTAATCCCCCAATAGTCACTACACATGACCGAATATACACGGTCTACAATAATAGTAGCGCCCAATGACGTAGATACATGAATAGATGAAACTAACGACTTACAAGGAATATCCAAATAATGAGGAAAATACGATGATACATACGAATAAGTGGAACCATGGTCAAATAATATAGAAGCATCCCGGTGGCACACTGAGACAATACTTGTGATCACTACATTTGAAGCAACAACATCTAGCCTGGCAGGAATAGCATAGAATCAGGCCTAACCATCACCTAATTGGCCTCCCTCTCTAGGGCGACTTCTAGCTTCCAGGGCCCCACCCCGAGCTGGTTGGGCGGGTGGTAAAGTAACTGGTGCGGAAGTAGTAGCTTGACTCCTCTGCTACACTGGACCTCCCGGGCAACGAGGATACTACCTCTACATATGCCCAAACTCCACGCACTCGAAGCAACTCCTCGGTGATGGTGGTGGGGACTGAAGGGGGGTCCGAGTACCAGGATAACTACTAGAAGGACCTGCCATAGATGAACCCTAAACCGATGGGGCATGGGACAAACTCTGAGCTGGAAGGGCACTGAGAGATGACTGACCCTAACGAGTACTGTATGAACTATGACTGGATGATGCACCAAGGTGAACTGGGCGAGTCATCTGAGTTGGCCTATAAGGACGACCCCTGCTGTGGTAGGACTTCCCTCTATAAGGAACACCATCGAAACCACCTGAACCTCGAAGCCTCTTGGCCTCCCTCTCCTCACGCTCCTAACTATGGACCATCTCTATCTGTCGAGCAATATCAACCACCTTGTCGAAAGTAGCACCAGATACCCTTTCTCGAGTCATAAGCAACCATAGCTGACATATAAGGCCATCAATGAACCTCCTAATCCTCTCCCTATCAATGGGAACCAACCAAATTGCATGACGAGCCAACTCTGAAAACCTCATCTCCTATTGGATCATAGACATGCCCTTAAAACGTAGCTGCTCAAACTGTTTGCACAGCTCCTCCCTACGAGACTACGACACGAACTTCTCCAAGAAGAGAATGGAAAAATCCTGCCATGTAAGTGGTGCTGCACCGATCATCCTGGACCTCTCATAAGCCTCCCACCATCGAAAGGTAGCACCACAAAACTAAAAAGTAGTTAACCAGACTCATCTGATCTCTAGAATACCCGTCGTGCGAAGAATTCGCTGGCACTTAACTAAGAATACCTGGGCATCCTTTGACTTGGCCCTGCTATATGATAGAGGCTGAAGCCTCCCAAATCTCTCTAGTCTCTTTTTGCTCATCATCAGTCATAAAGGGACCCACCTAGGCCTGAGCAGCTGCAACCGGCTAGGCTTGTAGTGCCTTGGTGTCTAAAGTCCTAGCATAACCTGCTCTGGAGTACGGGCGGTAGTAGTATAAGTACCTCTCCCGGCCTGAGAAGTGGCTGATGTGGCTGGAATAGAGACCGTATGAGCAAGGCTGGCGTACACGGTCAAAATTTGAGCCAAGGCTTGGAATCACAATGGGTATAGATGGTGCTTGAGCTAGTCCCATTAGCTCAATCGTATCTGGTGCCTGCTTCTGAGCTGGAGCGACTGGTGGATCTGCAAGAGCTTCTCTAGCTGTTGTACGAGCTGCACCTCTGTCCCTACCGTTGCCCCTACTGCAACTTCGGCCTCTCATGGCCCTAGCTGGTCACACTAGTGGTTGTTCGTCCTATCCGGTAGTATGTGTCCTCACTATCTATGAGAGAATAGAATATCAAAAGTTTAGTTCCCAGAATCAATAAATCCACACGACAAGAATACAAGAATGTGAAGCTTCCTAAGGGTTGGGCAGCCTCTCGAAGATAAGTATTGACGTCTCCATACCGATCCGCAAGAGTCTACTAAACCTGCTCATGACTTGTGAGACCTATGTAACCTAGATTCTGATACCAACTTGTCGCGACCCAAAACTTAGCATGTCGTGATGGCACTTATCGTGGCACAGGTTTAAATCATCAAAAGTCTCAAAAACTGGATAAAAGGTCAAAAACCAATACTAGAACTCCTAACATCATAGTGTCACTAAGTACATGAGCGTCTATGCAACACAAGTCTGGAAATACTATCTATGAAAGACTAAAACTAAATACATAGAGGTGAAACATAGGGAAGGAGAGACAAGGTCTACAAATGCCAGGCAGCTACCTTAAAATCTCCAAATGATCAAGCTACATAGAGAATCAACATCCACCATGTCCGGAAATACCTGGATCTACACACGAAGTTCAGGGTGTAGCATGATTACAACCAACTCAGTAAGTAACAAGACTAAATAACGGACTGAAAGTAGTGACGAGCTTCACAGATATAGTTCAATTACAGAAATTACAACATAGGAAGATAGGCATGCTTTAACGTTCGACAATTAAGGTCAAATCAGTTAATTCATGTCAAGTTCAATTGAAATAGGATATAATATCTCATAGAAATTACATGACAGTGATATATGCCAGTTGAAGTACAACAATAATGAAATTAAGTGCATAATCTCAGAGCAACAGTCACTCAGTCCTCCTGTTTACTCCAACCTCGCAGTCACTCATTCCTCATAGTCTCTCATTTCTCTCAATCGCTTGGCACTCGCACTCGTCACTCGCACTCAGCAGGTACCTGCGCTCACTAGGGTGTGTACAGACTCCGGAGGGGCACCTTCATCCCAAGAGTTATAATCATCCAATCATTGCGTAAATCAATAAAACATGTTACAGCGTGCAGCCCGATTCCATAAAATATCCTCACAATCAGGCCTGCAGCCTCACTCAGTCGTTTATCTCTCCAGCCTCCCGGGCTCTCAGTAATCATGATAATCAGCCCAAATAGCGATGATAAAATGTATCAATAAAAAACAATAGAGACTGAGATATAATATGCAAGTAAAACTGTGACAGAGTGCAAAACAACAATTTAGCAGATAATTCAACATGCACAGCCTCTGTTGGTCCCTACAGTACCAATACATAGCCTAAACATGATTTCTAGCATGATTTGCAGTTTAATTTCTATAAAACATGAAAAATATACGAACAACAACAGATTATTCAACTATACGGCTCCATGGAATTGACCAAGCCAAAATTCCTACGGTGCACGCCCACACGCCTGTCACCTAGCATGTGCATCACCGCAAACCAATCACATGACACTTAATACGGGGTTTCATACCCTCAGAACCCAAATTTAGAACATTTACTTACCTCAAAACGTGGAAATCCCTACTCCATCACTCTCTTGCCGTGCGAATCGGCCTCCAAATACATTGAATCTAGCCACAAGCAATTCAATATAATCAACACAGGCTAAAGGAATCAATTCCATAAGAAAATACTAAGTTATTCATCAGAGTCAAAAGTTAACTCAAAAGCTGGTCCCCGGGCCCATGTCTTGAAATCTCATAAAAGTTAAAAAATCCGAAAACCTAATCAATGAGTCCAACCATACCAAATTTAACAAAATCCGACACCAAATCATCACCCAAATCCTCAAATTAAACTCTCCAAATCTCTAGCCTCAAACTCCCAAATTCCACCTTAAATATACACAAACTAGGTGGGAAATTCAATGGGGAAACAAGATTATCGAACAAAAATGAGCACAAATGACTTACCTCAAGAAATCCAATCCTCTCAAAAATCGCCCAATCCCGAGCTTGAAATGTTTAAAATGGTGAAAATCTCGGAACCCTCGTTTAAATAAATCTGCCCAGGCTTTCTCGTTTTTATGGTAAAAAATCCTCTTCGGCAGTACCGCTTTTGCGGTCAACAATCTGCATCTGCGAAAGTCACTTAATTCCGACCAACTACTTTTGCTATGGAAAATACCTCTTCTGCAGGTGCGCATCTGTGCAAATCATCCGCTACAGTGGACTAGCCTCCCCAAGCCCTCTTTCGCTTATGCGATCCTCCACGCGCAGGTTCGATTCCGCACCTGTAGAATTCTTTCTGTATCTATGCTCCACAGCCCCCAATCCAACCTCCGTTTCTGCGCTTCCTAGCTCGCAGCTATGAGCTCGGACCTACGACCAAAGTTCCGCAGGTGCGATTGCACCTGAAGACTCCCAGCTTCAGCAATATTTCAAACTCCAAATTCGATCCGTTAACCATCTGAAATCAATCCAAGGCCCCCGGAACCTCAACCAAATATACCAACAAGTCCTAAAATACAATACGAACTTAGTCAAGTCCTCAAATAACCTCAAAAACATCAAAAACATGAATCGCACCCCAATTCAAGCCTTTTGAAACTAAGGAAATTCCAACTTCTACAAATGATGCCGAAACATATCAAATCACGTCCGATTGACCCCAAATTTTGCACACAAATCATAAATGACACCAAGGACCTACTCTAATTCCTAGAACCCCAATCCGATCCCGGTAACCACAAAGTTCACTATCGGTCAAACTTCCAAATTTTTAACTTTCGTCATTTCAAACCTAATTCAACTACGGACATCCAAATCACTATCCGGGCACGCGCCTATGTCAAAAATCACCCGACGAAACTAACGAAACCATCAAAACTCCATTCCGGAGTCGTTTACACATAAGTCAATATCCGATCAACTTTTCCAACTTAAGCTTTCAATTTTGAGACTAAGTGCCTCAATTCATTCCGAAATTCCTCCAAACCCGAAGCGACTACCCCTAGAAGTCACATAATAGCTATAAAGCACAAAATGAGCAGTAAATGGGGAAACGTGGCTACAACTCTCAAAATGATTGGCTGGGTACTGGAAGAGCTGCTGGAAGAGCTAAATGAACGGGCGTCTCATATAACCCCTACCATGACGAACTACAAATGGAGCACAAGCACCAGAATAATGGCATGACTCTGGAGACCTCTTGGCCTCCCTCTCTTCTTTGTCCCTAGCATGCATACCCTCTATCCTCCTAGCAATGCTCACCACCTGCTGATAAAAAATATCCATCTCCAACTCATGAGCCATGCTAGACCTGATGCTGGGAATAAGCCCCTCAATAAACCGGCGAACCCTCTTGCAAACAGTAGAACCAAGGCTGAGGCATGTCTAGCCAAGCTAGTGTAATAGACAGCATACTCCGAGACAGTCATAGCACCCGGGCGCAAATGCTCAAACTCTGCGCGCCATGCGTCTCTGAGGCTCTGAGGAACATACTCTCTTAGGAACATATCTGAAAAATGACTCCAAGTCAGGGAAGCTGCCTCATCAAAACTATCTAACTCATAGGTTCGCCACAACTCATAGGCAGCTCCTCGAAGCTGGAAAGTAGTGAAAAAAACCCTGCTCGATCCTGATATACCCATGGTACGGAGGATACAGTAGCACTCATCTAGAAATCCTAGAGCATCAGTTGATGCTAGACCACTGAATACAGGAGGCTTGTACTTCTTGAACCTCTCAAACCTTAGTTGTTCATCTTCGGAAGCCGCTGCCCTGTCCTCGGGTTGATATGGGATTGCAGGCCATACAGGAATAACCTCTAAGACCTGATCAACATGCATTCGCTTCTCAAGAGTGCGGGCGGCGAGAGTCTGTGCTCCTCCCTCGGCCTGAGATGTAGCTGCAGCAAGGGGAAGAAACCCTGCTTGAGCCAGAGTGGTGTACATGCTCATGAACTACGCAAGAGTCTCCTGGAGAGCTGGTGTAGTAGTAGCAGTAGGCGTATCAGGTTCTTAGACTCCGGATGGAACTGCTGGTGGAACCTAGGTGGTAGCTCGGGCGGGTGCTCTGGCTGCACCACGTGCGCGTCCTTGGCCTCTACCCCGTCCCCAACCTCTAACAGCTCCAGCAAGGGGCGCGGGTTCCTGATCATCTCTGGTAGCATGTGTGCTCACCATCTATGAGAGAATAGAAGATAGAAGCTTAGAATTGTGACATCAAAAATGTCACACGACAAGGAAATCAAATGAAGTGGAATTTTCCTAACAGTTACATAGCTTCTCGTAGATAAGTACAGAAGTCTCCATACCAATCCGCGAGACTCTAATAAACCGGCTTGTGATTCATGACTCCTATGAACCTAGAGTTGTGATACCAACTTATCATGACCCAAGTTTGCCTTCCTTGAACTGTCGTGACGGCACCTAGTCCCTACAACTAGGTAACCCTAACAATTGCAGAAAAAGGGAAAACAGCAGAATCAACAAATAAAAACTGCGGAATAAACAAAATGAAGGTTTAAAGATGGCGCTCGGCATATACAATTTAACTCTCAAACTGAACAACTTCCCAAAACCCTGAATTTCATGAAATCACAAGCTATTGAATAACTATAAGTGTCTAACTCCAGAATGTCTAAACAAAAGTAAATATAGAAGGGCTAATACTATAAGAGATAATGGAAAGGGACTCCTCGATCTGCGGACGCGGCAGATATACCTCGAAGTCTCTGGAGTATCACCTCGCCTCAAGGGTAGTAGGGCTGAGTCAAAGTACTTGGATTTGCACATGAAAAACATGCGCAGAAAGGGCATGAGTACACCACAATGGTACTCAGTAAGTGCCAAGCCTAACCTCGATCGAGTAGTGATGAGGACGGTCAGGGCCCTACTGATTATAGTTGAAAAACAAGGTAAAATAGTATATAATACGACAATATAATTAAATGCTAACAATAAGAAGTAACACCGGATAATAAGAATAATAACAACTATAACAGAGACAAAATAATCACAAAAGGAATACCTCTCAACACAGATATAACAACCGGGAATCTCTCAATATCCCGAGGATCTCTTA
The DNA here is from genome assembly GCF_000715075.1 of Nicotiana tabacum. Classification (NCBI taxonomy): domain Eukaryota; kingdom Viridiplantae; phylum Streptophyta; class Magnoliopsida; order Solanales; family Solanaceae; genus Nicotiana; species Nicotiana tabacum. The sequence goes on from NC_134082.1 coordinate 117,358,321, forward strand.
GTATCCTCAATATGTGTGTTGCGGATCTCTTAGTATCCTCAATATATATATTGGGGGTATCTCAGTATCCCAAGGATCTCTTAGTATCCTCAATATTCATGTCGGGGATCTCTCGGTATCCCACACTACAGTCCAAATCAATATAGGTGCAGGGGATCTCCCGGGATACCGTCCCAAAATAAAAACACACAGCAGCAATACGAAGAATACTCAATTAAATTCAAATTTCATACCAAGGTAAAACAGGTAATTCTAACCTAGCATGCTACACATAATCCAAATAAGGCAGTTTGAGCAAATAAAGCAATTAAGTCAATTAGACAAGCTTCCCTAAGCTAACAGCAGGCTTAAATTGCAAGTAGTATAAGCAGGAAAGGAAACACAATTAGAGTTCCTTAATGAAAACATGATTTTCAATAATTAGCACAAGTACACACTCATCACCTCATTTATAAGGCATTTCAAATATCAACAATACCAAATCCTAAGGGGAGTTCCCCCACACAAGGTTAGGAAAGCCACTTACCTCGAACCGGCTCAAAATCAGGCCCACCTCGGAATGGGGTAAATTTACGGATTATGAATCCTCATTCACTCACGAGTCTAACCATACAAAAATTATCCAAATCTGATGTCAAATCTCCAATCAAAACTTGAAATTTAGGTCTAAGAACTTTTCCAAACTTTTCCCCAATTTCTCACCCCAAATCCGAAATTAGATGATGAATTCATGTTTAGATTAATGGGTTATAAGAAAAAAGAAGTTAAGAATCATTATCCAATCGATATCTCTCAAAATCCCTCAAACTTTCGCTCAAATCCAAGCTCCCATGCTCTAGTTTTGTAAATAATGGCCAAACTCTCGACTTTGAAATTTTGTATTCTGCCCAGATAAATCCTTCTTAGTGAACGTGGAAGGACCCTCGCATTCGTGAATCACAACTTCGCTTGGTCTAGTCTTCCTTCATCGCGAAAGCGATATCCCTATCGCGAATGCGGTGACCATCTTCCCCCCTCCTACGCGTACGCGGGACCATCTTCAAGAACGCATAGGTATAAGACCTCACAGCCTCGCGAACGCGGAAACACCTTCGCGAACACGAAGCATTAAACTTCCACAAGCCCAGCTCCTCTTTGCGAATGCGAGACCCCACTCGGGAACGTGAAGAAGGAAACCAGAACTGACCTGCTGATTTTTCTGCAATTTCTCTAAGTCCAAAAATTACCCGTTGAGCATCCGAAACACACCTGAGGCCCCCAGGACCTCAACCAAACGTGCCAACCAATCCTAAAACATTATTCAAACTTGTTCCAACCTTCATAACGCTCAAAACAACATCAAAACACCAATTTAACAACAAATTCAAGCCTAAGAACTCCAAAAACTCTCAAATTACGCTTTTGATCAAAAAGTCTATCAAACCTTGTCTAAATGACCTAAAATTTTGCAAGCACGTCACATTCAAGACTACAGAGCTACTCCAACTTCCAAAATCCCATTCCGACCCAGATATCAAAATCTCACAATCGAACCGGTAACTTCAAAAATTCAACTTTCGGCATTTCAAGCCTAAATAAGTTACGGACCTCCAAAACACAATCCGAACACGCCCCTAAGCTCAAAATCACCCAACGGAGCTAACAGAACTGACAGAATTCCATTTCGAGGTTGTCTTCACACTACTCTGACTATGGTCCAAATTCTAAAGTTTAAGCTCTCTTTTAAGGACTAAGTGTCTCAAAACACTCCGAAACTCAAAATCAAACATCCCGGCAAATCAAACCAGCAGAAACAAACACGGGGAAAGTAGTTAATAGGGTATTAGGGTGTTAATTCTTAAAATGACCGACCGGGTCATTACATCTTCAACCGAAAATTTGCCTATGACCTTGGACGGACCCATCGACTCGAGACCTCAACGGCAGCTCGAACATCCACTTTTGACTTTAAGTCCAAAAAATAGGGTTGTTTTGAATTGATTTCGCTGGGTTTTGCAGGGTGTTTAAGGGTGAGGTTTCATGGTTGTTGTGAGGTGGAATTTATGGTGGAGAAAGGGGACAAAATAGGGTTGTTTCGACGGCTGTTCGGCGAAACTGACAGTGGTTTGAGTTGTTGTTTCTAGGTCATTTTGGTGCTGTTTTTTCAGCATTTACGGGTTTTTTTGTGGATTTTGTATCTGGATTTTGCTGGAGTTCAGAAGTGGTTTCAGCTGTGTTTTTTGGGGCGGTTAAAAGGTGGGAAGAGCTGGTTTTTGGCTAACTTTTGTGACTTTTTTTCAGCTCATTGTTGCTGATTTTGGGATTGTGTTTGAGCTGGTTTTTGTGGTGGTTAAAGGTTATCTTTTAGGTGATTTTTAGGTGAAGAAGGAAAAGGTTTTGGCGTGAGAAACAGAGGTGTTTTCAAGGCTACTTTCAGTGGGTTTGAATAGGGGAAGAAGAGGATTTTGGGACTGTTATTCTATTCTTCTTTGGTGCTCTATAATTCTCTATCCCCATCTCTTTTGTGTTGTATGTGTCTATTATATAGTGTGAAAATGTGAGAAAGAATTCTTAAGGAGAAAGAAAAATATTTTGGCATTCTTTGAGGGAATATATTTTTGATGCACTCAACAAACTTTATCGGGTGGAGAAAGATGCCAAAAGGCAGGTGACATTGGGTGGGAAACTTTGGTGCAGGTGAATTAGTTAGAGTACATAGGATGAAATCTTTCATGTAGCCACTTTTAATTGAATTAGCTCGTATGTTCGACAATGGGCACCTTCGGGAATTCCTAAGTAAACAGGCATAAAACTATTTCAAAAATAAGGACACCAACAAACAAATCGAGCAAGAAGAACCTCAACATGTGATTAACTTGACCAACGGATGTGTAGATGTTCCACAAAGGCCAATGATAAAACTCAACAAAGTTTTTATCACAAGAGAAAGATGAAATCGGGGCTATGTTCTAGAGGGATCCATCTCATTCAGCGATGAGGATGCCAATGGCGTAATTCAACCTCACAACTATCACACCTCCTTTTTTGGGGGAGGGGGGAAGGAATTTTTTCCAATTTAAGTGACATTATTGAAATGAGATTATTTTATTTATTTAGAAGAGTCGCCACTTGAAATAATTATTTAAGGTGTCCCAAGTCACCATTTATTTTAAATCCCAAATCAAGAAAGTTTTGACTCTGTTTAAAGTCAGCGAAACTTTATTAATCCGGGAGAAGGTGTTAGGCATTTTCGCGTTTTGTGGTTCTAGCATGGTCTCTTCATAATCATAAATTGGCTTAATTAATTGATTATTACGTATTTTAGATTCTAGGTATATTTTACCTTTTATCTCTTTTTAATTTCTTGATTATGATGTTATGGGATTATCTTGAAATGAACTACGTGTGTGTGAATCCTTTTTACTTAGTGTGCTAAAAATTATATCATGCGTACGTGTACACAATTAATAACACTTTATTAATATTGGCCAAAATCGCGCTGACACGTACCTTGATTTATTTTTAGGATCATAATAATGTCACACGAATGTATACATAATCACGAAAATGGATCAAGCGCACCTAAAATATTCTACACATATTCATGAATTGTTTAGATTATTTAAGGACTAATAAGAGGGCAGTTATACGAGGTTAATGGACCTAGCATGCTAAACTTATTTAGCCCCAAAATTGTTATTTTATCTATAACCCTAACAAATGGCCCATTTATGATATTTGGGAACGAACCTCACGACCAAATTTATTCTTAGGTAATGGTCCATTTTAATGCGCGACACCAAACAGTAACCTACTTAGCATTCAACTCATAAACATAATCAAATAAAAGAGATTACCTACTAAATTTTATGTTATTAATGCAAACAAGACGACACTATACCACATCAATTAAATAAATTGAAATAAAAAATATTTATCTGAACGCAAGAATAAACAGAGCATTTGACAAAGAGCAACTAGAGCAAATATACTATTGAGAAAAGAGATAAAAACTGAACCTTTTATTAGCTTTCAGCTTAAACTACAACAACTAAAGATTTATGGAACTCTTGAACTGAAAATTTGCCTACGACCTCAGACGGAACCATCGACTCGAGACCTCAACGGCAAGCTCGAACATCCATTGTTGACGCTGTTTTAAATCCAAAAAGAGAGCTATTTTAAATTGTTTCTGCTAGGTTTTGCAAGGTGTTTAAGGTTGAGATTTCATAGTTGTTGTGAGGTGGAATTTGTGGTGGAGAAAGGGTACGAAACAGGGGTTGTTTTGATGGCTGTTCGGCACAATTGACAGCAGTTTAAGCTGTTGTTTCTAGGTTATTTTGGTGTTGTTTTAGCAGTGTTTACGAGCTATTTTTAATGGATTTCGTGGCTGGATTTTGCTGAAGTTCAGAGGTGGTTTTAGCAATACTTTTTGGGATTGTTTTAAGGTGGGGAGAGCTGGTTTTTGGCTGATTTTTGTGACTATTTTTAAGCTCATTGTTGCTAATTTTGGGATTGTGTTTGAGCAAGTTTTTGTGGTGGTTAAAGGTTAGCTTTTGGGTGATGTTTAGGTGAACAAAGGAGTTGGTTTTGGCGTGAGAAACAAAGGTATTTTTATGGCTGATTTTAGTGGGTTTTAATGCAGGAAAAAGAGGATTTTGGGACTGCTACTCTATTCTTTTTTTTTTGTGTGCTCTATAATTCTCCACCCCCCTTTCTTTTGTGTTGTGTGTGTCTATTATATAGTGTGAGAACCTAAGAAAGAATTCTTAGGGAGAAAGAAAAATATTTTGGCATTCTCTGAGGGAATATATTTTAGGTGCACTTAACAAATTTTATCGGATGGAGAAAAATGCCAAAAGATAGGTGACGTTGGGTGGGGAACTTTGGTGCAGGTGAATTAGTTAGAGTACATAGGATGAAATCTTCCATATAGCCACTTTTAATTGGTTCTTTTTTTTTTATGATTTTGAAATTTTTTTTGCTGATAAAATTAAAAATATTGCTCCAACTAAACTAGAATAGCAATATAACATACTAATCACTCAAAATTTTCTTATTAAAACCTCCATCTCTAAAAGTTAAACTAAACTAGATTAAAAACATATATTTTTTGAAAACTTTTCTTTCTTTTTAAATGAGGGTAAACCTTATTTAGAAATGTGACTCCTTTTTATCATTTTTAATTTTCTTAAATAAAACCTATAAAAAGTAAAATAAATTATAAAATATGTAGATTACACTTAAAAATATTTATATACTAAATGATGCTTCAAATATGATTAAAAAAAAGAGTGCTCGTTGCATGCCCCTCTTTAAAGGTAGGTGCCTTGAATTTGAGGATTGATTTCTGAAACTTGAGCTTGAATTGACACTTGGATTGAGTTTTGAATGCTTGCTTCTTAATTGGAAAACGAGAGGATGGATTTTGAGTTACTAGTTGATGTGTGCATTATGTTAAAACTTAACCCCGACTGTCTTTGTGCCCGAACAACCTTCTTCTTTTTTGTCACGATCATAAATTCGGACCCGGTTGCGATGGCGCCTCTCGTGAAGATAAGGTCAGCCAACACATTTCCAATTCCATTTTAAGCAATTAAAAATAAGCGTTTAGTCTTAAACATGATATAAATCAAAAAGTAAGCAGTGACAATACAAACAATTTGCGGAATACAACCTAATACAGCCCGATACCGAGGTGTCACTAGTCACGAGCATCTATCAATTTTAACAGAAGTCTGAAAAGTCTACAAAGCTATTACAAACCCATTAATAAGGGAAAAGAAATGAAATAAGGGAGGGAGAAATACGGGACTGCAGACACCAAGCAGCTACCTCGTGAACTCCGAAGTTTGCCGGGAGCTCTCAACTCTCGCTAGCAGGATCAACAATGCATGCATCTGCACACGGGGTGCAGGAAGTAAAGTGAGTACTCCAACTCAGTGAGTAATAATCATAAATAAACGACTGAGAGATATGAAAATACGTAAGTCACATTACAGGCTATAATGAAGTAGTAAAAGCCAGTAAAACAGTAAATTAGTAAGGATATGTAAGAGTCATTTAAGTTCAACTTAAACTTTGTGAAAAACCTTTTCAACAATTAAGAAGGTAAATGACAGGCAATTACGAAAGATAAACACATAAAGGTTCGCCCCTCAGGCTCAATATTAACAAATCCGCCCCTCAGGCAATATCTCAGAACTATACCAGCCCCTCGAGCCATAACGCACATCACAATGGGTACTCGCGCTCTCTGGGGGTATGTAGACTCCTGGAGGGGCCACTTATGGCCCAAGCATAATATCAAGCCATCTCGTGGCATCATCACTAGGCTCTCGGCCTCATATCAAAAAGCCACCTCGTGGCGTATATATCTCAGGCTCTCGGCCTCATAATCATAATCAGTGTTTCCTCACAACATAGGCCCTCAGCCTTACTCAGTCAAAATCCTCACAAGCCACAGTAAAACATGGTTCTCAGCCCAAAATATCATTTAAGTATTAAAACAGAGTAATCATGGCTGAGTTATGAAAACAGTGGAATATAGCATGACTGAGTTCAAGTATAAAGTCAAAACAGTGAGGTAATATCAATAAAATCCCCTAAGGGTTCAAATAGTTGGCACGAGACCCAAATATGGCATTCATCCCAAAACATGGTGTTCACAAATAGATTTCAATCAAATACACGGTAAAATAGTCATTCGGGATGGATTAAGTCACAATCCCCAACAGTGCACGACTCCACGTTCGTCATCAAGCGTGTGAGTCACCTCAATATAGCACAACGATGTACAATTCGGGGTTTCATACCCTTAGGATATCATTTACAATCATTACTCACCTCAATACGGTTAAATCTCTAGCCCGCGATGCCTCTTCCCCTCAAATCAGCCTTCACTCGTGTTGAATCTATCCAAAATCAGAATCACGACGTCAAAATATACTAAGGGAACGAAGCCTAAGCGAAAATAATCAATTTACAACTTAAATCCCGAAATTACCAACACCCAACCCCCGGGCCCACGTCTCATAATTCGATAAAATTCACATTAATAGATTCCCCATCTCCCCACGAGTTCATACATATCAAAAGTACCAAAATCCGACCACAAATGGTCCCTCAAATCCTCAAGTCTTGGTATCCAATACCAAGCCCTAGTTTCCCCAATTTTAACCCTTAAATTCCATTAATTATAGCTCTAATCCGCGAAATAATATTATAGGAACGAGTTTTAGGTCCAAAATCCTTACCGCAATGAAGTTCCCTTGAAATCCTTCTTCAAAATCGTCCAAAAAAGCTCCAAAAGCCGACTTAAAAATGGTGGAATAGCTCAAAAATTGTGAAGGAAATAATTTATATGTTCTGGCCTAGGGATTTCGCATCTGCGGCCCAATTCCCGCATCTGCGGTCAAGACCACCACATCTGCGGTCGTCACTTAAGTCCCACTTTCCGCATCTGTGATGCACAAGCCGCACCTGTGACATCGCAAGTGTGGTTCACCAACTGCTTTTGCTTTCATAGCCTTTCTATCCTATCTCCACTTCTGTGACCAATTCTCCGCATCTGCGGCGTCGCACTTGCGGTCCCCAATCCGCAGGTGCGGAAAAACAGAAGCTGCAAATCTGCAGCTTCACCAAAATTCAAAACTTCTCCGTCAACCATTCGAAATCACCCCGAGGCCCCGGGACCTTAACCAAAAACATAAACATACCCCATAAACTTATTCAAACTTATACCAACCTTCAAAACACCTCAAACAACATCGAATCAACCAAAACACATCGGATTCAAGCCTTAGTTTCCAAAAATCTTTCGAGTTCTGCTTTTGATAAAAAAAAACCAACCAAACCACATCCGAATGACCTGAAATTTCGCACACACATCCCAAATGACACAACGGAACTACTGCAACTCTTGGAATTCAATTCCAACCCCTATATCAAAATCTCATCTATCAACCGGAAAACGCCAAAAATTCAGTTTCGCCAATTCAAGCCTAAATCTACTTCGGACATCCAAAACACATTTCATCACGCTCCTAAGTCCCAAATCACCTCCCAAAGCTATCCGAAACATCAGAACTCACGTCCGAGCCGTCTAACATATAAGTCAACATCCGGTTGACTTTTTCCAACTCAAGCATCCTCAAAAGAGACTAAGTGTCTCAAACCTTATCAAATCCTTTCTGAACCCGAGTCAACCAACCCGATCAGATATAGAACCAATAGACAAAGCAATAAGAAGCAAAAATGGGAAAAACAGAGCGGTAACTCACGAGACGACTAGCCGGGTTATCACATTTTTTTAATTAGAGTTTGGAACTTCATTCTTGGACATCAAAAATGTGTTATTCGGGGAAACTTACAAGATATCACAGACAAATGACTCGTCTGTTCAACTTTGGGCATCTTCGGGAATTGATAAGTGAACAGTCCAAAAACCATTTAAATATTAGGGACACCAACAAACAAATCAAGCAAGAAAAACCTCAACGTGTGATTAACATGATGAATGGAAGGGTAGATGTTCCATAAGGGACAATGATAGAACTCACCAAATTTTTTATCACAAAAGAAAAATGAACTCGAGGTTATATTCCAGAGGGATCCATCTCATTTAGCGACGAGGACGCCGAGGGCGTAATCCAACCTCACAACTGTCACATCTCCTTTTTTTAGGAAAAGCAATTTTTCCAATTTAAGTAATATTAAGGAAATGAGATTATTTTATTTATTTAGAAGAGTCGCCACATGGAATAATTATTTAAAGTGTCCCAAATCACCATTTATTTTAAATCTCAAATCAAGAAAGTTTTGACTCTGTTTAAAGTATGCGAAACACAGAAGATCGAGCAAGGTGTTTTGTTAACCCGGGAGAAGGTGTTAGCCATTTCCGAGTTCCATGGTTCTAGCACGGTCACTTCATAATCATAACATGGCTTAATTAATTGATTATTACATAATTCAGATTGTATGTATATTTTACCTTTTACCTCTTTTTAGTTACTTGATTATGGCATTTTGGGATTATCTTGAAACGAATCACCTGCGTGAATCTGTTTAACTTAGTGTGCTAAAAATTATGTCACGCATACATGTACACAATTAATAATACTTTATCATTTATTAAGATTGTTTGGCCAAAGTCGTGTCAACGCGTACCTTGATTTACTTTTTGGGATCATATTTATGTCACACGAACGTATACATAATCACGATAATGGATTAAAGTGCGCCTAAAGCATTTTACGCATATTCATGAATTGTTTAGATTATTTAAGGAATAATAAGAGGGCAGTTATATGAGGTTAATGGATCTAGCATACTAAACTTATTTAGCCACAAAATTATTATTTTATCTATAAAACCCAACAAATGGCCCATTTATGATCTTTGAAAATGAACCTCACGTCCCCATTTATTCTTAGCTAATGGTCCATTTTGATGTGCAAAATCAAACGGTAGCCTACTTAGCATTCAACTCATAAACATAATCAAACTAAAGAGATTACCTACTAAATTTTATGTTATTAATGTAAACGAGGCCTCAATATACCAGATCAATTAAATAAATCGAAACAAGAAATATTTATCTGAACATAGGAACAAACAGAGCATTTGACAAAGAGCAACTAGAGCAAACATACTATTGAGAAAGGGGATAAAAATTGGATTTTTTATTAGCTTTCATCTTAGACTACATCAACTTGAAGATTTATGCAACTCTTGAACCGAAAATTTGCCTATGACCTCGGACGGAACCATCCACTCGAGACCTCAACGGCAAGCTCGAATATCCACTTTTGGCACAATTTTAAGTCCAAAAAATGGGGTTGTAATGAATTGTTTCCACTGGTTTTTGCAGGATGTTTAAGGCTGAGGTTTCATGGTTATTGTGAGGTGGAATTTGTGGTATGAAACATGGGTTGTTTTGACGGTTGTTCGGCTCAAATGATAGTGGTTTGAGCTGTTGTTTCTGGGTCGTTTTGCTATTGGTTTAGCAGCGTTTACTGGCTATTTTTGGTGGATTTTTTGGCTGGATTTTGCTGAAGTTCAAAGGTGGTTTTAACTATTTTCTTTGGGATTGTTTTAAGGTGAGGAGAGCTGGTTTTTGGCTGATTTTCGTGACTATTTTTCAGCTCATTGTTGCTAATTTTAGGATTGTGTTTGAGCTGATTTTTGTGGTAGCTACATGTTAGCTTTTGGGTGATGTTTAGGTGAAGAAAGGAGCTGGTTTTGGTGTGAGAAACATAGGTGTTTTCTTGGTTGGTTTCAGCGGATTGCAATGGGGGAAGAAGAGGATTTTGGGGCTTCTACTCTATTCTTCTTTGGTGCTCTATATTTCTTCTTCCCCCTCTCTTTTGTTGTGTATGTGTCTTTTATATAGTGTGAGAACCTGAGAAAGAAATCTTGAGGAGAAAGAAATATATTTTGCATTCTTTGAGGGAATATATTTTAGATGCACTCAATAAATTTTATCGAGTGGACAAAGATGACAAAAGGCAGGTGATATTAGGTGTGGAACTTTGGTGCAAGTGAATTAGTTTGAGTACATAAGATGAAATCTTTCATGTGGCCACTTTTAATTGTTTATTTCTCTTTTAATGATTTTGATTTTTCTTTTGCTGATAAAAATAAATATACTACTCCTACTAAACTAGAATAGCAATACAACATACTAATCTCTCAAAATTTTCTTATTGAAACTTCCATCTCTAAAAGTTAGACTAAACTAGATTAAAAACGATTATTTTTTGAAAATTTTTCTTTCTTTGTAAATGAAGGTTAAATTTGTTTAGAAATGTGACTCTTTTTTATCATTTTAAATTTTCTTAAATAAAAGTTATAAAAGGTAAAACAAAAACTAAAAAATATAGATTAAACTTAAAAAATATTTACATACTAAATGGTGGTGAAAATTTCAAATATGGTCAAAAATTAAGTGCTCATAACAACATGCACTGGTAATATCTATACTCATTAATACATCTAGAGTTAAGCATGTGTTAATTGATCCAGGTAGCTCATCCAATATTATCCAATGGAGAGTCGCGGAGCAACTGGGGCTGTTGGATCAGATCGTACCAGCAGTTAAGTATTGAATGGGTTCAATATAGCTTGCGAGACAGCGAAGGGTGAAATCACCCTACTGGTCAATATAGCCAAAACTACTCAGGAGACAAAGATCTATGTAATCAAAGTGGATAGGAGATACAATGCCTTATTCGGGAGACCATGGGTCCATAGCATGAGAATGGTACCGTTAGCTTTGCACCAAGTGTTGAGTTTATAGGGAACAACCGACCGCAAAGGAGATGTTCGTTGTCGAGAAACTGAGTCTGGTGTCCGCAATCACGACATCAAGAAATGAGGGACTGGTCAAAGAGAAAAGCACCAAATAGAAATCACTGTTCCTGACCCTGACCGGGCCAGAAAAATAGGAGCATCGCCCAACGGATGAGGAAGATGACTTCGGGGTCCTAAGATCCTTCATAGCGCCCGCTGATACCGATGCCTCCAAGTTGAAGATCGAGGAACTGGAACAAGTCTTATTAATCAAGCACCTACCGAACAGAAAGGTATACCTGGGCTCGGGACTAACCATCGAGCTTAGGAAAAAAATCATTCATTTCCTTAAAGCTAATGTCCATTGTTTTGCCTAGTCTCACTTAGATCTGACACGCCGAAGATAACAACTTACAAATTACGCTTGGATCCAAAATTTCACTCGGTCAAACAAAAGAGTAGGCCGCAGTCCGAAATCAGGCACGCGTTAATCAAATAGGAGGTATCTAAACATTTAAAAATAGGTTCAATTTGGGAAGTTGAATACCCGGATTGGTTAGCTAACGTAGTAGTCGTACCTAATAAAGGAAACAAGCTTAGAATGTGTGTAGATTATATGGATTTGAATAAGGCATGCCTATCACACCTTTTTTTTTCCCGCATGGGGATATAAGGAAACTTTTCAAAATTAAGTGACATTAATTGAATTGGGATTATTTTATTTATTTCAGAGTTGCCACTTGGAATAATTTATGGTGTCCCAAGTCACCGGTTTATTTTAAATCCTAAATCGAGGAAAATTGACTATATTTTTGGTCCGCAAACACAAAAGACCGGGTAAGGAATTTTGTTAACCCGGGAGAAGGTGTTAGGCACTCCTGAGTTCTGTGGTTTTAGCACGGTCGCTCAACTATTAATAATTGGCCTAATTATCTGATTTATTATATGTTTTAAACCTATTGTGTATTTTTAACTTTATACCGCTTTTAATGATTTATGGAGTTATTTATGGAACAAGTCACGATTGTCGTACACTTGTTTATTTTTGTACATATTGCGAATCGCGTCAGAGGAACCGTACCCATGATCTACAACATGTGTATTTTATTATTGTTCGAAGTTATGGTCGGGTCACATGAAATGCACACCCGAGTTGGGGATTAAGTATCATGACTATGTCACGGGAAACGTACCCATGGCCACGATAATTTATTAATCATTAATCGCACCTAAAGCAAGCTATAGTATTCATGTATTATTCTTAAGCTACTTTGAGATTGTTGTGAGGTCATGATTTATGGATATAACATTGGGGAAAGATATGTATGATTTTAGCTATTGCAAAAAAGAAATGATAAGCTAGCTATTGAAATAAATTGGCGAGTATGTATCAAGATTCTACAGCCCAACAACTAAAGCCCCAAACTTATTATAGGGTCTAAATCTTCTGAATTTCAAATCAGAACCCAAATACTATATTTCAAAACCATCCAACGGCCCAAATCCAAACCATTTGAGTTACCCGATTTTGCTTCTTTTTTCAAATCTTATCTTACCAAAATATATGTTCATGAAACCTAATTCTAGGTGTGACGTCCATATCTCAAGCATTCAAATGGATTGCACATGAAATAAATAACTTGCAACAAGAAAACATTTAAAGATATCGCTATATATGACATCAAACTTTTAAAACTAAACAAATGTGTCAAACCCATGAAACAACTTCAGCTTCACGATTTTAGCATATTTGTAGCCACATAATAACAAAACTATCCACATAATAACAAAACTATCACTTTAGCTTAAACATTCATTAATTAATGTAGATAAAATTCCAGCAAATATCATGAAAATAAAAAGTAGAAATATTGAGAGAGGGAAAGAAAGACCTTGTATTAGCCGAAAACTCCAATTCAATGTACAATAAGCCAAGCGACTGTCCAGTATAGCAATAAAAGAAAAATAGGACATGGACAGAAAAGTCTCGCCGAAAACCCTCAACGAACGCATATTAGAAACCTCGACGTAAACTCGAAAACAGACCACAACTTTGACCGGAAAATACCTTCAGCTAGGATCACAATTTCGTCACTCCAGTGAGGGGGCCAATTTCTTTTGAAAAATGAGAGATTTGTCGTTTTCGAAGGGGGGGTCTTTTTTTTGGGGTTCTGCCATGTCTCTCATTTCAGAGAGATTAGAAAAAAAAATTGGGTTTGTGTTGGGGGGAGGGGTCTGTCGCTGGTTCTCTTTTGAAAAGAGATGGTCGAAAATTTTTTGGAGGTTCTGCGGCTGTGTCTTAGAGTTGGAGAAAATTAGTGTCACGATCCGAAATACCGGTAGTGATGACGCATATCATATTACTAGGCAAGGCAGACCAATTATAAACCACAACCCATTTTTATTTTTAAATAAATCATTTGCTAACACGGTTTAATTACCAATTATCATTATAAGTGTTTGAAACAGCAAGATAGATATGCGAAAGTCAACAATACATAGAAACTACACAACCCATACTGATCTGGTATCACAAGTCTAGAGCCTCAAATACAAGTTGAAACAACCTACTACATAGATAGTCTAGGAATGCGTAAAAGTAATAAGATAGAAAGGAGAAATCAGGGCTGCGGACGCCTTGCAGCTACCTCGAAATCCCCGGCAATTGCGGAACAACTGAAAAGCTCTCACTCGGCCTCTTGGACACCTGGATATGCACGCAAGATGCAGGGAGTAATGTGAGTACTCCGACCCAGTGAGTAATAAAGATAAATAATGACTGAAAGTAAGAAAATACGTATACACAGGGTATTCTATAATGAAGCAATTAAATAGGTAATTTGTAAGCAGTAAACCAATGAAAAGCAAAATAAAGTACTTCTATAACAAATAAACAGGTAATTGACAAACAGTTATGATAGAGTAAACACATAGAAGTTTGCCCCTCGGGCACAATATCAACAATTTCCGCCACTCGGGCTCAATCTCACATCACAATGGGTACCCGCGCTCACTGGAGTGTGCAGACTCTGGGAGGGGCCCCTTACAGCCCAAGCGCAATATCAAGCCATCTCGTGGCATCAAATATAGGCCCTCGGCCTCATATCAATCAAGCCACCTCGTGGCATATATATGCATCTCAGGCCCTTGGCCTCATATCAGTATCAATGTATCCTCACAACTAGGCGCTCGGCCTTACTCAGTTCAAAAATCATCACAAGTCCTTCGGGCAATAGTAAAACAATATTTCTCAGCCCAAAACAACATTTAATAAATCATTTAAGTCTCAAAACTAAGTAAAAATGGGTGAGTAGTAAAACAGTGGAAAATAATGGGACTGAGTTCAAATAATAAGTCAAAATAGTGAGGAAATAGTAGTAAACATCCCCTAAAGGTTCAAATAGTTGGCACGAAGCCCAAATATGGCAATCATCCCAAATCATGATGATAGCAAATAAGTTTTAGTCAAATACGCAGTAAAATCATCAATAAGGACGGACCAAGTCACAATCCCCAATAGTATACGACCCCACGCTCATCATCAAGCACGTGTCTTACCTCAATATAGCACTACGATGTGCAAATCCGGGGTTTCAAACCCTCAGGGCATCATTTACAATCATTACTCACCTCTATACGGTCCGAACTCTAGCCCGCGATGCCTTTGCCTCTCGAATCGACCTCCGGATGCTCCAAATCTAGCCGAAATCAGTACAAAACCATCAAAATGTGCTAAGGGAACAAAGCCCACTCAAAAATAATCAAATTACCACAAAATTCCCAAAATTGGTCAAACCCGACCCCCGGGCCCACATCTCGGAATTTGATAAAATTCACAAAACTAGAATCATTTCACGAGTCTAACCATACGAAAATTATCCAATTCTGATACCATTTGGTCCTACAAATCATCATTTTACATTTTTGAAAGATTTCACAATTTTCTTCCCAAATTCCATCCCAAATCACGAATTAAATAATGAATTCAATGATAGATTCATGTACTCTTGCCAAATCTGAGTTAGAATCACTTACCCCGACGAATTTCTTGAAAAACTTTTAAAACAATTGCCAAAATCCGAGCTCTCTAGGTCAAAATATAAAATAAAACCCAAAACCTCATATTTATAGAGTACCCCACAGATTTCCACCTCCGCGGACCGCACAAAAATGACCGCAGTCGCACAGGCTTTCCTCTGCACTGATAGGCTTTCTTATTTTGGCCATAACTTTCACTAAAGATGTCCAAATTGTGATATCTTTACCTCTCTGGAAACTAGACATTAAGGGATACAAAATTCGTTTTTGAATCATCTCAATATTCCTTATATATCAAAAGATATAAGCTTCCGAAGTAGGATCAGTGAAATGCTCCTCACTGCGGCCGCATTGCATTTTGTGCAGTCCGCACAACACATACCGCGGCCGCACTTCATTTTGTGCGGTCCACACAGCAAATACCGCATCCTCACTTCTTTTTGTGTGGACCGCACGGGTGGGTTCCGAGGCCTGCAACCCTTCTGGACCTGCTACAACTATGGATTTTGGCGTAAAACATCCTAGAACCTACCTGGAACTCCCGGAACTTCAAACCAATTGTACCAACACATCCCATGACATCGTTCAAACTTGTTCAATATTTCGGAATGCTCGCAACAACATCAAATCACCAATTTAACATAGGATTCAAGCCTAAGAACTCCAAGAACTCTTAAATTATGCTTTCGATCAAAAGGTCTATCAAATCTCCTCTGACTGACCTAAAATTTTGCACACACATCCCAATGACACAACGAAGCTACTGTCACTCTCGGAATTCCATTCCGACCCCTATATCAAAATCTCGCCTATTAACCGGAACCGCCAAAATATCAACTTCGCCAATTTAAGCTTAAATTTTCTCTACAGCTCCAAAATCCATTCCGATAGCGCTCCTAAGTTACAAATCACCTCCCGAAGCTAATCGAACCATCGGAACTCACTTCCGAGCCTTCTAACACATAAGTCAATATCTGGTTGACTTTTCCAACTTAAGCCTTCTTAAAAGAAACTAAGTGTCTCAAACTTCACCAAACTCATTCCGGACTCGATCGGACCAACCCGATACCGCAAAAACACGAATAATGAAGCATAAAGAAGTTGAAATAGGGGAAACGGAGCGGTAACTCATGAGACTACTTGCCGGGTAGTCACAATTAGGTTAGAGTTTGGGAGTAATATGTATTTTATAGGTGAGGGAGAAAATGAATCTCAACCTTTGGATTGAAAGTGTTTTAACGGCTGAGATATTATCTTTATTTCTAAAAGGGTTGATGGGTCAAGCTATTTGGGCTTCAAATTAAGTTGGCCCAAACGAAATTAAAAGACCAAATCTATTTCTTTTTTCTTTGTTTTTCTTTTGATTTTAAGTTCTAACAAATTAAATCTTAAATTAAAACCTAACTTAAATATAATTAATAAAAATTAATTCTATTTAGCTATTAACAAGTACATGTAAAATTTAAAAAAATTATTTTGTTTGATTTTTATGTATTAATTCTAACAATTAAAGAGTGACTAATTCCTAAAAATGCAAATTAAACCTAAGATGGCATGGAATTAAAATGTGACATTTTTTACGGTTTTTTCTATGATTTTAAGATTCTAAAAATGCATGAAATGCAACTAAATAAAGCAAAACTCCTAAAATCCGTTAAAATTATTTTTGGTCTATTTTTAGGAGTAATTTCCATGCGGGGCAAAAATTAGGTGCTCACAGCTGTCCCTCTTTGCTCAGAAACATGAAGATTTTCCGGCAAAGATAAAGTGAGCAATTACGAGCAATTTTTGCTCGTTTGATACTCCATTTGGAAGCATTTTGAAAATGTTTGACCGAACCTTGCTTCAAAGGTTGCCTACATATCCTTGGCTATAAAGAAATCAGATCACTGTAGTTCTGGAGAATGATGGAGTGATGAATTTGAGAGTCGAGTGAGGTTCCGTCGAGGCCCCAGTCCGCGGTCCTGTTATTACATCAAAATCAAAATTAAAGACTAACTAAGCCTATCAGCTACGAGTTACAAGATTCATATCTATGAGTCTTCTGAAGCTTGATCATGAGTCTTGGTTGGTCCTTCATGCATACACTGATCTGAATCTTGATGCTTGTTAGCTGCAGGTGCTGGTTCATTCCTTTTTCAACTTCTCGGATCAAGGTGGGACATGCAAAGCTTGTGACTTCAATCACGTCTTGAGCAGTCCACATCTGTTCTCCGCTTCTGCACTTTGAGTTCACCTCTTTTTCTTTTTCTTCCCTTTTCTTTTATTCTTGATTGAGATTCATTCTTTTGGTCATCTTGAACCCCCTGTCTCGAGGTAGAGCCTGCTCCGACACCAAAACAAACAAACAAACGAAATATTTCTACCCCAGTTTTTACTAGGAAAATTTCGTGAGTTATTGTAACAAAATTCTAAACTACTTCTTTATTGAAAGCAATAAAAGTCAACATTGTGTATCCCTGGGAAGAGGAGATTTGGGAGTGGAGACCCTATATATAAAATGAAATCAACTAGGGATTGGAGACCCCATTATTGGAAAATCATCAACTAGGGAGTGGTGACCCTATGTTGGCATCAGATTATGCTGATATCAGGTTATGCTAGCATGAACTAGGGAGTGAATACCCTATTTTGGCATCAACTAGGGAGTAGTGACCCTATGTTGGCATCAAGTTATGCTGGCATCAACTAGGGAGTGGAGACCCTATGTTGGCATTAACTACGGAGTGGTGACCCTACGTTGACACCAGGTTATGCTGGCATCAGGTTATGCAGTTATCAGCTAGGGAATGGGACCCTATATTGAAAAAGTCTTTGGGTTATGCCGGTATCAACTAGGGAGTGGAACCCTATGTTGGAAAAGTCATCGGGTTATGCCGGCATCAACTAGGGAGTGGGAAAACAAGGCAAGAAGAGAGAAGCTGGTAGTGAGAAAGTTAGATAGAAGAAAGAGAAACAAATTGCTAAAGTTTTTCATATTGGTACATGTGAAGAGACTGCAACATGGAAAGTATAAAAAAAGCAAAAATCCCTTTTTACTGCTTAACAGATATGGCTGAAGTTTTCTGTTCAACAAGTTATGGAGAAGGAACATTGTTTACCCTTAATATGCGTAATAATTAAATTTATTTGCAGTTTAAAGGAGACATGATTTAATTTAATATGAATGATCTTAAAGTTACAAGCAATACAAGCAATTGAATTAAAAGAAAACAAGACGATCAAATCCAATATGATGAAATAAATAGGCCTAGCGTTAGGTTTGAACGCTGGAAAACGGTTCCGACCGAGCCCTCGAGATGGAACTCAGTTTCAATTAATGAGATGAATAGCTGAAGAACACTTAAATAACAACTAAAGATAAAAGTAAACTCTATTGCTATGATATGCGTGCCAATAGTGATCCCAAGATGAAAAAGGATTTTCCTTTATATAATAGGGGAGTTTTAATTCTAGTACAAGTCTAAATAAGGTAAAAATCCTTTTCTTCTAGTAAAATATGATCCGTGGTTAATATGGGGTGTGATCCACGCTGTAATATTCGGTTGATGTCGGATATTTCGGCTCCTCGTTCATCCTTTCTAACGGTCTCCCCTTTTAACCTCGATTCTCTATTTTACTTAAGCTGGATTCTTCCCATGTTTGGCCATGCTCGATTCTTGATGTGTCATTCGTCCCCCCCGGGCTTTGATCTGTGAGCGTCCTCAGCTTTAACATTGCTTTAAAACGTGTTGTCTCTTATTTCTTCATCGGAAAATTGGGGGTAACTTTAACCCGATTTTATTCTTACACAGATAGTCCCCGACAACCGCCAGTTATCCATCCTCAGTAATTACCGAATTCGAAATGTCACGCATTTATGATTTTTTTCCTATAAAATTTTTGGTTTCATTTTTTCACGTTTTTACTTTCTAATTTTGAACTTTCTTGCGTTACCCTCGAATTTCCTATCTGCTTATCAATCCTTCGAACTTTCATAACCTCTTCACATCTTCATATCCTATCTTCAAACCTCCATTCCAGATCTTCAAAACTTCATACCAAACCTTCAAAACTTCATACCAAACATTCAAACCTTCTTACCACATCTTCAAACCTTCGTAACTTATTGTTTTCAAATTAAAATGGCTAAAACTTTGAAATCGGTACCCAAAAGCAATGTGCCTTCAACTTCTTCCTGGGCCACAGGCACCGAGGCAGTACTACCGGTAGTGACCTCAGGACCTCCTCTTACAGAGTTCATTCCCGGTGGCTGCTCCATTGATAATGACTTTAAGGTCGTAAAAGCCTCCGCACTAGGAAACCGAGGTGAGGAGGTGTGGAGGTCCATCTGCTCCATCACCGAGGAGACACTCCTAGTGGTCCAAGAAGACTACAGATAAGAAGGCAAATATGTAGTTGCTCCTAGTTCTCATGAGGATATCACGACGCATGTGGAAGGATACTCAAGCATTTACACATATCTTTTTATGTTCGGTACAGTGGATACAATGATCCTCGATTTTTATGAGAGGTATGAAATCTTCCTCGGGCAGATCCACCCATCTTTTTGGAGAATTGTGACCTTTCTCCATCACTTTGTTAACAACACAGAGGAACCTCGATTCACGGTTGACTATTTGCTCCGAGTTTATAGGCCTCGATTTTTTTGAGGGAGTTTAATCAAGCTCGCCCATCAGGAAAAGAAAGCTCCATAATCCTGCATAGACAAGGACAAGGACTGGGGCTAGAAGAGGAGGTTCATTCGGATAAATATCGAAGACCTCATTCCTTCATAGTTCCTGTCGTTTCTCGAGAAATGGAACTCAAAGCATAAGTTCACTTCCTCTCGAGTTCTCAAAGTATTCCTTTGAATCTACTTCTTTTTCTCATTATATGATTATTTGTAAACAACTCACCTATCTTGAGCGTAATTGGCGTACCAATTCATGAAATAGCAACATATCTTTCTCAACAAGTCCATTTTGAAAATAACCACCGAGCAAAATGCAATTAGTGCATAAATCAGGTTTGAGCCCTATAGATAGCATCTCGGCAAAAACAACTGGCGCAAAGTCAACTCTTCCAAGTTCAAATAGACCTTACAAGATAGTACCATATGTAATAATGTTAGGTTTCGGTCCATTTCGAGAAATTTCACAAAACAAATACATGGCCTCATCCAATTTCTTTTTCTTACAACATCCATTTATTAATATGGTATAGCTAAAAATGCTAGGATCAATGCCCTTATCTATTATGGAATAAAAAAGTCTCCTTGCTCTATCCATTTGACCACGCAAGCAATATCCGTCAACTATCACACTGTAGGTGGCCACATCTGGCTCTACACCTTTTTCAATCATGTGTTTCATTACTTCTTCAGCATCTTCAACTCTTCCTTCTTTGCATAGTCCATCTGTCACTATGGTCAAGGTAATGCTTCATATTTACCATAGTTTTCAATAATTTGGAGAAGTCAAAAATAGAAGGAAGAGGCTGTGTTCTGACCATTCAATGGAAAAGACTCACGTCGTCATCTAAGCACTTGACATTCTCAATATTCAAACACAATGACTCCGGTCACAAGGCTCCGGCCAAATTAACGCGACTCAGGAATGCCCGACCGTTTCCATAAAAGCTTTCCAAAGGCAGGTGGGAGGCTCGTTCTCATGGTCAGTGTCTCTAATTTCCAGGTTTAATTTCCCTTTGGGTCATTTTTATCTTATCATTGTTTTGACTAATTCCTTCTCTTCCATAGGTTTTCCCAAGACCACCAAACTTCGGGCAATTACCGAGGTTGTGGCCTCATCCTGGTCTAAAAACCCTATGCGTCACTATAGCCTACTATCGAAGCTGATGTGACGGAGGAGAAAATAAAGAATAAGAAGAAAAAAAAATCCTCTGACCCTTCAGACGCTCCTACCGAGGCTAAGAAGAAGAAAATGATCGTGGTCAAGGTCAGAAAGATCACCAAGAAAGCTTCCAATGCCCGTGTCTCGGTCTCCAAAGCTCTTTACTGATTTATGTCGACATGTAGTTGGTGCCCCCGGAAAGGGATGCTCAAAAGTCTGAGTCCTCTATAGCTGGGGGCTCGAAGAAGATCGATTAACTACCGCTTCGCAGGAAGTACCTCCGATTTCGAGGGAGGGCACCTCGAAAAACACCAAAGTTATTGACGTTCCAGAGTCACTGTCTTATATGGAGGCCTTTTTAGACGAGGTTCAGGCTGCCGCAGAAAAATCAACTGAGGCATCACGGGCTATGGACGAGTCCCTTAAATCCTTTTTAAGGGTGTAGATGTGGGCATGCTGGAGGATTACTCCATATTTTTTCCACCTGGAGATCCTAATAAGGGTCATACAATCGAGGTCAATGAGATGAGTTCGAGCTCAAAGCTCGAAAAGCAATTTCCTGCCCCAAGCGTGGACCATGACCGGAAGAAAATGGTCATGTTTACAGTACCAGTGGATGCTAGCATGCTATCTAGGCTAGTCAAAGTGGCTTTCTATCTTCGTTCCTTGGTAATTGAAGAAGACCAAGCGAAGATGAACGAGGTAGACGGGCTGAGTCTTTTCAATACGGCTCAGCAGGCACCGAATAGGGTAAACCTTCTTCTATTTATTTCTTGAAAGGCTCTCTTTGCCTTAATGGTATTCTAATGATTTTTCTTTCCTCGTGTCTCAGGCCTCGATACTTCACCATGAGAGCTTTCACTAGGCCAAGATAGAGGTGAGCCACCTCGAGCTCGAGCTCAAGGAGCAGGTCCAGCAAAAAGATATGTACCAGTCTCTCTGTGAGAAAAAAGAGGAAGTACTTAGGGACATGGTTGACCGATTCACCTTCTAAGCGGAGCTGGAGAAAGTCAAAAGGAGGCCTCGAAGGCAAAGCAGGAACATGCCCTCCTACTTGAAAAGGTAAAAGTTCTCGAGATTGATATCAGGAGTTTAAATGCAAATGCTAACACCATAACCTCGCAGGTCTAGGAGAAAAACAACCTTGATCGACCATCTCTGGTCCGATATGGACGAGGTCAAGGCTTCAGCCGATGAGCTTAGGGGCAAGATGAACCTCCTAGCATTGGAGCAATATGCCACCAAAGAGGATCTAGAATTGACCAAAGTGCAGCTCCGAGTGACAAGAGATAAAGCCGATAAATAGTCTCGCCTGAACGAGGAGCTTTGGGAACATTTGCCTCGGCAATTACATCACGTGATTCCCTCAGCCAAGAGTACACGGCGATGAGATCCAGGATGTAAATGGCTTCGAATGAGGCCTCAGAAACTCAGATCATTCTGGCCAAGTATAAGAATGATGTAGAGGTAGTCGAAGCCCGTGTTACAATGAAGGACAAATATGTAAAATGGCTCAAAGTCGAGGCCAGAGCGAGGTACCATCCCGATAGTTCAGATAGCGAGTTAGGCTCCGATGAAGAATAGGCAGAATATGCCTGAGCTTATTTTTGTTTTTTCTTGTACCTACATGCTTTGTATTTTGGGGTAGTTTTATAGTGCCTCTGTAAATACCTTTTGGTAAACATACGTATAAAAATTTTCCTTTGGCTATATGTTGTGTTCTTTAACTCTTCTATATTTGCTTATGTTTAAGACTTAGGATACATAACTTGTGTCTCGAACTTAATAATATGTCGTCGATTCCTTAGCATAGAATTTGACATTGCTTAAACTATTCAATCTCCCAAAGCATGGATGAGGCCTGGGTTAAATAATAACTCCGAGTTTCTTTGACTTCGGAGGACCCGGTAAAAAATGAAGCCTTTGCTAAAATTTTGAGTGTTTTAATCGGACACAACTATTCTTTGCTGAAGGTGGCTCTTTTCATGGACGTAATTCGAGACTGATTGACTTGACCGAGTTTGAAGTAGTCTTTTATGGATTAAAAATGTGTAAGGACCTTACTTTTTATGTATGAACTCATACGTCTCCGAGTTGTTTATATGTTGTAATCTATGCTCTAAAGGCTTCATTTCTTAAGTTGGTCATGACATTTGGTATTTGGGCCCTTCCTTGTAGTCTCGGTGTCTTTGGGATTTTGGATCCCTATTTTCCCAATTCTACTATTTGGTAATAGTCCCCGATTAGGGGTGACCCGTAGGCTTGGGGGTCATTAGATGATTGTGTATGGTATTGTGGGTTCTTACTACTTTCCTGGTTTAATGCCCCCATTTAATGGTGGCCCATGGGCCTAGGATGTTTTGAATCCAGTATTCATTCTAAGTGACTTAACGATAATATTGCTTGTGCGAATGCGAACCAATGACAAATAGAAGGCGAATTTCTTTTTATTACTTTGAATATACTGTAAGTAATTGAAGGAACAAAAGCTATCTGCCATGGCGAGAATGAGCTATGCGAGCATGGTTCATTTGACCATTTGACCCTTATAATTAATCCTAATATTCAGGCCTTAGCTTTCAATATCGAATAGGATTTTCTAGTATTCAAGACTGAAGTTTTTGGGCTCGAATACTATGATCTGATACTGACGATCTGCAGTCTTTGGTCTGAGACTAGTCTTCAAAACTAGGGTAGAAAGCTTACTGTTTCCTCATTAAAAACCTTGCCGTAAAACCCAATTTGAGAAAAATCCAGTTGAAGGGAAAAAGAATGCAACACGTGCTTTCAGGCCTAATCCTTAAATTTGACTTCGATCGAGTACCTGCACGGGTTAGTACAAAACGTAGTAAACCATAAAGAAGTTTATATGTTCATACCTTAGAAGTAATATTGCTTTAAATATGCCACATTCTAGTTTTTGGGTAGTTTTACACCTTTTAGGGACTCGAGCTGGTATGACCCTTTCCCTGTTATACCGGAGACTCTGTATGGTCCCTCTAAGTTCGATCCTAGTTTTTCGTCATTCAGGTTCGTGGTATGTAGTGTAACTTTCCTAAATAGCAATTCCCCAACTTGGATGTGACCAAAGTTTTCTCTTTGGTTGTAATATCTTCCCATTCGCTACTTTTGAGCCGCTAACTGGACTAGAATGGCTTCTCGCCTTTTGTCTCTAAATTTAAGCTTGTGGTCATGGCCTCCGTGGCATATTGTGATCTTTATCTCGTTTCTCCTACCTCTACTACAATCAAAGCCTCTACATCGTAGACTAGAGAGAATGGATCTCGCCAATACTCGACTTCGAAGTTGTTCGATATGCCAATAGGTCTAATCCAAAATTTCTTTCCACTTTCATTTTGAGTAGATCAATCTCTTCTTCAGGTTCTGCAGTATAATTTTGTTTGTTGAATCCGCTTGATTGTTAGCACTTAGGTGGTAAGGGGTTGATAGAATCTTTTTGATTTTGTGATCTTTCAAGAACTTATTGACCTTACTGCCGATGAACTGTCTCCCATTGTCAAACATGATCTCAACCGCTATCCCAAACTGGCATATTATATGATCCTAGATGAAGTCGATGACCTCCTTTGCTCTAACTTTCTCGAACACCTGTGCTTCGACCCACTTAGAGAAGTAATCGGTCATAAACAAGATGTACTGGCCTTACCGGATGCCCATGGAAAAGGACCTACGATATCCATTCCCCATTTCATACATGGCTAAGGGGAAAGGACCGGCTGAAGCATTTTCCCCGGTTGGTAGATCATCAGGGCGTGCCTTTTGAATTCGTTGCATTTTTTAACAAAGTCCTTTGCATCATTTTCAATCTTGTTCCAGTAATGTCCTTGATCAATTTCGAACCAATGATTCTGCCCCTAAATGGTTTCCGTAAGTGCCCTCGTGGACTTCCGTCATTACGTAATCAGTCTCCCCATGACCCAAACACCTTTATAATGATCCGAAAAATGATCTTCGATACAGTTTTCTTTCAACTAAACTAAATCTAGCAGCCTTAGTTCGAAGGGCCCTTGATTCTTTGGGATGCAGTGGCAATTTCCCTTTTTGAAAGTAATCTATGTATTTTTTTCTCCAATCCCAAGTCAAGCTTGTTTAGGTTACCTTGGCATGGCTTCTATCACCGAGCTCATCAATTGCACCACTGTTCTGGGTTTAAATTTATTGGAGTCAACTAGCGACCCTGGATTAGCCAATGCATCGACCTCGTTATTATGATCTCGAGGCACATGTTATAGTATCCATTCTTTGAACTGATGTAACATAGCTTGTAATTTATCCAAGTATCTCCACATCCATTCTTTTTTTATTTCAGATGTTCCATTAACTAGGTTAACCAAGCGGAGGAAATCGTACTTGGCTTCAGTCACCTTAGCCCTCAAGCTCTTTACTTGTTTTAGACCTGCAATTATAGCCTCATATTCAACTTCATTGTTAGTTAATCTCACAATTCTAATGCACTGCCTTATTACATTACTCGTTGGTCACTTTAGTATGATTCCCAACCCGGACCCTTTTGCATTGGAAGCACCATCCGTGAATAGGGTTCAGAACCCCCGAGTTAGTCCCCGAGGCAAGTAATAATTCTTTCTTGACCTCGGGGATCAAGGCTGGTGTGAAGTCGGCCACGAAGTCTGCCAAAATGTGAGACTTTATAGATGTTAGGGGTTTGCACTCAATATCATACCTGCTGACCTCTATGGCACATTTTTCTAGCCGACCCAAAAGCTCGGGTTTATGCATAACATTCCTTAGCAGATGCGAGGTCACAAAATATATAGGGTAACATTGAAAGTATGATTTTAGTTTCCTAGACGTGCTTAATGAGGCAAGCGTTAATTTCTCTAGGTGTGGATACCTCATTTCGGTATCACCTAGGGTTCTACTAACATAATAGATAGGAAACTGTGTACCTTCCTCTGGACCACGACACCACTTACCGCTACCTCAGAGACTACCAAGTAGAGGACTTGATAAATGTCGTTTGAGTTCTTCTACAACCCGCTAGCATTCTGGGGTCCAAGAGAAATTGTTCTTTTTCTTTAGTAACAAGAAGAATAAGTGACTCTTATCCAATGACCTAGAAACAAATCAGCCAAATGCAGCTATCCGCCTGGTCAATCTATGTACCGCCTTGGTGTTGACAACTACGGTGATATATTCTATGGCCTTTATTTTATCCAAGTTAATCTCTATCCCTTGATTAGATACCATGAAACCGAGGAACTTACCCGAGCCAACTCCGAAGGCACACTTCTCCGGGTTCAGCTTCATGCTGTATTCCTTTAGTATGTCGAAGGTTTCCTGCAAATGTTTCAAATGGTCCTCTGCTCGCAGGGACTTAACTAATATTATCAATATAAACCTCCATTGAGTTCCCTATTTGTTCCTCGAACATTCAGTTAACTAGGCGTTGATATATGGCACTGACATATTTTAATCTAAATGGCATCATGTTATAACAATAAGTGTCAAACTTAGTTATGAAAGAAATCCTCTCTCGGTCGCTCGGGTCCATCCGTATTTGGTTGTACCCGGAGTATGCATCAAGAAAATTCAATGTCTCATGCCCAGCCATTGCATTGATCATTCAGTCGATGTTAGGCAAAGGAAACGAATCCTTCGGGCATTGTGAGCACCTAATTTTTGCCCCGCGTGAAAATTACTCCAAAAAATAGACCAAAAATAATTTTAACGGATTTTAGGAGTTTTGCTTTATTTAGTTGCATTTCTTGCATTTTTAGTATCTTAAAATCATAGAAAAATGATAAAAATTATCACATTTTAATTTCATGACATCTTAGGTTTAATTTGCATTTTTAGGAATTAGTCACTCTTTAATTATTAGAATTAATACTTAAAAATCAAACAAAATAATCTTTTAAAATTTTACATGCATTTGTTAATAGATAAATAGAATTAATTTTTGCTAATTAGATTTAAGTTAGGTTTTAATTTAGGATTTAATTTGTTAGAACTTAAAATCAAAAGAAAAATAAAGAAAAAAGAAGTAGATTTGGTCTTTTGATTTCATTTGGGTCAGCTTAATTTGAATCCCAAATATCTTGACCCATGAGCCCTTTTAGAAATAAAGATAATATATCAGCCGTTAAAACTCTTTCAATTCAAAGGTTGAGATTCATTTTCTTCCTCACCTATAAAATACACATTACTCCCAAACCCTAACCTAATTTTCTCCAACTCTAAGACACAACCATAGAATCCCCCAAAAAAATTCGACCCTCTCTTGTCAAAAGAAAACCAGCGACAGACCTCCCCCCCTCCACACAAAAATGTTGCTAATTCGCTAAACTCCACAACCGTTTCCCCTCCCCCTTCAGAAAATCTATATCTTCTTTTCCCAAAAGATTTAAAAAAATATATTCCATAAGATATCTAAGTGGACAACCACCAAACCCAAGATTTCTTTTCTAATCTCTCTTAAATGAGAGATATGGCAGAACCCCAAAAAAGAGACCCCCCCCCTCCTTCCTAAAAAAGAAGATGGCAAATCTCTCATTTTTCAAAAGAAATTGGCCCCCTCACTAGAGTGACGGAATTGTAAGCCTAGTTGAAGGTATTTTTCAGTCAAAGGTGTGGTCTCCGTTCGAGTTTACGGCAAGGTTTCTAACATGCGTTCGTTGAGGTTTTCAGCGAGAATTTTCTGTCCATGTCCTGTTTTCCTTTTATTGCTAGACTGGACAACCGCTTGGCTTATTATACATTGAATTGGAGTTTTCAACTAATACAAGGTCCTTCTTTCCCTCTCTCAATATTTCTGCTTTTTATTTCTATGATATTTGCTGGAATTTTGTCAACATTAATTAATGAATGTTTAAGCTAAAATAATATTTTTGTTATTATGTGGCTACAAATATGCTAAAATCGTGAAGCTAAAGTTGTTTCATGGGTTTGACACATTTGTTTAGTTTTAAAAGTTTGATGTCATATATAGTGATATCTTTAAATATTTTCTTCAAGTTATTTATTTCATGTGCAATCCATTTGAATGCTTGAGATATGGACGTCACACCTAGAATAATATTTGATGAACATATATTTTGGTCAGATAAGATTTGAAAAAAGGAGCAAAATCGGGTAACTCAAATGGTTTGGAGTTGGGCCGTTGGGTGGTTTTGAAATATAGTATTTATGTTTTTATTTGAAATTGAGAAGGTTTAGACCCTATAATAAGTTTGGGGCTTTAGTTGTTGGGTTGTAGAATGTTGATACATGCTGGCCAATTTATTCCAATACCCAGCTCATCTTTTCTTTTTTGCAATAGCTAAAATCATACATATCTTTCCCCAATGTTATATCCATAAATCACGACATCACAACAATCTCAAAGTAGCTTAAGAATAATAGATGAATATTGTAGCTTGCTTTAGGTGCGATTAATGATTAATAAATTATAATGATGAATATGGGTACGGTTCCCGTGGCATAGTCACGATACTTAATCCCCAATTCGGGTGTGCATTTCATGTGACCCGACCATAACTTCGAACAATAATAAAATACACATGTTGTAGATCGTGGGTACGGTTCCCATGATGCGATTCACAATATGTACAAAAACAAACAAGTGTACAGCAATCGTGACTTGTTCCAGAAATAACTCCATAAATCATTAAAAGCGGTATAAAGTTAAAAATACGCAATAGGTTTAAAACATGTAATAAATCAGATAATTAGGCCAATTATTAATAGTTGAGCAATCGTGCTAAAACCTTGAAACTCGGGAATGCCTAAAACCTTCTCCCGGGTTAACAGAATTCCTTACCCGGTCTTCTGTGTTCGCGGATTAAAAATAGAGTCAATTTTTCTTGATTTGGGATTTAAAATAAACCAGTGACTTGGGACACCATAAATTATTCCAAGTGGCGACTCTGAAATAAATAAAATAATCTCATTTTTATTAATGTCACTTAAAATGGAAAAACTCTCTTATATCCCCTTGCGGAAAAAAGGAGGTGTGACAACTCTGGCGACTCTGATGGGGAAAAAGCCCAGAACCTCTGGTTCAGGTTCAAGAATTTGAGCTTAGAATAACTGTTATAGTTGACTTTATTTATTATCTAATTTACTACGTGTTTGAGCCTATTGTGTTAACTGCCGCTTTTTACCGCTTTGATTTTCTTTGAACTGTATATAAACTGTTACGAAACCCTTCTTCTCTCTGAGTATTCTAAATCTTCTGGAAAGTGCACGCTGGCGTGACTTCTTTTCTGTTAGAGTCATGCCCTAATTTAGAACAAGGTTCAGATCAGTTACAAAGTCAGATAGCCTTTTGGTTACCGGTAGTTGCCCCCTTGGCTCGAGTTGTCCGCTCGAGTAAGCCAGGTCTAGAACAATATGTCTAGGTTTTTGTAATGACCCGACCGGTTATTTCATGAGTTACCGCTATGTTTCCCCTATTTCAGTTGTATTTTTGTATTACCGGGTTGGTTGGCTTGGGTTCGGAGAGGTTTTGGTAAAGTTTGAGACACTTAGTCTCTTTTGAAGAAGCTTAAGTTGGAAAAGTCAACCGGATGTTGACTTATGTGTTGAAGGGCTTGGATGTGAGTTCTGATGGTTCAGATAGCTTCGGGAGGTGATTTGGGACTTAGGAGCGTGATCGAAATGTGTTTTAGAGGTACAAAGTAGATTTAGGCTTGAATTGGCGAAATTGGAATTTTGACGTTTCCGGTTGATAAGTGAGATTTTGATATTGGGGTCGGAATGGAATTCCGGGAGTTGCAGTAGGCCTGTTCTGTTATTTGAGATGTGTGTGCAAAATTTCAGGTCATGCGGACATGGTTTGGTAGACTTTTTGATCAAAAGCGTAATTCAGAAGATTTTGGGAACCTTAGGATTGAATACGATGTGTTTTGGTTGATTCGATGTTGTTCGAGGTGTTATCAAGATTGATATAAGTTTGAATAGTAGTATATGACTTTTTTGTGCTTTTGGTTGAGGTCCTGGGGGCCTCGGTGTGATTTCGGATGGTTGACGAAAAGTTTGAAGTTTTTGTAAAGCTGCAGAATTTTTCTGCTTCAGTTGTTTCCGCAACTGTGGATTGGGGACCACAGGTGTGACACCACAGATGCGAAGCGAGGACCATATGCGGCCAAGGATTCAAAGGAGAGTAGTTACAGATGTGGAGTGCTTAGCTCGCCGTAGGTGCGGTTATTTGATCCCATATGCGACTTTGGGCGTATAAGTGGAAACTGCAGGTGCGGTGGTCAAGACCACAGAAGCGGTAAAAGGGCCGCAGGTGCGAAAAGCCTGGGCCAGAAGGTATAAAAGAATTCCTTCGCGATTTTTTAGTTTTTCTTCACTATTTCAAGTTGGTTTTGGAGCTTTTTGAGAGTTTTTGAAGAGGGATTCAAGGGATAGCGTCTGGAGGTAAGATTTTTGAACCTAATAATCGATCATATGGCATTATTTCACTGATTTGGCCTAAGATTAATAGAAATTAAGGGTTAAAAATTGGAAAACTAGGGTTTGGTATTGGAGACCTTAACTTGAGGATTTGAGGGGTCATTTGTGGTCAGATTTTGGGACTTTTGATATGTATGAACTCATGGGGAGACAAAGAATCTATTGATGTAAATTTTATCGAATTCCGAGACGTGGGATCGGGGGTCGGGTTTTGGTTAATTTTGGGATTTATGGTGTAAATTGATTATTTTCCCATGGGCTTTGTTCCCTTAGCATATTTTGACATCGTGATTCTGATTTTGGATAGATTCGATGCGAGTTGAGGCCGATTCGAGGGGAAAAGGCGTCGCGGGCTAGATTTTGGATCAGATTAAAGTGAGTAATGATTGTAAATATTTTCCTGAGGGTATGAAACCCTGGATTACACATCGTTGTGCTATATTGAGGTGATGCAGATGCTAGATAACGAGCGTGGGGTCATGCACCGTTGGGGATTGTAACTTAGTCCTTCCCGAATGATTGTTTTACCGAGTAATTGATTGAAAACTTTTTACTATCATCATGTTTTGGGATGAATGCCATATTTGGGCCTCGTGCCAACTATTTGGATCCTTAGGGTATTTTTACTGTTATTTCCTCACTGTTTTGATTTTATATCTATTCTCAGTCATGCTATATTATATTGTCTTCATAATTCAGCCATGTTTACTCTGTTTTAATACTTTAAATGATATTTTGGGTTGAGCATCATATTTTACTGTGCCCGAGTGGCTTTTAGAGATTTCTGACTGAGTAAGGCCGAGGGCCTATGTTGTGAGGATACTTTTGGGTTGGGCTATATGTTGCAACAGTGATACACTGATTTGTGATTATGAGGCCGAGGGCCCGAGATTGTACGCCACAAGGTGGCTTGTTGATATGAGGCCGAGAGCCTACTGATTATGCCACGAGATGGCTTGATGTTGCGCTTGGGCTGTAAGGGGCCCCTCCCGGAGTCTGTACATCCCCAGTGAGCGCGGGCACCCATTGTGATATGAGATATAGCCCGAGGGGTTGGTGTTGTTCCATGTTATTGCCCGAGGGGCTAATTCTGTTAACATTGTGCCTGAGGGGCAGATTTTATGTGTTTATCTATTCTAGCTGCTTTTCATTTAATTGTTTAGCTGTTAAAAAGATGTTTTAAAGAAACTTATTTTGAACTAAGTCGACTTTATATGTTTTCACTGTTTCATTACTTTTATTGGTCTTACACTGCTTCTTTATAGCATGTTGATATATTTTTACGTGATTTCTTATCGCTCAGTCTTCATTTATTGTTATTACTCAATGAGTTGGAGTACTCACTTTACTCCATACACTCTGTGTGCAGATTCAGGCGCTTCAAGTCCTGCTAGCGAGGGTTGATAGCTTCCAACAGATTTTCGGAGTCTACTAGGTAGCTGCTCGGCGTTCGCAGCCCAGTGTTTCTCCCTCTTATCATTATTTCTTTCCCTTGTACTGGATTTTGTAATAGACTATGTAGTCCCTTTTTTCGTATTCCTAAACTATGTTAAATGCTCATGACTGGTGACACCCCAATGCCGGTTAGTGTTGGTCTTTCTGCAAATTATACTATTTCATTGTTTCTTTTTGGGATTTAAATATGTTAATGACTTAATTGTACTATTTTAATTGTTTAAAATGAATTGGGTGTTGTGTCAGCTAGCCTTATCTTCACGAGAGGTGCCATCACGACCGGGTCCGGGTTTAAGGTCGTGACAAGTTGGTATCAAAGCCTAGGTTACATAGGTCGCACGAGTCATGAGCATGTTTAGTAGAGTCTCACGGATCGATACGGAGATGTTTGTATTTATCCTCGAGAGGCTGCAGAACCTTTAGGAAAAAAAACTCCATATTCTTGAAATTCTTGTCGTGTGAATCTGTTGATCCGAGTACGAAACTTCTATTATTCTATTCTCTCACAGATGGTGAGGACACACGCTACTGGTCAGGATCGACGACCACCAGTACCACCAGCTGTGGACACTAGAGGCCGAGGACGTGGTTGTGGTCGCGGTAGGGGTAGGGGTGTGGCCCGTATAGTAGCTAGGGCAGCACTTGCAGATCCACCAGCCTCCCCAATGCAGGATCGGGTCCCAGTTGTGGACTCTCCAGCAACACCAGCTCAGGCACCAGCTGTGCCCATTGTGATTCCGGGTCTTTAGGAGGCCTTGGCTCAGATTCTATCAGTATGCACTGGCCTAGCTCAGGCGGTCTTAGTTACTACAGCCGCAGCTACTTCTCAGGCCGGGGGAGGCACTCAAACTCCCGCCACTCGCACACTTGAGCAGGTCGTGTAGGGACTTCAGACATCGGGGGCACATCCATCCCAGCCAGTTGCAGCTGCTAGGACTATGTAGCTCCTGCCATGCCAGAGGACGAGAAGCATAGGTTGGAGAGGTTTGGTAGACTTCAGCCTCCAACTTTCAGTGGTGGACAGGGCAAGGATGCCCAGGATTTCTTGGATAAGTGTTAGAGGATTCTTCGCACAACGGCTAATTTGGAGACCAGCGGGGTCACTTTCACTACTTTTTAGTTTTCTGGAGCTGCCTTCACTTGGTGGGAGGCTTATGAGAGGCATAGGCCTGTTGGTGCAGCACCCCTAACCTGGCAGCAGTTCTCCGTTCTCTTTTTGGAGAAGTATGTGCCACAGTCTCGTAGAGAGGATCTATGCAGGCAGTTCGAGTGGTTGCATCAGGGAGAGATAACTGTGATGCAATGTGAGATGAGGTTCTCAGAATTAGGTCGTCATGCTATTTGGTTGGTTCCTATAGACAGAGAGAGGATTAGGAGGTTTGTTGATGGTCTCACGTATCAGCTTCATATTCTTATGACCAGGAGAGGGTGTCTGGTGCTACTTTTGAGGAGGTTGTAGACATTGCTCGTGAGATTGAGTCAGTTCGTCGCCAGGAGCAAGATGAGATGATGGCCAAGAGGCCTCGGGGATTTGGTAGTTATGGTGGTCCTCCTTCGAGAGGTCAGTTTCAGCACGACAGAGGCCGTCCATTCAGGCATGCTCGCCCAGGTTATCGTGGGGCATTATCGGGTCATGGTTCTCATAGTTCTCATTAGGGACAGTCATCACTCAGTGCCCTTCCAGCTCAGAGTTCGTCCCGTGCTCCATTAGTTCAGGGTTTTTCTATGCCAGGTGCATCTTCTAGTCATTCTGGTGCTAGGTGTCCCCTTTATTCACCATCTCCAACACCCGAGAGTTGCTATGATTATGGAGAGATGGGTCATATATGGAGTCAGTTTCCTCTTGTCTTGGGGGTGCATCTCAGTAGAGGGGTCAGCCATTGGCTCCAGCGCCAGTTACTTCACCACCACCCACCCACCCAGCTAGGGGTGGAGGTCAGTCAACTAGGGGTCGCCCTAGAGGGGGATGTCGATCAGGTGGCAGTCAGGCCCATTTTTATGCACTTCCAGCTAGACCCAATGTTATCGCTTCCAATGTTGTTATTACAGGTATTGTCTCAGTCTGCCACAGAGATGCCTCTGTATTATTTGATCTCGGTTCCACTTATTCTTATGTGTCATCATACTTTGCTCGTTATTTGGATACGCCCTATGAGTCTCTTATTTCACGTGTTCATGTATCTACTTCGGTGAGCGATATAGTTGTTGCAGACCGTGTGTACCAATCGTGTGTGGTGATTATTTGGGGTGTGGAGACCCGAGTGGATCTTTTGTTGTTATGTATGGTGGATTTCGATGTTATTTTGGGCATGGATTGTCTATCTCCATGTCGTCCTATTCTACACTGTCATGCTAAGACAGTGACATTGGCTATACCGGGTGTGCCACGGATTGAGTGGCGAGGTTTGACTGATTATGTTCCCAGTAGGGTAATTTCATTTCTGAAGGCCCAACGTATGGTTGAGAAGGGTTGTCTTTAGTAGCTAGCCTTTGTGAGGGATGTCGGTACAGAGACTCCCAGTATTGATTTTGTTCTAGTGGTGAGGGATTTTCCCGATGTGTTTCCTACAGACCTACCGGGCATGCCACCAGACAAGGATATCAATTTTGGTATTGATTTAGTGCCGGACACTCAGCCCATTTCTATTCCGCCGTATTGTATGGCACCAACGGAGTTGAAGGAGTTAAAGAAGCAGCTTCAGGAACTCCTTGATAAGGGGTTCATTCGGCCTAGTGTGTCACCTTGGGGTGCGCCGGTTCTATTTTTGAAGAAGAAGTATGGCACTATGAGGATGTGCATTGATTATAGGCAGTTGAAGAATGTAATAGTTAAGAACAAGTAACTTTTGCCTCGCATTGATGATTTATTCGACCAGCTTCAGGGAGCGAGAGTGTTCTCCAAGATTGATCTCCATTCAGGTTATCACCAATTGAAGCACATGGACTCGGATATTCTTAAGATAGCTTTCGGGACCCGATATGGTCATTATGAGTTCTTGGTGATGTCTTTTGGGCTGACCAATACCCCAACAGCATTCATGCATTTGCTGAACATCGTGTTTTGGCCTTATCTCGACTCGTTTGTCATAGTTTTCATTGATGATATTTTGGTGTATTCGCGTAGTCAGGTGTAGCACGCGGAGCATTTGAGAGGTGTGTTGCAGAGATTGAGGAAGGAGAAGTTTTATGCAAAGTTCTCCAAGTGTGAGTTTTGCCTCAGTTTAGTGGCTTTCTTGGGGCACGTGGTGTCCAGCGAGGGTATACAGGTTGATCCAAAGAAGATAGAGGCGGTTCAGAATTGGCCCAGATTGTCCTCAGCCACAGAGATTCGTAGCCTTCTTGGTTTGGCGGATTATTACAACCGGTTTGTTCAGGGTTTCTGATATATCGCATCTCCATTGATTAAGTTAACTCAGAAGGGTGCTCCATTCATGTGGTCAGACGAGTGTAAGGAGAGCTTCCAAAAGCTTAAGAATGCCTTGACCACGACTCTAGTGTTAGTTTTTCCATCAGCTTCAAGTTTATATACCATGTATTGTGATGCTTCGAGGGTTGATATTGGGTGTGTATTGACGCAGAAGGGTAGAGTTATTTCTTATGCTTCTTGCCAGTTGAAGCCCCATGAGAAAACTACCATGTTCATGATTTGAAGTTGGCTACCATTGTTCACGCGTTGAAGATTTGGAGGCATTATCTGTATGTTGTGTCTTTTGAGGTGTTTACTGATCATTGTAGCCTCTAGCACTTGTTCAAATAGAAGGATCTCAATTTGAGGCAGCGGAGATGGTTGGAGTTGCTAAATGATTATGATATTACTATTTTGTACCATCCGATAAAGGCCAATATGGTGGCCGATGATTTGAGTCGGAAGGCGGTGAGTATGGGGAGTTTGGCATATATTCCAGTTGGGGAGAGACCTCTTGTAGTGGATGTTCATACCTTGGCCAGTCTGTTTTTGAGGTTAGATATTTCAGAGCCCAGTCGATTATTGGCTTGTGTGATTTTTCGGTCTTCCTTATATGATCGCATCAGAGAGCGCCAGTATGATAATCCTCATTTGCTTGCCCTTAGGGACAGAGTTCAACACAATGATGCTAGAGATGTGACTATTGGTGATGATGGGGTGTTGAGGATGCAGGGCCGGATATGTGTGCCCAATGTGGATGGGCTTCGGGAGTTGATTCTAGAAGAGGCCCATATCTCGCGGTATTCCATTCATCCGGGTGCCGCAAAGATGTATCAGGATCTGAAACAGCATTATTGGTGGAGGAGAATGAAGAACGACATTGTGAGATTTGTAGCTCGGTGTCTCAATTGTCAGCAGGTGAAATATGTGCATCAAAGACTGGGTGGCTTGCTTCAGTAGATTGATATTCCAGAGTGGAAGTGGGAGCGGATCACCATG
This sequence comes from Nicotiana tabacum, assembly GCF_000715075.1. Taxonomy (NCBI): domain Eukaryota; kingdom Viridiplantae; phylum Streptophyta; class Magnoliopsida; order Solanales; family Solanaceae; genus Nicotiana; species Nicotiana tabacum. The sequence goes on from NC_134082.1 coordinate 117,394,765, forward strand.
GACTTTGTAGTTGGGCTCCCACATACTTTGAAGAAGTTCGATGCTATTTGGGTGATTGTGGATTGGTTGACCAAGTCCGCGCACTTCATTCCTATGTGTACTACCTATTCTTCAAAGCGGTTGGCAGAGATCTATATCCAGGAGATTGTTCGTTTGCATGGTGTCCCAGTTTCCATCATTTCAGATAGGGGAACTCAGTTTACTTCGCAGTTTTAGAGGTCTGTGCAGCAAGAGTTGGGTACTCAGGTTAAGTTGAGCATAACTTTTCACCCTCAGACGGACGGCCAGTCCAAGGGCACTATTCAGATATTGGAGAACATGTTGTGTGCTTGTGTCATTGATTTCTGAGGATTATGGGATCGGTTTCTACCGCTCGCAGAGTTTGCTTATAACAACAGCTACCAGTCGAGTATTCAGATGGCTCCGTATAAGGCTTTGTAAGGGAGGTGGTGTAGATCTCCAGTTGGTTGGTTTGAGCCGGGTGAGGCTAGGCTATTGGGGACAGACTGTGTTGTTGCTTATAACAACAGCATACTCGAGACAAAAGAGTTATGCTGATAGGAAGGTCAGGGATATGTTCTACATATTTGGTGAGAAGGTTCTGTTGAAGGTTTCCCCCATGAAGGGTGTTATGAGATTTGGGAAGAAGGGTAAGTTGAGTCCTCGGTTCATTGGGCCTTTTAAGGTGCTCTGGAGGATTGGGGAGGTGGCTTATGAGCTTGCTTTGACACCCAGCTTGTCGAGTGTGCATCCGGTATTTCATGTTTCTATGCTCTGGAAGTATATTGGGGATTCGTCTCATGCTCTGGAATTTAGCACGGTTCAGTTAGATGGTGATTTGACTTATGATGTGGAGCCAGCAGCTATTTTGGAGCGTCAGGTCCGAAAGTTGAGATCAAAGGATATAGCTTTAGTGAAAGTGGTGGAGAGGTCGGCCCGTGGAGGAGGCTACCTGGGAGACCGAGCGGGAGATGCGGAACAGATATCCTCACCTATTTGAGGCTTCAAGTATGTTTCTTGACTCGTTCGAGGATGAACGTCTGTTTAAGAGGGGGGAGGATGTAATGACCTGGCCGGTCGTTTCATGAGTTACCGCTCTCTTTCCCCCATTTCTGCTTCTTATTGCCTTGTTCAGCTGTATTTTTGTATTACTTGGTTGGTTGGCTCGGGTTCGGAGAGGTTTTGGTAAGGTTTGAGACACTTAGTCTCTTTTGAAGAAGCTTAAGTTGGAAAAGTCAACCGGATATTGACTTATATGTTGAACGGCTTGGATGTGAGTTCCGATGTTTCGGATAGCTTTGGGAGGTGATTTGGGACTTAGGAGCGTGATCGGAATGTGTTTTGGAGGCGCGGAGTAGATTTAGGCTTGAATTGGCGAAATTGGAATTTTGGCATATTTGGTTGATAGGTGAGATTCTGATATAGGGGTCGGAATGGAATTCCGGGAGCTGTAGTATGTCCGTTGTGTTATTTGGGATGTGTTTGCAAAATTTCAGGTCATTCGGACGTGGTTTGGTAAACTTTTTGATCAAAAGCGTAATTCGGAAGATTTTGGGAACCTTAGGCTTGTATCCGATGTGTTTTGGTTGATTCGATGTTGTTCGAGGTGTTTTGAAGATTGGTATAAGTTTGAATAGTAGTATATGACTTGCTGGTGCTTTTGGTTGAGGTCCTGGGGGCCTCGGGGTGATTTCGGATGGTTGACGGAAAGTTTGAAGTTTTGGTGAAGCTGCAGAATTTTTCTGTTTCTGTTGTTTCCGCACTTGCAGATTGGGGACCGCAGGTGCGACGCTGCTGATGCGAAGAGAGGACTGCAAATGCGGTCAAGGATGCGAAGGAGAGGATCCGCGGATGAGAAGTTCCAAGCGCATCTGCGATGGCGCAGGTGCAGTTATTTGATCGCATATGCGACTTTGGGAGTTTAAATGGAAACTGCAGGTGCGGTGGTCAAGACTGCAGAAGCGGTAAAAAGGCCACAGGTGCGAAAAGTCTAGGCTAGAAGGTATAAAAGATTTCCTTCGCGAATTTTGAGTTGTTCTTCACCATTTCAAGTCGGTTTTGGAGTGTTTTGTGAGATTTTGAAGAGGGATTCACGGGATAATGTATGGAAGTAAGATTTTTGAACCTAATAATCGATCCTATGGCATGATTTCATTGATTTGGCCTAAGATTAATGGAAATTAAGAGTTAAAAATTGGGGATTAGGGCTTTGTATTGGAGACCTTAACTTGAGGATTTGAGGGGCCAGTTGTGGTCGGATTTTGGGACTTTTGATATGTATGAACTCATGGGGAGACAATGAATCTATTGATGTAAATTTTATCAAATTTCGAGATGTGGGCCCGGGGTCAGGTTTTGGTTAATTTCGGGATTTATGTTGTAAATTGATTATTTTTGCATGGGCTTCGTTCCCTTAGCATATTTTAACGTCGTGATTCTGATTTTGGGTAGATTCGATGTGAGTTGAGGCCGATACGAGGGGAAAAGGCATCCCGGGCTAGAGTTTGGACCGGATTGAGGTGAGTAATGATGATAAATATTGTCCCGAGGGTATGAAATCCCGGATTACGCATCGTTGTGCTATATTGAGGTGACGCATACGCTAGATGACGAGTGTGGGGTCGTGCACCATTGGGGATGGTGACTTAGTCCTTCCCGAATGACTGTTTTACCGCGTAATTGATTAAAAACTGTTTGTTATCATCATGTTTTGGGATGAATGCCCTATTTGGGCCTCGTGCCAACTATTTGGACCCTTAGGGGATTTTTACTATTATGTCCTCGCTGTTTTGATTTTATATCTTTACTGAGTCATGCAATATTATACTTTTTTCATAACTCAGCCATGTTTACTATATTTTAATACTTTAAATGATATTTTGGGTTGAGCATCATATTTTATTTTGCCTGAGTGGCTTTTAGAGATTTCTGACTGAGTAAGGCCAAGGGCCTGTGTTGTGAGGATACTTTTCGGTTGGGCTGCATGTCGCAACAGTGATACACTGATTTATGATTATGAGGTCGAGGGCCCGAGATTGTACGCCAAGAGGTGGCTTGTTGATATGAGGCCGAGAGCCTACTGATTATGCCACGAGATGGCTTGATATTGCGCTTGGGCCATAAGGGGCCCCTCCTGGAGTCTGTACTCCCCCAGTAAGCGCGGGTACCCATTGTGATATGAGATATAGACCGAGGGGCTGGTATTGTTCCATGTTATTGCCCGAGGGGCTGATTCTATTGACATTGTGCCCGAGGGACGGAATTTATGTGTTTATCTGTTCTAGCTGCTTTCATTTAATTGTTTAACTATTAAAAGGTGTTTTAAAGTAGCTTATTTTGAACTAAGTCGACTTTATATGTTTTCACTGTTTCATTGCTTTTATTGGTCTTACGCTACTTCTTTATAGCATGTTGATGTGTTTTTACGTGATTTCTTATCGCTCAGTCTTCATTTATTGTTATTACTCACTATGTTGGAGTACTCACTTTACTCCCTGCACCGTGTGTGCAGATTCAGGCGCTTCAGGTCTTGCTAGCGAGGGTTGATAGCTTCCAGCAGATTTTCGGAGTCCACTAGGTAGTTGTTCGACGTTCGCAACCCAGTGTTTCTCCCTCTTATCATTATTTCTTTCCCTTGTACTGGATTTTGTAATAGCTTGTGCTGTCCCTTTTTTCGTATTCCTAGACTATGTTAGATGCCCACGACCGGTGACTCCCCGATGTCGGGCAGTGTTGGTCTTTCCGCCAATTATACTATTTCACTGTTTCTTTTGGGGATTTAATTATGTTAATGACTTATTTGTACTATTTTAATTGTTTAAAGTGAATTGGGTGTTGTGTCGGATGGTCTTTTCTTCACGAGAGGGGCCATCACAATTGGATCCGGGTTTAGGGTCGTGACAGTTTTAAACCTAGAATAACATAGCCTCATGACGGATTCCTAGTAGGAACGCTTGTTTGCATCACGTGCATCTGACTTTAGGGACTCAACACAGGGGTTGGGTCCATCTAGGACAAATGTACCCAACTTGAAAGACCATCCTGATGCATCTTACGTGCTACTTGCGCATCTATTTTTTTCGGCTTGCATGTTGACTGGCTTCTAGAATAGCGGAAGAAAATCAAAAAAAAGAAAAAAAAAAGGGAAAAGAGAGAGAGAGAGAGAGAGAGAGAGAGAGAGAGAATAAAAAAATGAGAGTTAGGTATTTGAAATCCAAAACTTTGCTGAAATTGTTTTAAAAAAAAAAGAAAAAAAAAGGCCAGTGTTTTCAAAAATTCATGTTTCCTCTGTTCCGTCAAAACTGACCAAACTACGTGGGTCTGATTCTCACCCGATGTGAGATATGTAGGCAAACCTCATCGGTTCCGGCCCCAATTTTTTAAATATCCAAAAATATATTTTCCTTTAATTCCTTCTTTAGAAGCATTTCTTTAGAAAATTCAAAAGAAAAAATTGGAGGGTTTCCTTTATTTTGAAGTATTTTTCTCAAAAATTCCAAAAAAAAGAATCAAAAATTTCTTAAAAAGTCTTTCTGTCGTAAATGTCATAAAAAATTGAAAATTGAAGTCCAAAAATATTTTTATTTTTCTTTAGAAGCACTTTTGTAAATTTAAAAAAAAATCCAAAATATTTTCTTAAAAGTTCTTCTTTTGAAAATTCAAAGGCAACATTCAAAATCTAAAAATGATTTTCTTTCTTCTTTAGAAAAAAAAGAAAACGAAAGAAAATTTAAACAAAAATATTTTTTTTTACTTCTAAAATTCCCAAAGTTCCAAATAAAAGGAAAAGAATGCGTAGAAGTCTTTCTTTTAAAAACAAAAAAAATCAAAATAAAATAAACTCTTTCATGGTCTAGTGTTATAAAATAAAATAAAAACTTAAAAAAATAGAAAAAAAAGAGTTAGTTTATGTACTCCATTCCCAATCTTCCCAAACTATGCAAGATCTGATTCATGCGGCGTCATGATACGTAGGCAATCCCCATCGGATTCGATCATAGCCATAAAATAAATTGACTGAAAATATAGACTGAAAAAAAAAGGAAAACAAAATTGAGTGAAAAAGAAAAAAAAGGAGTGAAAAAAAGAGTGCATAAAATAAAAGAGCGATAGAAAGAAAACGAAAATCAAGAGTGATTAGAGAGAAGCAAAAATGAAGAAAAGAGGTGCATATTGAAAAAAAAGTGTTAATTAAGGCCGGGATAAAACATGCAATTCGTTCAAACACATAGTAGAAACGTTTAACTGTTTAGGTGCATTGCATCCCAATATGCTATTTCATATATGTTAAGTATCTCAAAACTAACAACGTTATTGGGTGTGCAAATTAGCCAGGTTCTGTTCAGGTGATTGGTTTTGTTGGTAATCTGGCTTTCCATCCTTACTTCACAAGATCTAAAGGAAAGGTTCCTATGGCCTCTGAAAGCCATTTACAAATCATCAATCCTGAGGATAGCCCAGCACCGCTATTCCACAACCAGAATCAGCACCTGCTGAAGAGATTAGGATGTTGCGTCTCCGCATATTGGAAATGTGGGATGCCTGGTCTAATGGTAGGGAACTACCAAGGGTAATCCCTGCTTTCCCTAAATTGATCCACAGGTCAGGTGAGGCTACCAACACCCCTGTGCCCAACCTGTTCATCCCGTACAGGCGCCCTCCAATGCCATTAAACAGTCTCGGAATGCCTTCTGTGGTTCGCACTCAGGAGACGGCCTCAAAGGCACTACCAACAATGTTTTCTGCAGCCCCAGTCTGCACCACAACACAACCAACTTCGCCACGGACATACGTTGAGCCTTCGATGTTCGCCTTTCAGAATCCACATATTCAACCAGAAATAACATATGTGACCCCAAACTCTTACCCTCAGCACCCGCAATATGAGTCTCCCATGGGTCAGGAAAGAACAATGAGAAACCCCGAGCAAGAGGAAATGGCTCAGAAGATGGAGAGCCTGGAACAAAGCCTGAAAAACATGTAAGGTCTGAGTGGCCAAAAGAGTGTCTCATACTCTAACCTATGTATTTTGTCCCATGTCCACTTGCTAGCTGGTTTCAAGATGCCAAAATTTGAAAACTACGACGGGCACAAAGACCCGGTCACTCATCTGAAATGATATTGTAACCAGCTGAGGGGTGCTGGTGGAAAAGAGGAGTTGCTAACAGCCTATTTTGGGGAAAGCCTCACCGGAATTGCTTCTGAGTGGAATACGGATCAAGAAATTACCCATTGGCATGTGAAGGATGATATTGCTCGAGATTTTGTTCGCCAGTTCCAATATAATGTGGACATCACTCCAGTAGAAACTCTTTGTCCAATTTAAAAAAGAAAACAGTAGAAAGTTTCCGAGAATATGTTGTCAAATGGCGTGAGCAAGATACCAGGGTAAAGCCTCTAATGGATGAAATTGAAATGGTGACGGTCTTTATACAGGCCCTAGAGGCGGACTACTTCCAGAACATGATGTCCGCTATGGGTAAGTCGTTCACTGAGGCTATCAAAATTGGAGAAATGATTGAAAACAGTTTAAAAACAGGGCGAATCTTGAGTCATGCTGCTTTTAAGGCCACATCACAGGCTGCTCGGAATTGTTCGGAGAGTTTGATGAACAGAAATGAGAGTAAAGAGGGAGCTATGATGGTTTCAAGCTCGAGGGGGCCCCGCAAGTCATTCAGCCAATCATATGTGTCTCCTATGGTCCTACCACACTATTATCCCATTCAAGATGCTACTTATGCCGTGGCACCGCCTTTCCATGTTGTGATGAACGCGCAACCTTACACGCGGTCACAATATTATACACAAAACCGAGCTCCACCTCCCAGAATTGACTATCCTTACCAAGCTCCAGATAATCCTCAACCAAATGATCCACAATGTTATCCTCGCCCAAGAGAGCCTTTCAGAAAGAATCAGTTCACCCCTATTGGTGAATCGTATTCAAGCTTGTTCCAAAAGTTAATTGGGCTAAATCTATTTCAGTTAGTGGCCTCGAACCGGCCGAACCTCGAGTCCCCATCGCACCGAGCTGATGCTAGATGTGAATACCACTCTGGAGTAGTGGGACATAGTATGAAGGACTGTTGGACCCTTACAAGGGCAGTTGAAGACTTGATTGAAGCTGAAAGAATCATTTTTCAGGATGAAGAAGCTCCTGATGTGATGAACAATCTGTTGCCTGCTCACAATACTAGGCCAATAGTCAAAATGTTTTTTGAAGATGAGGAATTTGATCCGTCACTGAAGGATATTGCAACCATTGCCGAAACAGAAGAAAAGCCAAAAGATGGTCGCCAAGCCTGAAAGTTTCCCATCAGACGGGAGTCTCGGTAGCCTGTCTTGCTATCCTTTCTGCATCTAGATTATCTTACGGTGTGATCCAGATGTTCTACTTTATTGTCTTACTTTCTAATATAAACCCTTCTATCTTTGAAATTAAAAAAATCAAAAAACAAATGAGATTAATATTTCATTGTCTAGGAATGTCTCTTTTCTTAATTTCACTTTTCTTATTCTCTTTTTAGTTCTGTTAAATGCAGATTTCAATAACATGGCATGCTTGCAGACTTCATGCCGAGATCCTGAAACGCTATCAGACCTCAAAATAATGAATCAAGAATTAGATCGCAATGAAGATAAGTTTAAGGAAATAAAACAAAGAGTTGGAACAACTGAAGGAAAATTGGTTCTAGATTGGAAAGGTCCATACATTGCGACAAGAGTACTGCCAAAAGAGTGAGTTGTACTTGGGACACATCGAAGGAATTGTCCCAGAAATAATTGTCAATGCAAATGCAGTCAAAAGGTACTATGTTGGATCATCTATATAGCCTTAATATTCTCCAATTGGGATGAAGAAGGATTTCTTTCTCACTATCCAAATATTCAACCCTTTGCAAACCCTTTGAGCCGGCTCCCATTCTTTGATTACCCTATTTGGAACTTGGAAGTTATTATTGAAACAATGATGAATGAAAAATGAAAAAAAAATAGATGAAAAGAGAAGAAAAAGAAAAATCCAAAAAAAGGAAGGAAAGGGCAAAAAGAAATGGAATGAAAAAAAAGGAAAGGAAAAAGAAAGAGAAAAGAAAATAAAACAGAAAAACAGAAGAAAATCAAAAACAAAGTTTCCTGAACTACGTTCGACTTGATTCTGAAAGGATACGTAGGCAGCCTCTCTCTGGGGTTTAGTCATACCAAAATAAAAATCCAAATTCCCCCAAAAGTTGAAACTGGCGCAAAAGTTATAATGGTTCGACGATGGTTTCGCCTGAAAGGTTCCAAAGATGTAATTCAATCCAAATTCCTTTTACCCCAAATCTTGTTCAAGTCCTTCCGATCAATCAGTAAAGATGTCCAAAATTGGAGGATACAGTTACTTGGATCTCATACAACCAAAAGAGAGAGTCTTATTGGTGAAAACCCACACGGGCACCGTGAGGCGACAATAAGCAGAGAAACTAAAAATGAGAGAGTCTTGTTAGTGAAAACTCACAAAGAGCACTATAAGGCGATGGTGAGAAAAGAAATGAGAGAGGTCAGCTCGTGAAAACTCGTAAAGGGCACCCCTGATCGAAAAGAGGATCCTTACAGCCATTGACATCGACAGAGTCCTAGCAAGGTTTCTCGATTTTGAGGCAAAAGTTGTGATGAATTTTTGAGAGTTGGATGGTTTACACGGATCAGGCATCTAGTCCAAAAGGTTGTCATGTTCATTGAAGTCTGCATGCATACCAGATAAGTCCTTCTTTCCTTTCCCCGAAAGGGACATTTCTTGTTTACACTTATTCTTCATTCCATTGTTTATTTTCTTTGAATCCCTTGCGGTCTAACTCTGTTCCAAAACTGAGGCAAAGAAAGGATGTCAAGATTGATTTACTGGGCTTTTGTTTGATACGAGCCAGTATTCAAGAAGATACCCAGCCTCGGCAGGTGCATCGAGTCGACTTTGACTGGCCATGATGGTCGATGCTTTAAAATCAAAAAACTCCTGAAAAGAAAGGAAATTAAAGTCAAATGTCCACAAAGGCAAAATAAAGTTGAAAAAGGTTAAGTCCCATGTGGCTAACTGTCTCGTCAAAGATTTGAGAAGCCAAAGGATCCCAAATGCTCTGAAACTAAAGTTGGAAGAAAGAAGCTAGAAATGAAAGTCCTATGAAGGCAAAATAAAGTTGGAAAATGTTAGGTCCCACGCGACTAGCCGTTGCAACAAAGTTTGAGGAGACAAAAGTTCCCCAATGCTCCGAAGTTTTTTTAAAAAAAAAACAAAAGAAGAAGAAAAACAACAAGTCAGAAGGCAAAGGCCAACAGAGGCAAAAATAAAGTCGAAAAGGGTGATTCCCACAGACCAATCATCATGGCAAAGTATGGAAAAGCTAGAGTTTCTCCAGGGTCAGAAATGCAATTGGTATTCAGGAAGCAACAAGTTGCAGTTGAAAGGGCCGAGAACCATAAAACCAACCACCATTTCAAACTGACAAATTGATCTTTGTTTGAAAAAAAATAGGAAACAGGTGTCATCCAAAAGCAACTTTGCAAAAAGCATGTGCAACAAAAGGAAATCGCGCAGAGGCTAAAATAGCTCTGCAGCAATAATCAATCGAAAAGGAGAGTCTCCTCCAAATTCTTTCATGAATTTTCACTCATTAAATAAAAAAATGATGAAAAAATGAAATGTAAAGAAAGAAAAGAAGAAAAGTTCAAAATCATGGTAGTATAGGGTCTCCAATTCCTAGCTGCGTCTTTTCCAACATAGGGTCTCACTCCCTAGTTGATGTCGGCATAACCTGATGACTTTTCAGACATAGGGTCCCACTCCCTAGTTGATACCGGCATAACCCGATGACTTTTCCAACATAGGGTCTTATTCCCTAGTTGATGCTGGCATAACCCAATGACTTTTCCAACATAGGGTCTCACTCTCTAGTTGATGCCGGCATAACCCGATGATTTTCCAATATAGGGTCCCACTCCAAAGTTGATGCTGGCATAACCTGATGACTTTTCCAACAAAGGATCCCACTCCATAGTTGATGCCGGCATAACCCGATGATTTTTCCAACATAGGGTCCCACTCCCTAGTTGATGCCGGCATAACCCGATGACTTTTCCAATATAGGGTCCCACTCCCTATCTCAATGAGACGTAACAAATGATGTCTACTCACCAACCTGACCACTCTCTTCTTTCAACGGACCCACCAAATCTCCATACCATGCAAATTGACATCCTTGACTCCCAATCAAAACCAAATTCATTCCTACACAACACTTATTTCCAATTCACACTTACCCGCATACACATCAACCTACAAATCAATTGACACGACCCAAAACCAACCGTTGTGATGGTACCTATCGTGGAACTAGGCAAGCCAATTACTCAACCAATTCAACCAAATAAATGCTTTGAATATTATACAGAAGCAGTTATATTTAAAGAAAACTTTTTGAAAGCAGAAATAAGTTCGCAACTCAGTACAGTTGTCTCCCAAATTTGAGGTGTCACCGAGTACATGAGCGTCTATATTGGGATGCAGTCTACTACATTGTCTAAGGAGTAAGAACTGAAATACAAGTAAAGATAATGAAGGAGAGTCAAGGCCTGTGGACGCCATGCAGCTACCTTGATAGTCTCACGAGATCATGTCTCCTCACTTAGAAGCCGCATCGGAAGTACTTGGATCTGCACATGAGGTGCAGGGTGTAGCATGAGTACAACCAACTCAATAAGTAACAAATCCAATCTTTATACTGAAAGTAGTGATGAACTCAACCGACACAGTTCAATATAGAAATAACAGTGCAGAAACGTAGGTATACTTTCAAGTTCAATAGATAGCTCAAAACAGTAAAATAGATCAAATCTGAATGATATGAAGAATATAACTCCTCTACTTCTACATGCTAATGCACATGCTATATGTGATGCACCAGGCTGACAACTTCATGTGATCACACTCTCAAATGCTCAATCACTCAGTACTGTATATGGAACATACGGCCCAGGGAAGATCCATCCCGGAATATATACATCACTGACCACCAGTCACACAGTACTGAGTAGGGCCAATCCAGTTTGTGGAGAAGATCCATCTCCAGGTATATAATGCTTCGGACAAGATCCATGTCCAGGGAAGATCCATCTCTCAATAATATCAACCGCGCTCACTGGGGGTGTGTGCAGACTCTGGAGGGATTCCTTCAGCCCAAGCGCTATCATAAATCAAAATTACCTTTGTGGAGTGCAACTCGGTCCCATAAATGTCACTCATAATCAGGCTCTCGGTCTCACTCAGTAATCAATATCTCCAGTCTCACACACGGGCTCACAATGTCATGAAACTAGCCTAAACATGATGATATGACGTATCAATAAATAACAACAGAGACTGAGATATGATATGAAATGAATGAATGTGATTGAGTACGAAATATCAATGAAATCAGTAAGTCAACAGCAAGAAACGACAACTATGGGTCCCAACAGCATGAGCATATAGCCTTAACATGATCTCTAGCATGATTGACAACTCAATTACTTTATCACATGATGAAAACACGGATATCAACAAGATAGACCCACTTTATAGTGCCATGAAAATCGACCAGGACACAATTCTCACGGGGCACGCCTGCATGTCCGTCACTTGGCATGTGCGTCACCTCAACACCAATCACATAACACATAATTTGGGGTTTGAACCCTCAGAACCAAGTTTAGCAGTATTACTTACCTCAATCCGAGCAAAACTCTACTCCAACATGCCTTTGCATTGAAAATTGGCCTCCAAACGACCCGAATCTAGCCACATGCAGTACAATATAGTCAATACGTGCTAAAGGAATCAATTCTATAAGAAATTATAAAGCTATAACTCATAAATCCGATATTGGCTTCAAGCCGGCCCCCGGGCCCACATCTCAAAATTCGAGAAAGTCACAAATCCGAAAGCCCATTCAACCACGAGTCTAACCATACCATATTTACTCAAATTCGATAATAAAATCCCATTCAAAACCTCAAAAATTTAGCCCAAGAACTCTTCTTCATTTTCCCCAATTTTTCACCCCGAATCACAAATTTATTGATAGAATCAAAGGCATAATCATGAAAATTAACCAAAACTAGATAGAAATCACTTACCCCAAACACCCACATGAAAATCCTTCAAAATATTGCCTTATACCGAGCTTCCAATTCATTTTGTGATATGAACTAGAAACCCTCGATTTTGAATCTTTTAATCTACCCAGTGATGCCTTCATCGCAAACGTGACCTTCCTCTCACGTTTGCATAGAACACTCTGACTGCCCCTCAAATTAACCCTTCGCGAACGCGTCCTCAGCCTCGCGAACGCTAAGCTTTGCTAACCTCCCTCATCGTGAACGCGACCTTATCCTCGTGAACGTAAAGACCAATAGCACAGGGTCCCCAGTTGCCTCTTTTCTGCTTCGCGAACGCTTTCCCCATCTCGTGTTCGTGATGCACTCTTGGTCCAAACCTTCGTGAACGCGTCCTCTTATTCGCAAACGTGAAGAACAAATCTTCCTCAACTACCAGATGCACTTCGCAAATGTGAGACCACTCTCGCGAAGGTGTAAGAGGAAATTAAAATAACCAACAAGCCAAGTCCAAAAAATCATCCGCCAACCATCCGAAACTCACCTAAGGCCACCAGGACCTCAACCAAACATACCAACAAGTCCTAAAACACGATACGAACTTAGTCGAGACTTCAAATCACCTTAAACTACATCAAAAACATGAATCACACCCCGATTCAAGCCTAATGAACTTTGAAATTTCCAAATTCTACAAACGACGTCAAAACCTATCAAATCACGTCCAATTGACCTCAAATTTTGCACATAACTCACAAATGACACCACGAACCTACTCCAACTTCCGTAAATCCAAAATTCCAACTTTCGCCATTTCAAGCCTAATTCTACTACAGACATCCAATTTACAATTCGGGCGCGCACCTAAGTCCAAAATCACCTAACGGAGCTAACAGAACCATCAAAACTCTATTGTGGAGTTGTTTACACATAAATAAACATTCGGTCAACTTTTCCAACTTAAGCTTTCAAATATGAGACTAAGTATCTCAATTCACTCTGAAATCTCTCCGAACTCGAATCAACTAACCCGATAAGTCATATAACAGTTGTAGAGTACAAAAGGAGCAGTAAATAAGGGAATGGGGCAACGACCGGCTGAGTCATTACATCAATACATGATGAAATAGACCTTACTGATGAAAGATCCAATACAGACAATTTAGACACCTTCATTCCATTAATAGTGAATGATAAATCTCGCCTATAATCACCATGGAAACATTCAGTCATAGTCAAGGTTATTGGTCACCAACTATTAAAAACTAAACTTATCAACATCTGGAAATATGGTTGTTCGAGATGGAACCGTAGTCGTTAACCGAACCGAACCGATGGATTATTGGCTTATTGGTATCGGGTTATCAGGGTAATGGATGGTGAACAAATTGAAATTTTATAATTAATGGCTTAAGAGTTTGGGGGCGAATCACTCAATTTTCTAATCCGATAAACCGTTAGCCCATTAAAAACTTTTATATTTACGCTTTTACCTCCTTATGAATAACAATATGTGTATCTTTGTTACGTAGTTGATTTCATCTAGAAAAAGTCATGACCTCTATAAATTTTAATTGATTATGTTCTTTTTATCTATTAGGGGAAATGTGAGTTGCATTAATATTGTCATTGTTTTACATGACAGTGTTGTTTATCGTGAAAATGGTAATAACAATTAAATTTGTAAATAGGACTCTAAAAATAAGTGATCTATTTTTATGCTAGTTTGTTAGATCAGTTAATGCTAGGCGTATAAAGTTTAATGATGAAGTACAAGCTAAAACGGGGTAGTAATCAAACCGAGGGGCTTGCTACCCAGGCTTCAGACTAGTCAATGAAAGGCCTCGAGGTCGATACCGGGCTCGAGCCCGAGCTATCCCGGGTACCCGGGAAGGGGATAACAGTTGGGATATAATTAAAGAAGGCTCTTTATGGCCAATATTAGGCAATAAATGAAGAACAAGTATGAAAACAAAAAATGGAAAAAGTAGCCTCGAGCGAGTAAGTCAGAGAGAAAAGAGAGAGTCATTATTGATCTTATGTAGAGTAGTTGGAGCTGTTTTTTACAGAGTGTTAACGATTCCCCTTTTATAAGAGGGGGGAATCCAAACTTAGTATAAGATACATTAAGTTATAAAGGAAGCGCGATGGGACAGCTAACTAGCTTCATGACGTATACGTAGGCCAAATGTTAGGCTACCTGGGTAGACTCAATCGACTCCGAATGCACTCTTCGGAGGTCTCCTGTGCTCATCGGGGTCTCGGCCGGAATTGTCCCCAGGACGAGTGCCGATAGATCTTGAGGGAGGTATCCGGCTCGAGGTCTCGAGCCTCCGAGGCGATCTCCTGAAGCACTTTGTCAATGAGAAATTGGTCCCCCCGATTTCACCGTACACAGATAGTCTCCGCAATTCTTAGAGAGAAGCGATAAGAAATGATTTTGACACACCACTCTATGGGCTTTCGTAATGACTTGTGTTGATGACGCAAACCCTTATGAGTGCCAAAACATTTCACCATTTTGCCTTTCCACGGCCGTTCGATATGTCGTGATTCCTCGTTCTTCGGGGTCATGATATTGCTGTTGATTTAGCTCTCACAAATGCATTGAATGCGCCTGTCGTTACATTTTTCAAGAGCGATAATGGCGTCGTTGGTTACCTTGCCCTTCTTCTCTATAAATGGGGCGCATTGTGATCAGTTTTTCATCCAAGCTTCCTCCGATATCTATCCTTTCCTCCTTTCTTGCTATCTTTATTCTTTGCTGTTTTGCCATGTTTGAGGCCCATGGCCTCAAGATTTTACGCCAACATCATGCGTGCTACGGCTTGTCTCCCAGACCTTCTCTGGTTGGGCGAAGTTGTGATGTCTCGATGTTATTGTTGTTGTTGTTGTTATTTTTGTCTCCTTTAGCTTAGGACGATGAAGCAGAGGACCGATTTCCTCCGACCCGAGGAAATATTTGGATTATACACCGCTGCTCAAGAGGGGGCTCGAATTATACACCACTTCTCACCCTCCTCCCTCGGCTTGGCGTATTACACCCCTTTTAGATTCCTTGGGGTATGGTGATACTATTTTGTTCTGGCCTTCGCCTCCCAGGCCGGGGCACCATCTCAAGAAGTAGCTTTATAATAGTAGTACTGCCGGAGTTCATACTAGCCAGATTTTTCACCCAGCCACTTCTTGTCTCCTTTCGTCTTCTCCTTCATCACTTTGCTCTTCTCCATCGCTTTCCTCTTCTATGTCCTTCCTTTTGAAGATGCCATTCCTGAAGGGTCGAGATGAGATTCCCAAGGGGATTGGGCTAGGAAGATATTGTCTTTGAGGTCGCGCGTCTGAGGAGATAATGCTAAAAATGTTGCTGTTGAGGACACACCTTTGGGAATAGGCTAGATTCTTAGACTTTCTTGTATGCACACCCTTCTGCTTCTTTGTTTCTGTGTAAGGATCCCCTTGCGAGCTTTTGTAATAATATGTGAGGACCCATCGAGGGACACTATAAGCCAATATTTATGAAATGTGAAGATATCTTCTTTACTTCTGCTTTTGATTTTTGTCGTGTTCTTGCATACTCTAGTGCGTTTGCGGGGGTTTCAAATGT
Source organism: Nicotiana tabacum (assembly GCF_000715075.1). Taxonomy (NCBI): domain Eukaryota; kingdom Viridiplantae; phylum Streptophyta; class Magnoliopsida; order Solanales; family Solanaceae; genus Nicotiana; species Nicotiana tabacum. Next base: position 117,410,495 of record NC_134082.1, read on the forward strand.
ATGCCTCTATTTGACAATCGTCAATATTTTTCCGGCCTTTGGTCGACAGAAATGGCTCCCTTCCGAGCTAATTATTATTTCTGGAATCAAGCCTAAAGTGGTCCGGTAATCTTAGATCGTTGGGGTCCCCGAGCCTCGTGGAGATAGAGCAGCGAAGTGAAAGTCAACTTCGGGTTCTTGGAGCTTTTACTTTGAGCTTTGACGCAGATAACCTTTTAAGGTGTTTAAAGGAAGGTTTCTGAGGAAGGGGATATTCGTACTTAGGCGACTTCCTGAGGTCGAGCTCTCGCGGACGGAGCTTGAAGTGCTTGTTTTTCTTCTTGAGGGAAAACATCAAGGTCGGGTACCACCTCGGAACTGGAGATGACGTTGTTGACCCTTTGGGGTCTAACTTCTTCTTTGTCAGAGATCTCTGGGTCGGGTACTGCCTTGGGATCCGTACCGAGGACTTTGGCCTCTCGGGGCTTATCCTAGGTAGGCGAATCATTGTTGTTTCCTGCATATGCGGGAGCCGGCTCTTGCTTCTTTAGAAGATCACTTTATTTAGATATCTATCCTTCCGCCTTGGCATCGAGCCCTTTGTGACCTTAAGCGCAAAAGTGTTGGTGCAGGTCCCTGCTTCAGTTTGCCAATTCTACCATAGTTATGACTGCTACTTCAGGGCCTACCTAGCAAAGGGAGGGCAAGTTCCACTCCCAGTGCTTAGGATCTGTGGGAGTTTACTCTGAAGACTATATCTTCGATAAGAGAGGAACATCTGGAGATGGTGAGGAGAGATTACGGATGCAGCGAGGGGGTAGCATTGCAAGCACTTTCCCCGGATGGGGGTATTACGGACCCCGCTGATGGATTCTTAAACGTATACTTGTACCTTTTCGCACTAGGACCTCTTGATAGGGTCGTGCTTGACTTCTGCTTGAAGTATCGGGTTACTTTGGCACAGATACATTCGTCGCTTTGGTGAGTAGTGCTGATGATGAGATTCTTTGCGGAGAAGGCTGGTCTTGAATTCATGCTTAGTCACCTCGTCAGGCTGTACTGGCCTTTTCATCATCGAGGCCTGCTAACCTTGCGATGCCATTCGTCCACGCCTTTTGTTGTTGATGATGAGGAAGATGGGGATCGAGAATGTGTCAGTCAATTCATATGGGTCCGGATGACTGATATTATCCCCGTGGAGTTCATGCCATTTCCCGGGAGATGGAATTATGCGCGTGGGTGGAGTGTCTCGTGCTTTGTCAGATTCATTTATAGCGAAAACCAGTTTGGTAATTGTTTTTCCTCCTTTCCTAAAGCTACTTCGTGGGTGCCAGGCAAAGTTCCCGATTTGCCCGACTGGCTCCGAAGGTTGGTGACCCATTCAAGTTGCGACGAGCATAGGTGGAGAGCTATGTCTCGGGGCAGATGTGAAGCGAAATACCATGGTATGTGCGTAAGATGCTTTTACCTTGGCCTTCATATATTTGAGATGATATTTTCCTCTTTTTATGTACTGACAATGTCGTCGTAGGTATCGAAAGGTCCCTAGTGGAGAGGTTGTGCACCTTCGGAGAGGGGGAGGAGTTGCCAGCTTCCGAGCTAAGGGACGATGGCGATAAATAGGATATGCACTCGCGGTGCAATGGAGCTTTTAGGGGGGCTAAACGGGTCCGTGTCTCCAAGGAGAAAACATCGCCCGAGCCTGCTATTCCTGAAGTCTCTGGTTCTAGAGCGGTGGTTCCTCTGAGTGATCATGCTTCAACCGAGGTTGGTTCTTCTAGGGCCGAGGGGGCTCGGCCAATAGGAATGTGCTCGGCCTTTGAGGAAGTCCGCCAGCTTCACTTTGCGGTGAGCTTCGGCATAGTCCCTCCGCATCTCATGTCTTCCCTTCCTTATTGTATTTTCCTTATACAGGCCTGTGATAGGCTCAGGTCTGAGTTGCTCTATCATGGGGCTAGGTTTTGGGAAGCTCTGGATGAGGGTAGGTCCCTTAGGCTCCTCTGCGAGGAGAATGAAGTTGAGTTGATGCATTGGCGATATGAGGCATACCGGAGCTCGAATTATGAGAGATATTTGATGGAGCATGTAACTTTCTCATGGTATGCGCTTTAATTTTTAACCTTTTAGGTTAACTTTTTGCCTGTCTCAGTTGCAAAAAAAGATGGAGGCTCTGGAGCACCTCAGGGGTGAAGCCTACCGAGTCACGAATGACTGTGGCGAGCTAAGAACTCAAATGCAGGCTCAAGCTTCAGAAGAGAAGGGTGCCTTGGCTAAAGCTCCTGCCTTCGAGGCCCAACTTCGCTTGGCTCGTGACAACGCTTCAGTTCGAGCAGATATGATCGCAAAGCTCGAGTCCGAACTCTCGAAGGTCAGGGCTGAAATAGTCGATGCTCGGGCTGAAGCAGCGTTTAGTCGGACTAAGGCTGATCAGGAGATGGTGATTCATTTGAAGGGCACTACCGATGCCCAAGCTGAGTTGAAGCGGGCCCTCGATCTCAAAAAAAGGATCGAGGAATATGTTCATTGCAGATCCCGAAGAGAGGTACTTGAAGAGATCGGCGCCAAGGGTTTCGTTCTCCTAGAAGAGTTGGCTCGAGCGAAGGTGGACGAGCGTGATGCTCGGTCACTTCTTGCCGATGCTGTGGAGAGTGAAGATAGGGCTGGTAGGCCGTAGCCTTCTGGAGCGGAGCGTAGATTTTGCCATTGGTATTTGATATTCGCATAGCATGTTTGTAGATGGAGAAGGCACCTTTTGCGTATATAAATAAAAGAAAACTTGAAGCTTTGATCTCATATGTATCCCTTTCTGCTTTGCTTTTGACCGGGTTGGCTAGTTTTGGAGTTGGCGAGAATCCTTAGATTCGTGACACGGTTTCGAAGCTCGTTAGGCAGGCCTGGAGGCTCTTATACGCTTGGTTGATGCGTCCTTTAGTGCAAGCTGGCATTAGAGCTCTTATGCTTTGATCAGCTATTTTGGGTTGAGTCTCCAAGTCAGGTTTTAACTCGAGCCTACTTGACCTTCAATCTTTTTTGCCTGCATGGGCGGATGACAATGGCTCTTATGCCTTGCCCTTGGGCATTTGTTTTTTAACTATTTTGGGTTCAGTCTCCAAGTCGTGTTGCGACTCGAGCTTAATTGACCCTCAAGTTACTTTTTGTGTCCGTATGGGTGGATGACAATGGCTCTTTACACCTTGGATCGAAGCGACTTTTTAGGTATGTGGCCTTGAGGCTCGTAAAGCTGGCGACGATGGCTCTTATTCTGTGCCCTTAGGCATGTATAGTTAACTATTTTGGATCCGGTCTCCGAATCGGGTTACGACTCGAGCTCATTTTAATCCTCAAGTTTTCAATTTTTAAGCTGCGACAGTGGCTCTTACGCTTTTGCCCTTAGGCATATGTAGGCTAAGTTTTTCCCTCGTTAAGGTTTTTTGGAATAATTTTGCCTGACCCATCGCCGGTTCGGGAAGAACCTCAATTTCAAGTCGTTAGTGGCGATGTTCGAGCACCTCGGAAGGTTTAGCTTGTAGGTTGAGTAGCTCGAAGCCTTGTGATTTGGAGCTAACATGGTCGAAGCTCATTTTCCTATTGAGGGTAGCCTCTTTTAACCGGTTTTTTACGAAGTAGATTCGAAGTAATGGCCTGTGATTTTGTTAGCGATGGTCGGGCGTCCCCAAGTCGCGTTAATTTGGCTGGTGCAGCCGTTTTGACCATAGTCATTTGTGTTTGGCCGTAGCCATTTTTGGTCCCGAGTGTAGTAGTTTGGGTGTCTATATCGAGGGTATGCCTTTTTAGGGTCTTACAAATTCTATATATAGCCCAAACTTCGAGATCGAGTTTATGCCTATAGTAAGGTCTTACAAAATATTTCTCATTCCTGTTGAGGTCTTACAGTTTTTTCATGCTTGTTGAGGTCTTACAGTTTTGTCATGCCTATTGAGGTCTTACAGTTTTGTCATGCCGTTAAGGTCTTACAGTTTCTGTTACTATGTAAAATAGATCTGGCTAGACCAAGTCTGCCCACTCGGGGTCTTACAACCTCGGGTTTTTTAGTGAATGGTGATTGACG